>NC_048230.1:34473511-34484648 GCF_002007445.2 Ailuropoda melanoleuca | reverse complement strand
GCTCAGGGCGTGATCCCGGCGTTCTGGGATCGAGCCCCATGTCAGGCTCCTCCGCTGGGTGCCTGCTTCTTCCTCTCCCACTCACCCTGCTTGTGTTCCCTCTCTCACTGGCTGTCTCTGTCTCTGTCTAATGAATAAATAAAATCTTTAAAAAAAGAAAAAAAATGATTTGTGTGAAAAATATAAAGCACTCTTAATAATAAAAGATAGCCTAATTTTAAGGATGGGCAAATATTTGAACAAACACTTCACCAAGGAAAATATATAGAAGGAAAACGCTCCCATAAAATGATGGCTGATATCATGAGTAATCAGGAGGATAGCCCCAGTGAAGTCCCTCTGCTCATTAAATAAAACAAGTAACATTAACATGACTGAAAATACCAAGTTTGTGAGGATATGGATACACTGGAACTCTTATGCATTTTTGGCAGGAATGTAAAATGCACGATCACTTTGCTGAGCAATTTGGCTTTGTCTTATAAAGGTAAATATACATTTCTTGTATGGCCCAGAATTTCTCTCCTAAGTATTTACCTGGAAGAAAAGAAAACATCTTTCCACATACAGACTGGTACATGACCATTCTTGGTAGCTTTATTCATAATAGCCAATGATCTGAAACAGCCCCAATTTCCATCAAGCTGTGAATTGATAAATTTTTGTGTGGCCATACAATGGAATACTAATGAGCAATACAAAAGAAGGAACAACTAAAAATGTGTCAGCATGGATACGACTCTGAAGACAGAAAAGAGTAAATCCTGAATGATTTCATTTATAGGAAATTCTCAGAAAGGTGAAATACCTTCATAGTGATAGAAAGCAGACATGTGGTGTCTTGCAACCAGTGATAAAGGCTATGGACTGCAAAGGAGCATGGGAAATTGGGGGCTGGAGGGTCATGAAAATGCTCTGTACTTTGATGATGAGTGTGATACAGGAATACATGCATTTGTCAAACCCCATGCAACTGTATACTTGACAGGGATATTTTTTATTATTTCAAAATTACATTTCAAAAAAGTTAATGCATTGAGATAACTGAAAAGAAAATGGTATTTTGAAAATGTGAGAACTTAGATAAAAAACAAATTTCAATGTTTAATGGACAACCTGTTTATACATTTTCATTCACAGACACCCTTCATTAATCCCAGTGAATTTTTAGTGTATCTACAAAATTTGGAGCATCTTGTAAGATGAAGATTCTGATTCAGTAGTTCTGGGTGGAGACAAATTTTGAGCGGCAGTCATGGGGTGGTGAATTTATATGGCCAATCAATCCAGGCCAACTCGCATTAGCTTTATTTATAAATCTTTTTTTTAAAAGATTTTATTTATTTATTCGACAGAGATAGAGACAGCCAGCAAGAGAGGGAACACAAGCAGGGAGAGCGGGAGAGGAAGAAGCAGGCTCATAGCAGAGAAGCCTGATGTGGGGCTCGATCCCATATCGCCGGGATCACGCCCTGAGCCGAAGGCAGACGCTTAACGACTGCGCCACCCAGGCGCCCCTACTTACAAATCTTAATAGAAGATCCTTTAATGGTTCCATTTTTGTAACTTTATTACACAAAATGACCTTAATAAGCATCTTTGTCTGTTTCAAACGTCATCCCTCTCCAGAGTATTCCTGTCCAAGAGAAGGGAGTGTTATCTGGATAATGTCCTCTTCTCTTCCTAGAAGAACCTCCAGGAATCTTGGAGAATGCCATTTGCTGGCGTGATGTACTGTCAGTCATCCTGGTGTTAACAGAGTCCTAATATAAAAATGTCTGTCATAGGAAACACACACGCTTTCTTTCTCGGGCCTGTGTGATGCCACAGTTCTGTCATAGTTCTCCCGACACCTTGGCCACTGTCTGTCTGCCTCCATTGGAACTTCTAATTCTTCCCCATTGTCTCTAAATTCTGGAACTCCTCAGATCTCAGCCCTTAGATCTCTCTTCATGCTAGATGTCACTCTCTCCTCGGCAAGCTCATTGAACCCGAGGGCTTCAAACCCCTTTACCTAACCCGTCACTCACACATTTGACTCTAGCCCAGATCTCTAATTTCTAACATTACCTCTAGGGCTGATCCGAACCCCCTTCTCAGGGTCACCACTGGGAATAGCATCACAAACTCAAACTTCACATCTCCAAACCTGAATTTATGATATTCTTGAATGTATACCCCCTTCCGTATTTCCTGCCTCCATAGATGGCAACACCAGGCACTCAGGTGCTCTGTCAGGAACCTAAAACCACAATTCGTCGCTCTCATGGCTTCACCCAGAGATCAGCCCATCACCAGAACCTTGTCAGTTGTGTGAACTGAACAGGCCTTTGCTGGGAGATTTTGTTACGTATCTTTAGGTCAGATTACATCTAAGACAGGAGCCTAATTTAACTAATCAGAGACCATCAGCAAATGAATTTAAGCATTTATAAGTAGTTAAGTAGTATTTTTAAGTACTTAATAAGTAGTTTTTAAAAATATAATTTAGTATGTATGTATTCAGAGAATGACAAGGAATACAAAATACATAATATTTATGAATGCAATAATATTTTATATATATTATATACAAAGAGAGAGCACAAGTCTCTCCCCAAAGATGATATATTTTATATATATAAAATACTATATTTTATTTATGATTATATTCTACATAAATATATAATATAATACGTATTCTTACATACATATAAAATTGCTTTATTCTTTTAATTGTAAGTAAATGATGCATTAGGGTAGTTTTGGCATAGCACACATTCAAATATTTATTACCCATCCAAATATTTATGCATACATACATCAATATTATTACATTCATACATATCATGTATTTTGTATTCCTTGTCATTCTCTAAATAAACACACCAAATCCCGTATTTTAAAATTACTTATCAAGTGATGTGGCGTTCGGCACAAATTAAACAATTATAATAAACAATTAAATGATTTTGAATATTTTTTTTCTTTTAAAAACAGTTAAGTTCGGGGTACCTGGGTGACTCAGTTGGTTAAGGGTCTGCCTTCGGCTCTGGTCATGATCTCAGGGTCCTGGGATCGAACCTCACGTCGGGCTCCCTGCTCGGTGGAGAGTCTGTTTCTCCCTCTGTCCCTCTCCCACTCATGCTCTCTCTCTCTCAAATAAACAAAATCTTTAGAAAAAATAGTTAATTTGCTGATGGTCTCTGATTAGCTAAATGAGGCTCCTGTCTGAGATGTAATTTGATTTATGCTCCCATGCATCATTAATCTCTATATTGTTTACTGCAGCATTAATACCTTGATCACACTTAGATCTTCCTTCACATATTTCTACCAGGTGTTCTCTCTCTTTGCTCATCAAAGCACCAAACTGATCACTTATGTTTGGAACTATCCATATCCCTTGGTCCAGGTGATGCTTATAGCATGATGCAGAATTATTACAAATGAAAATTTTGACTATTTCCTTACATAAGCCACATTTTCTTAAGCCTCAAATTGAAATACCACTTTGTATTTTTGCCGTTTTTTAACAGAGCAAAGCTCAGTCCCAGCTGTGGATTTCGGGCCTCTTCCCTTCTGCTTACTGGTTTGGGCAGGGGCTGGTGGATGTTCCAATGTACATCTTCATCATCCTGCTCATGTATTTGATGGAATACGGCTTAACCATCCAAGAGACTCTGTTGATAGGTGGAGATCAGATTATGCAAGTAAGTGACTGGCTTCATGGAACAAGTATCATTATACGATTTAGTGAAAAAAAATTGAAGGCGCATACTGTTTTCATTGATCTCGACATTGTCATACCTGAACTAAGTATAGAACCCTATGCTCTGACAATCTTTTGAACCTTAACGTTTTCTTAGATTGCATTTGTCATTAGCTAAACATTCCTGTTGATTTCAGATCCTTTGTGCTGTTGGCTATGCCGCCTCCCTTACCTTCTTGACATATGTGATTTCATTCATTTTTCGCAAGGGGAAAAGAAATAGTGGCATTTGGTCTCTTTGCTTCTATATGGTAAGTATATTTCTTGTGAATATTCATTTTATGTATTTAAATATATAATTCTGAGCCAGTACTTTATTTTTTTTTTAAGATTTTATTTATTTATTTGAGAGAGAGAGACAGAGATGGCAAGAAGAGGGCATGAGCAGGGAGGAGAGGGAGAAGCAGGCTCCCTGTGAGCAGGGAGCCTGACACGGGGCGCAATCCCAGGACTGTGGGATCATGACCTGAGCCAAAGGCAGACACTTAACTGACTGAGCCCCCCAGGCACCCCTGAGCGAGTACTTTCAAATGTGTCCTCAGTAGAATGAAAACTTAGTATTACAGTCTAAAATATTTTGTTCTCCTTAGGTGGGATCCTTTTCAAAATCTGCATCTTCTTCCTCCTCCTAATTCCTACCCTTGTCTTTTTTAAAAGTCACTAAATTTTTTCTAGAACCATAAAGTATTTGCTAGAATGGAACATGGAAACCATTTGTATCTTCTTCTTACTGAAAAAGAAATAAGCCCAAAGACCTCCACCAAGCTCTACAGGATTACAAATACTGTTGCTGGCATAGTTAAAACTAGAAACTGCTCCATACTCTCCTAGAATTAATGCTGTAAAAGGAACACTTATTTTATCTAAACGAGAAAGGAAAAACATGTGTCATCTCCTAGTATCTATTCTAATTTCCTGTTATTTCAGCTGCCAAAAAGTAAATTATCATTTCAACAAATATTAATTGGCTTCCAACCATGTGTCATAAACTAAGACTGATAATGCAGAAGAAACAGACAGTTTCCACCCTGAGAGGACACTCAGAGGGTAAACAGAGAAGTCAACAGCCACTTACTGGCACAAAGTGATAAGGAAAAGATTATCTCTTTTTAAAAGATTATTTCTATGACAACCAGAGAAGGGAAATATTAACTCATGAAAATGAGAGCGCAGATTTCCTTGAGGAATTGAAACCTGAAGAGTTAAGATTTTAGTAGCGAGAGAAGACTGATGATTCAGTGAATGAACAGAGACTCGGGAGAAAGTCTTGGCTTGTCCTAGGAACTGGTAATAATCTGGGATGGATACCATGTGCAGTGTGGCCGTGGCCCTAGTTATGGTAAAAACATTGGTTGGAACCACATTGGCCTTGAATGATGCACTTAAGAATTTATTCTACAGGCTGTGGGAAGCTGTGGAAGCTTATAGTGCAGAACAGAAATATGATCAGAAAGATACTTTCAGGAGCACCGGGGTGGCTCAGTTGATGAAGCAGCAGGATCTTGATTTCAGCTCAGGTCTTGATCTCAGCGTCAGGAGATGGAGCCCCGCATCCGCTCCACGCTCAGCGGGGAGTCCGCTTGAGATTCTCTCTAAAAAAAAAGAAATATGCTTTTAGAAAGTATATGTTGAATGCCATAAAAATGGTGATTTGTAATACAAAGAAGTACAAAAACTTTTAGGAAGCGTTTATCAATGCAGTGTTTTAGAAGAAAAGGTCTGACAGCTCCCATTGTCCCTGTAACTATCTCTTATCCCTGAATTTTGAATTTGAATACTTCCGCTGAAGCCACTCTGGGTCGTTCCATGCTTCTGTTTCCCCACTGGTGTCCCTAACAGAAGTCTTCTCTCGTTGTTGCCGTTGTGTCATTTCCAGGAGATGTCAATTTATGTTCCCTCTGATTATTGCTTATCTACTAATTTTACCTCCAAAACCAATATAATACCAACACTCTTCCTTTTCTGTAATGAAAGTAGGCTATCTGTAAGATCCTAGATTTATCCAGTCAGGTCTCATTCATGACACTCCCAGTTAAAGGAATCTGGCTAAGTCACTGAGAGAGCATGTCAATGGAGATATGTTGATTCCCCTTGTGTTTCTGTCTGAGGTGGGAGGTGAAATTAGGAATATCCTCAAGATGAGCCATTTCAATTTGGAACATATACGGAAATGCAGAGTGGTTAACGTGCATGTTTCTATCTTCTTTAGATCAGCATCTTCTCCGTGTTTATATTGCTGTTTGACCAATATGAACATGTCACACTGTTCTGCGTCACCTTTTTAGTACCACATGCCACGTTAGTCGGCTGTATGTTCTTATATTTTCACGTAAGTAATGCCTCTGCCTGCCCCAGCGTCCTGGAATTCTTAACCAGTTGTGGAAGCTATGCTTGGGGTTGGGGCTCTCCTCCATGATGAATATACATGACATTTAAAGATTTCTACCTCATGGATTCCAGTTGAATTCCTTCCAGATAAGGCCATGTGCTCCAGTTAGAACACCTGGCCTTGGCCCATGTGTGGGGAGACAGGGTAATAGGTGGTGAGAAATAGAGCAGCCTGTCTACGCTCCTGGGCGTGTTCAGCTTTAGGAGAAGACAAATGAAGTACCCCTCATCTTTGGGATCTTGAGATTCCAGAGAGGCGTTCAATAGGAATAAAATCCCCCTCTTTTCTCTAGCTGATTGATAGAGAAGCAGCAACTTCTACAAATATATAGCTAGAAATGCAGACGTATAGACTTACACAAAAGGCACAACGATACAGTAGGTGAGTGAAGCTGGGGCAAGGGAGGTGGGAAAAAAGGAAGAGGACTTCTGAAGGATCAGTGGACACAGGAAGGTGTATGAAGCTCTGGGGAATAAGGAGAAACCCTGTGTCTCTCATTATTTGAGGAAGCTAACCCAGATGCCCAGGATTGTCTCACCAGGTAAGGAGTAATTGCTTAATCCTGTTGCTTCAAATAAAAGCATAGTGCCTCACAGACCTCGGGAGGAAGGAATACCACTTCTTGCTACACATTTTGGAATGGACATCTACCAGTACTCATGGTGAAATCAGGGCACGTGTTAATAGGGTTGTTCAGTGGGTCAGTTCACATTCATATAGATAAAGTTCATGAAACCAAAAAAACTTCTTATTTAACCATTGTTTTTCCTTTTTCAGGCGGTCATATTTTATTTCGGGGATGAAGAACCAGGAGGTGTAGTGCCATTTCTGGTATTCTTAATTGTAAGAACACACTTGTCTTTAACAGTCTTCGTGTCTTTTACGATACTGAACCTTTTTAATCCCTGTACACACAGTGAAACTTTTTTTTATTAAGGTAGACATATGGATATTTGTAGCCCATGGAGATAAAGTATTTGTAAAGTATGGAACAAATTTTTCTCTAAAGATTGACTGCCCAGAAAATATGCTTCCCAAATTTTGAAAACACTATACCAGTATTAGAGGAAGTAACATAAAGTAATGATATTCCATAATTATATTTGTTTCCTGTGTTCTGTAAAGAAGATTGAAAATGAATCTGATAGTTTCACAATTTGACAAATAGATCATTGGAAATTCGTAATGTTTTTTCCACCTGTATCTTTGGAGAAGTCGGACCACTTCTAATTCATCCTGATGTGAAAATCCTTCTGTGAGTGCTTCTAATCACGCATCTCTCTCTTTCTCTTTCTTCCTAGCCTTTCCTTCATTTTATCATCTTCGTTTTTATTCTTCGATGTCTGGAATGGAAGTTTGGAAAGAAATCAATGAGGAAGGATCCCTTCTTTAGGTTGGGAGAAACCAGATTGGTTTCTTTTATTTCAGTCATTAATACTTAAAATTTTTTTCATGAATAAATTAACCAATCAGTAAAGACCTGCCAAGTCCTGGGATAGGCTGAGGTAGCAGCCATGTGCCAATACAAAATATAGAGATGCAAGTACCTAAATCAAAGAGGATTTGAAGTGGGGGGAGACAGGCCTGAAACACTGATTACTAAGGGCTCTAACACCACATGCAGTAGGAGGGGGGAGCTGCCTGTCATTACTTGAATTTAAATAGCAACCCATTTAAATAGATTGGCAGTTGAAGGAAGGCTGCCAGTCCAGGAAGGAAGAATGGAATGATCAATAGGCCAAAGGCAGCAATAATTGTGCTCTTTTCCTGTGGTAGTAAAAAGCCCAACTGGTGGATCACAGATTGGTCCAGTTATTAATGGGACTTAAAAGCTGAGACTGTCTTTTTGCACTGTGCAAGGTCACAGCCATAAGCATCTTATTCCCTCTGTGTCTCCCATTGGTTTCATCTTTACCTGTTACAGACAGTTGAGTGGGCAACTTGCAAGATGACCTTTAACTATTTATTCATCTTTAACTATTACAGACAGTTGAGTGGGCAAGGTGAAAGATGACCTTTAAGAAATCTAAGATCAGTATGGGGGGTTAGGTTGAGGTAAGAGAGACCAGAATGACCTATATATGGGTATGAAGGACCAGACTTCAAGTGGAGGAGAAAGTGAATCTGACACATATTTCCAAGAAATGGCCAGGTTTCACAGGAGACGAAGCATCTGACTTGTATTTTTGGAGACCATCCTGACTTCAAATACTCCAGCTCATTATCCCTATGGGAATGTAATAATGCCAACATGGCAGTCGTGTTAAAGTTAAGGTTTCCAGAAAAATCACATCATTAAACTATGCTATTAAAATCCTCCATTAGATAATAGATACTAAGTTGCCCAGTGATAATGGAAAAGGAGCTTTCCATAGATAAGTAGGATGAAGGGTATGTACAAAGCAAGGGTCACTAAATATAGCAGTAGCCTTGACAGGAACTAGGTTGGGAAGGGAGGAAGAGTCACCTCACTGAAAGGAAGTTATGATAGTTTTTAAATTACCCAACCTACTCAAAGCATAAGATTTAAAGAATGCAGTATTCTTAATACAAGGATGAAAACCCCATATTGATGATTCATGGATGGCTCTTGGCTCTAGAATTTCTCCAAGAAGCAATGATGTGTGTCAAAATCCAGAGGCTCCAGAAGGGGAGGATGAAGATGTTCAAATGGAAAGAATGAGAACAGCAAATGCCTTGAATTCCACAAACTCTGATGAGGTAAAGTCTATGAAGTAATTATTTCATCAAATAACACAAACATTTGTCAGTGAAGGTAGTCAGTCTACAAGTCTGATCCTCAAAAAATCCTGAGTTCCTCCGATCCATACAAACACAGATCATGACTTCCTTTTAGTAAGTAATCATCTTGTTTACACCGAAACAGATTAAAAGTCACGTTACCTCAGTTTGTCGTTCTTGGAATAAAAACCAAGAAGTGGAGTACAACCGAAGCTGCAAAAGCCAAGAAAGAACTTTATTTTATTTTTTAAAGATTTTATTTTTTTATTTGAGACAGAGAGTGCACACATGGGTGGGGGGCTAAGGTGGGGAGCTAGGGTGGAAGGGAGGGGAGGCAGGGCAGAGGGAGAGGGAGAAGCAGACTCTCTGCTGAGCAGGGAGGGGACGTGGGGCTCGATCCCAGGACCCTGAGATCATGACCTGAGCTAAAGGCAGATGTTTCACCGACTGAGCCAACCGGGCGCCCCAGAACTTGTTAATTTTAGAATGGGAACAAAGTGACACATAGCACTGCTCCTTGGAGAATTGCACTGTACAGACTTCAGGGCAAAGTCTGGCCAGCAGCCGGTGTCTTGTCCTTAGAGCAGGACTCAGTGCTTCTCCAAGTCTCTTTGCTCCTGTTCCGCACAAAATAATGTGCTTCTGAGTAACTGCCTTGATAGAAGGGGAAAATGACCACCTCTTCTCTCCAAAACTGAGGACCAGGATTGGAGAGTGGCCAGTAAACATGTCCCTTCATGGAAGGTCTTCTGTGATGGCATAGAAAGTGGGAAGACAGAGCTTCAAAGTTAATGGAAAGAATTAAGGTCTGATGAGGTTTACTTGTCACTTACAGAAACCAGTCATTATTGCCAGCTGCCTACGCAAAGAGTATTCGGGGAAAAGGAAATGCTGCTTTTCCAAGAGGAAGAAGAAAATCGCCGCAAGAAATGTCTCTTTCTGTGTTAGAAAAGGTTTGACCCCCCCACCCCGGCCCTTCCCCTGTTGGCCCTCATGAGCTTTATGTCTTGATGGGAGTCATTCTGTACATTGCCTCGTGGTTTCACACACAGACCCATCAGCAGGTGACCTTAACAGCACCTTTTACACGTCCCATCTCTCAGTAAGAATAAGTAACTCACCCCATGGATGGGGCAGAATCACATCTACACGGAAACCGTAAGCACTCTGTTAAAACAAACCACTGAAGCCATGACATTTCTATTTCACGCGCATGATCGATTTCCTAGTGTTTGTTATATTTCACAGGAGAACAAACTAGGGTTGTGCCAGCGCAGTCTGCAGGCTTGACCAACAGCTGTGAGATGACCTCATTTCGTGTCCTAATCCCACCGTGCTTAGGGTCATGGGAGACGGAGTCGACACACTGGCTTCCAAGAGGGGCTTTACCCCTTCCCATCAGTGTGACCGGGGGCAGCTCACCTCATCTCCGAGAGCTGTCCCCAAATATGTACAAAGGGATTATGATAATAACCTCTCAGGGTTGATGAGGAAATGAGATACCGTATAGAAAGCACAGAGCACAACACTTGTCACATAGCAAGACTTCACACTATGTTTTAGTCTTAATTTTACTACTAAAGTCAATTCATATTAAGTGTAAACAATTTTTTTTCAGGTGAGGTTTTTGGATTATTAGGACACAACGGAGCTGGTAAAAGCACATCCATTAAGGTGATAACTGGAGACACCACACCGACTGCTGGACAGGTAGGGGAATTAGGTGGAGAATGTGTTGTCTCGTGATGCTCAGAATAAACCCACAAGATGTGAAAACTTTGTAAAGAGAAATCTCATTTCATCCCTAGACGAGTGAAGCGGATAAAGTAGCAGAATTACACATTCACAAAATTAACACGCTCGTACGTGGAAAAATTCATCACTGGCAGGGAACGATTACTTATGCCTTCAGAGACATCTAGAGGGAATGTCTAGTATCAGATCAGAAATCAACATCAGAATCTATATAAGCCTTATGTATCGTAACATGAAACACATGGATTTGCCCTTTTTTTTTTCTTGGCAAACTCTTTGCTTCTATTTGTTAACAGTGAGTGCAGTGTAACACATTACATTTTTGGCTTTGATTTTTTTAAAATGGAAGTAGAGTTGATATACAGGATTTGTACTTCCCATGGGTATTGTCTTCCTCGTATGCAATGCTTTAATCTTTTTTTATTTATTTATTTATTTATTTATTTATTTTTATTTTATTATATTATGTTAATCACCATACAGTACATCCCCAGATTCCG
>NC_048230.1:34430561-34473411 GCF_002007445.2 Ailuropoda melanoleuca | reverse complement strand
CTTATGTTCCATAGATGAGAGAAATCATATGATAATTGTCTTTCTCTGCTTGACTTATTTCACTTAGCAATGCTTTAATCTTGAATTAAAATGTTTTTTAAAAAAAACTTTTATTAAGACATTATATTCCTTGTCCTTCACAAAGTGCTTGGATACTGAGACATATATTTGTAGAAATACACTATTTCTTGAGAGTGTTTTCAAGGAATGATTCAAAATTGAGCAACAGGGATATGAAGTCAACCTGATTCGTACATGCAGTTGACCTGCGTAAGGTGCTCAGACACCAGAAAAAGAGCTCAGGTTTAGCAAAGAGAGAGACAACATGAGGTACAGAGAACATATTTCCCCCCAAAATTCTACGGCAGGAAATAGACAACTTTAAGAGCTCCTTTGGAAAGGATGTCCAGGGATTGGGGAGAACGGAATAGAAGGCAGAGGTCTGTGGCATCACAGCAGGGGAGAGGGGGTGGTGCTCAAGCCCAGAAGGGAAAGGACCTCCAGGAATATGATTGACACTTATCCCACCAAAGAGGGAAGAGGAAACAAATATTCACAGTCCCTCCGAAGCCGAGATGAGAGCACGTAATGGTGAACGGGTCCGCTCAGGGATGTTGGTGGCTCTCTCAACCGTAACTGGACTCCTTAGCTCAGTGGAGCCCACACTCCCATTCAGTCACCATCTGGGCCCTAAATCCTTATTTGATTTCTCATTAAGCATGGGCAAAAAGGGAGGTAGTAACTGTTCATAGACAGACGGTAATGCATTATTTTCAAAGGTAAGTAAGATCCGAGTCAACAAAGCGAACTATTTGGGTGTCATGGGATGAGCTTTAATCAGATCAGCCAGTGTGATCTTTATAAAAAATGCCATCGTCGTCGTACTTCGGTATTTTCAACAACCTCTTACTGCCCCTCCCTGCACCCCGCTGGCTTGTCCCGAGGGGGCTGATTGTAACATGCCTTCCTCACTCTGCGCCAGGCCCCCAGCTTTGCCTCGGGTCTAAGAACAGATCTAGCATCATCACGGAACAGAGCTTTGCACTGGTGCTTTGCTCTGCTCCAAATTCCTTTCGTCTGGGCTTTTCCGTGGCAGGTGCCTGTCCCACTTCCGCCCCAGTGGTCCCTCAGCAGACGGGCTGTCTCTGACCGTCCTACCTAGTGATGTTAGTGGTTAGTCCCCACCCCCAGCATCCTGTTAGTCCCCGCCCTCAGCATCCTGTTAGTCCCCGCCCCCAGCATCCTGTTAGTCCCCGCCCCCAGCATCCTGTTAGTCCCGTCTCGGCATCCTGACTACTTATGTGAGAGCACCACTTAGCACCACAGACAGCTGTCTGTATTCCAGCCGCTCATTTTTCTACTTGTTTATTGCCCAATTTGCTCAGCAGAATGAAAATTTCATAAATTCATATACTTGTTTCCTGACTATGATGACAAAAAAATTGGATATAACCTGGTGGTCATGATGGCAAGACATATTTGCAAGATACCCGACTTTTCAGCTTAGATGAGGAGGTGCACACACTTGTTTTCATGTATTTCCTCTGTGACAGCCTCTCTCCGCGCAGAATGATTACAGATTATTCAGCCCAATTAGGACTCATAGAGTCTCTAGTTTGTCTAGGTTTGTAAGGAGAAGAGGCTATTGAGATATGCAGGAAAAACAAACCCAGAGGCAGGCTCTGAGACTGCACTTCTCTCTGCAGGTGCTACTAAAAGGGAGCATTGGGGAGGGCTCCCTGGGCTTCCTGGGGTACTGTCCCCAGGAGAACGTGCTGTGGCCCAGTCTGACCATGAAGGAACACCTGGAGGTGTTTGCTGCCATCAAAGGGCTGAGGAAAGCGGACGCAGCGGTCACCATCTCGAGGTGGGTGGGAGCCACATGTGTTCTATACCTGCCGGGATGGGAGATGGCTGGGAATGAGGAGTTTCACTGTCAATCCAGGACAGGAGACCCAGAACACATGGTATAGATTCCCCACTAGAAACTGGTTTCCTGGATGTGTTAATTTTCTTCTCATATTAAATATAAAAATAGTAATCATTGGTGAAAGTTATCAAAAATACTAAAATCTAAGTATAAAGTATTTATCATAGAACAACTATTTAGAAATCATGAAGCGGGCTTATATTCTTTGAAAAGGGAAAACTGTCTATCTGGAGGGATCAGACCAGCTAGTTGAAGATTGCCTGGCATCAGGGCATCTGGGTGGCTCTTTCAGTTCAGTGTCTGCTTCTGATTTGGTCATGATCTCGGGGTCCTGGGATCCAGCCCTGTGTTGGGCTCCCTGCTCAGTGGGGAGTCTGCTTCTCCCTCTCCCTCCACCCCTCCTCCCTGCTTGTGCTCCCTCTCTCTCTCTCAAATAAATAAATAAAATCTTGTTTAAAAAATTGCCTGGCATCTATTTTCCGAACTGCATTTCTGAGCTCTGCTCCGCATCCCTGTGCTGCGTGGCCCATCCTCCTACATTACTTCCTTACTGTAACGCTCCTTCGTGTTTGCAAATTCAGGCTGGCGGATGCGCTCAAGCTGCAGGACCAGCTGAAGCTGCCCGTGAGAGCCTTATCCGAGGGAATAAAGAGGAAGGTAAGAGGGGGGCTCAGTGTCACTCTGCGCACCCCACAGGTCGGTGCCAGACTCGCTGTTCCTCTCGTTGCAGCTGTGCTTCGCGCTGAGCATCCTGGGAAACCCATCGGTGGTGCTTCTGGACGAGCCGTCCACCGGCATGGACCCCGAGGGGCAGCAGCAAATGTGGTGAGGGGCGCTCCCCAGCCAGGGCCCTCTCCAGCGCCTTGCAGGAAATTTGTGAATTGTTTTACTTGTGTAAAAATGGTCCCTTAAACTGTTTCTCAATGGGGGAGGGGGCGGGGAAAACACCTCTTAATATTAGTAACACCAGTATTTTGCAAAACAAACACAAACCCTCTCTGGTAATATTTCATCATTGAAGAAAAACTCAGCATTGGCCGGACCCAGTCACACTCACTGTAAGTAGGACCGTTGCCCCACTGATCTTTGAGGTCGGGTGGCGCGTCTGTGGGCCACGGTCGCCGTGGCCAGTGCTCCGGAGGGGAATGGTAATTCCCATTAGGTTGGAAAGGTGGGGGTGGGTTCTGGATCTTGTCTTGAATATTTATTCTGCATGTATTTTCTCCTGCTAGGTTGTGACGCCCCTGTGGTTGAATTCTGTCTCTGTTCCTTGGCACAGCCCTTTCATTAACAATCTCTTGCTCAGCAGTTCTCTCTCCACACAACCTGGTGATAAACTCCGTGTTCGGTGACGGCTTCTCCTCCAGCGCCTGCCTCGCGTTCACCGGCCCTCACCTGGCTCGCCCCTCCTCGTCCCACCTGCCCTCTCGAGGGTCCTCCCTTGCTTGAGCTCCCTTTGCTAATGACTCACCCGCAGGCCGGCTAAAAATTCTTTTCTCTGCCCATTTATGATTAATTAGAAGTCTTTCTTAATTGCAAATGGTCTTTTGACAATGTAGGCAGGCGATCCGGGCCACCTTCAAAGACACAGAGAGGGGCACCCTCCTGACCACCCACTACATGGCGGAGGCTGAGGCCGTGTGTGACCGCGTGGCCATCATGGTTTCGGGAAGGCTGAGGTGGGTGCCCGTCCAAACCCACCCTCGGCCCCCAGCCGCACAGTGCTCGGCCGAGCTAGACCCACTGTATCTGGGTCTAACAGTGACGCCTGGAGGCAACCCTAGCAGCAAATCAAGTCTCAAAACACCCTGTGCCCCGTCCCTTTCCCCTTTTCTGTGACGACCTCCAGATGTATCGGTTCCATCCAACACCTGAAGAGTAAATTTGGCAAGAATTACCTGCTGGAGATGAAAGTGAAGACCCCTGAGCAGAGGGAAAGCCTCCATCAGGAAATTCTGAGGGTTTTCCCCCAGGCTGCCCGGCAGGAAAGGTAAAGATGGTGGCTGGATTTGATCTGGTACCAAATGTCAGCTTTTCCTTCCTGGTGTCGTGGATTTGTCATCATTACAGTCCACGTTTAGCCCAAAAGGAAACCTAAAAGAAAGCATCTGTTGGACACTGCAGAAACTAAATTAGAGAAGAGGAGAGCTGATGGAAAATCGGAGATAGCATGTGCTGTGGTCCTACTAGCTGCCAGACACGGTCCTGGTCTCGTGCTATCTTGTTTCTTCCGCACTGAGACTTGCCAAGGTAGACACTGTTTTCCAGTGAAAAATGAGATGACTTCACAAAAAAGCATTGTGAGCATCTGGCCACTACAAGGACCTTAACAAATGGAATTGAATGTTATCTTTAAGTGTAGGAAACGGAGAAGTTAGGTCACATGACAGAGCTAACAAGGGGCATAGGTAGAATAGAAAGCTAATTATTTTCTTTCAAATCTATTAACACTTCCAATTTTACATGCAGTCTGGTCATGGGTCAGTTCTCAGGAAAATCATGCAGTAAAAAATAACTTTAGGGTCATTTTTAACGCCTAGAATTTACTGCAGAAGACAGACAATTTAGGAGTTAGTGGAGAAAACAGATAGAGAAGAGTAATAATGAGTCATAACAATATGGTGGGAAAATACTTCTACCCTGGAGTGTAGATATCAAAGCAAACGCTGTACCTCCGTGTGCAGCCCACGGCTGAACGGAAACAGGTAATAAGGACGCAGGGAATGAACAGAACAGATGAGAATGACCGTCCCATACATAGAGGAAACAGTATCTTATGCAACGAAATCTAAATCTTCCTGATTTTCAAATGATAAAAAGACAAACGTTCATCTGGGAGACAAATTATTTTTTAAAAATTGTTGCTGAACATTATTAGGTGTTGAATTCCTGGTGATTTCCAGTCCCCTCATCACAGACTCAGTGATACCCTAAATGAGAAAAGTAGTTTGGCTAGCACAGGGTGAGGCTGGAGAGGTAAGAGTTCTCTAGAGAAAAGACTTAGACCCCCACCTGAGTTGGGTGACTTTAAGAAACTACGTGGCATCAGTCCCTGGTGGCCGATGAAGCTCGAGAAGCAAGTGTTCAACTGAAAAGACAAGGTGGCAGGCAATTTGGGCAAATGTCCACGTATCCTTTGCACCTGTTCCTCTCCATCCCAGGAGCCAAGGACATGAGCCTCTCCCATCCCCTGTTCTCCTTGTGAACAGCCTCACCCTAGGCATTTCGCCGGCCCCACACTGACTCTTATTTAAGGATAACGACCAGACACAGGGTCGAAGCCAGCTTGCACCTGCGCCGGTGGGATCAGCCTCAGCCCCGCCTCTCTCCCCGCAGGTACTCTTCTGTGATGGTCTATAAACTGCCAGTGGAAGATGTGTGGCCCTTAGCACAAGCTTTCTTCACATTAGAGAAGGGTAAGAGCAATAAATTTTGACATAAGATCCTGGAAAGCAGATAATTCCAGATCATAGACTACTCCATCTGCCTGACAGAAATGGAACATGAGCTAAGGTGTTAATTTCAAAGATTTTATTTACTTATTTATTTTAAGAGAGAGAGCATGAGCAAGAGGAGAGGGAGAGGGAGAGAGAGAGACTGTCAAGCGGACTCCCTGCTAAGCGTGGAGCCTAGCATGGGGCTCGATCTCACAACCTTGAGATTCTGACCTGAGCTGAAATCAAGAGCTGGACGCTTAACTGACTGAGCCACCCAGGCATCTCTAAGGTGTCAATTTTTAAAGTTAAAAATCTCCAATTGAATTTTAGGGGTACAAAAGCAAAGAAGTAGAGAATTCTGTGTGTTGGGGTGTTGAGGGGCAAGGGGCTAATGAGAGTGATTTTACTTTTGCTTTGTGGGATTTTTCCATGTGTTTTTGTATATGTATATTGGGAAAACTTAAGTCAAAATTCAGTTGTGGGGGCGCCTGGGTGGCACAGCGGTTAAGCGTCCGCCTTCGGCTCAGGGCGTGATCCCGGCGTTATGGGATCGAGCCCCACATCAGGCTCCTCCGCTATGAGCCTGCTTCTTCCTCTCCCACTCCCCCTGCTTGTGTTCCCTCTCTCGCTGGCTGTCTCTATCTCTGTCGAATAAATAAATAACATCTTTACAAAAAAAAATTCAGTTGTGTATGCATTCAAGGAGGATACTTTCTTTGGGAACATTGATGCATGATGCGTATTTACAATTTAATTTTATATGGACTTGGCGTATTATTTTATGGCCTTAGGCTGTGTATTAAGAAACTGGCCTCCTGTCTGGTTATTAAAACAATCTTCCTGTGTCTGTTGTGCTTCACAACTGACCACACTGCGTCTGTCATCACCGCCCCGCATTTGTCATCACCGCCCCACATTTGTCTTGCCACCTGAGCTCATTAACTCTGCCTCTCTGAGCTGCGCTAGCCAGAACTCCCTCCCTATGTGCTCTTTTCATTGTCACGGCTCAGTGATCTTTTTGCTTGCTTATCACCTTCCCTAGGGAAGAGATTCAAGTCTCCTGGTTCTAGAAGGCTCTTTGTACTCATGCTGATAGCATTCATGGTCACAGTGACACCCCCTTTCCATTTTCTGTGCTGAGCACCCTGACTTTCTGGACCACGTGATCATGGAGACACTCCCAGATTGGCACTGTGACCAGTACTGGCCTGGTACTGTTGGTGACATTTCCAGGCTGCTGCCTCCTATCAGGGCTGTGACCACCCTTCCCATCTATTCTGGTCAAGGAGGAAGGTTTTCAACTCAATTAGGAGCAAGCAGTCACAGTGGAAAGAGGGTCAAAGGATATCTACTCCCCAGGGAACCTCAGACATTCTTTCTCCATAATCTTCTGAGGCTTCCCTTTGCAAAACGTGTCTTCCTTCAGCCTCTTTCTGCGCTGAATGTGCAAAAGCACTGGCTCACACGTACCCGGAAGGAAACCTTTTCAGCACTGTTTCCTCCTTAAATAGAAATCTCCAGCACTGTGCTAAATGAGCACAGTATATGTACCCTTCTCCCCAGACCCCAGTGAATGCATGGGTGCATTTTTAACTGCATGTACTTAAATCAGCAGCATTCTTATCTAAACTGTTTTATTTAAGATGTTTTTAAAAATTGCTGTTCATACGGTACGCTGACTTCTAAGACCGTCTGGGTATAAAAATAGATGAACTCCTAACATCCGTCCGTCCTTCTGCAGTTAAACAGAGCTTCGACCTGGAGGAGTACAGCCTCTCCCAGTCCACCCTGGAGCAGGTGGGTCAGTGTGAGTGACTGTTTCATCCGCGGGCCGTAAACGTACAGCACGTGCATACGCTTTGCACTCGCCCGGAGCTACAAGAGGCGGCGTGACATCCTTCCTTATTTCTTGTCCCTCTCAGGTTTTCCTGGAGCTCTCCAAGGAGCAGGAGCTGGATGACTTTGATGAGGAACTTGACCCTTCAGTGAAGTGGAATCTCCTCCCACAGGAAGACCCTTGAAGCCCCAATACCCTATGTTTCTGTTCAAGCCTGTGGTTGTTTTTTAAGACATTTATTTTTATAGCATCAATGTCATGTTTTTAGAAACCATATTATAGGCACTGACATGGTTCTTCCTGTGGTGGAGAGGAGGAGCAAGGGCTGGGCAGTTGCAGCAACCATGTGGACAGAGGCATGTGGCTGAGCCCACCTCCCAGTCACCACCTCTGTGTTTCTGCAGGTCACCCTGATTCCACTTTCCTGTACAATACTGAATAAATACATTTACTTTTATGGGATTGTTTCATTTTCTGAGTACCATAAACACATTTTGTTTAATTTTTTATCAAAACCTTAAAATACTTTTTTCTAACCTAGGCTGAGAAAGTCCGTACTTTTATTCTTCTGCAAGTGTGATACTTTGTGAAGCTGATATTTTAGTAAGAACTTTAAGTGACCATGTTAAAAGCATCACACATTTTTTAAAATAAATTTTCATGTATATTCTTCTGGCTAAAAATATTAAACCGTCATTGGCCATAATATCTGATATCAGTATATCTGAAAACATATCCGCTGGTAACACTATCAATAGTATAGACCTAGCCTGATACTGGCTATTAGGAATTTATTGTACTTTTTAAAATTTCTATAAAACAATGAAGTCCCACTGTCATTGTATTTTAAAACCGAGGCTTTAGAGTTGCCTGTTTTTATAACTGACGTTTTGTGGACATTTGCCACCTGGTCTAAGAATGTTGATCCATTTAGTAACAAGTCAAATGACCAAGTTGGTGGGAAACAAAAATCTCATATGTGCAGTTTTGAAGTACATTTTCTATTTCAAATATTTTCACGTGTCTTTTTCTTGACAAAGTGGCCTCCCTATTTACAAATTCTTTGACATCAAATTGAAAAAAATTTTAATATAAGAGCTAGTTCACTGCTTTCATCAACATGTTACCAAATGTAAAGAAAAAACAAAAAAACAAAAAAACACCACACCATGATTAAAGAAGTTAAAGGTGGTGGGAAATAGAGACATTTCCTAGAACAGTGGTTTTTGTTTTTTGTTTTTTTTTTTTTAAATACCGGGTGTGATTGCCATGCATAAAATATAGTTAAACAAGATTTTCTGAGTGGTGGAGATGATTCTCTGAGCAAATTTCCCTGCCAGTTCTGCCTTTGTGTGTCCTTTCTTCCCTTGGGAATCCCTGACTCTCTCAGACTCAGATAATTAGCAGCTCAGAAAATTCTGTTCTGGAGAGCATGCCTCCCATGCTCCCTTCCCAAGGTCTGTTTACTCATCTTGTGCTGGTTTGTGCAAGCACACCCTGACTGCCCCTTCAATCGCTATCTTGAGAAGGTGGGGATCCCATCCTCCCTCTGCATTCCCAACAAGCAGACTATGCAAAAGAACGTGCTGTTCAGCGTCCAAGGTCAGGGGCTCTGGGGGTGGCCAACCTGGAGCGTCTCCTTCGTAACAACGAATATCCAGATGGCAGGCTTTGGTCTCCTGGGAATGCTGTCCATGCAAGAAAGGGAGTAGCTACAAGTAGTTGTGAAGCGAGTTGCTATGTTACATAACCTTGCTGCAGGCGGATCTCCGCAGTGGACACTTTGTCCAGTCGCTGCTCCTGGACACTCAGTGCATAAATTCCCCCCAATAAACCTCCATCTCCATCACCATCTTGGGCCATTTCTTCAGTCTCGCTGGGCCATCACCTACCCTCAGCTTAGAGTCTGCGTGGTTGGGCAACACAGCTAAGAACAAAAGCATGAGCAAGACTCAGTTCCTGCCTTCAGCGACTGTTGCTGTGTGGCACAGTGGTTTAGAGGTTGGCCTAAATTCAGTTTGGGGTCTACCATTTACTACCTATGCACACCTAGTTTACCATCTTCAACATGAGCTACCAGCACCCACCTCAGAGGGTTACCGTGACCACCCAAAGCTACAAACGCAGTAACAGCACCAACTGCTGTCCAGCTGTTAACCAGCATCCAGTGACCAAGAAGCTCTCCTCTGCCCCGGACGGCTCCCTCTCTCTCCCCTAGACCCTTAGTTCTCAAGGATGTACCTACATGGACCTGTTTTCACCACATTTCCTAAGGGCCAGCCAAGGTATCTGTAAATAACACCAAACAGACTTATTTTCAGACACAAGCCATGTCTCCTTGACATCCTACATCTGGTTGAAAAATAAAGATACTGGTCCATTAGCGGGGGTATTGTTTCTACCAAGCCAATCAATTTACTTTAATTGAATGTTTCCCTTGAATACTATTTTGTTGGATCTCTACACAACCAAGGGAAGGCAAAACAAAGCCATAGAAGACTTCACATCGCAACCCGAAGAAATTATACAAACTAGCTCTGTTTTCTTCTTTGAAGTCATCTGGGAGGTCAGCGGGAGAGACATCCTGAAGTGAGCAGAATTTCAGCACTAAGCACCTTTTTACTCGGCCTGTGGATTGAATCAGCCTTGCCATTACAGACAACCAGGTCTGTGGACAAATGAAAGTGACACTTGTGTCAATGCTGAGTTTTAGTTTTGTACTTTCTCTTTCTCCAGGAAAAGTCTTCACATGGCTTCGTGTGGGACCAATGTCTGGCGTTGGCTTCACCTGGTGCACCTGCAGAGGATATCTGCTGAATCACAGACATGGGGCCGCACAGAGCATGGTGAACTACGAATGTTCGGTGACTCCGTGGCAGATGTAGACATTTCTGAGGCCAGTGGGGAAACCAGAAGCTAAAAGCACAGACTAGCTCTGTGGGTTTTACTCCCAACCTGGAAGAGCCCATTATATCTGCAGGCCACATAGAACAGGGAGCATTGCTGTGCTAAAAATCACTCTTTTTGCCCCTTACAGTCAATCTTATTCTATCCATCCTTTTCCTCTTCATCTCACTTGTAGCCTATGATATTCTTCTAACTTCCTTTGGTTTTTTTGTTTGTTTGTTTTGCCTTTCGTTTGGTTGTGTAGAGATCCAACAAAATAATATTCAAAGGAAACATTCAATTAAAGTAAATTGATTGGCAATACCCCAGCTAATGGACCAATATCTTTATTTTTCAACCAGGTGTATGATGTCAGGGAGACATGGCTTGTTTTTCACTGTCCCCAACTCCGTCTTATTCCAATCTCTGTGCTTGATTCCTTTCCAGCTCATTTTTTGGTCTCACCCCCTTCTATTCAGATCTATGCCACTTTCAGAGCCTTTCCTAAAATGTTGAAGTAAAACGGTGGAGGAGAGTTTTCCCCATAATTAAAAAAAAAAAAAAAAAGCACAGTGTTCCGAGGTCTCAAAGAGGTCAAGTAATACATTATGTTGAATAACAAATGCTAAAGGCATCAGGAAAATTATGCAATGACTTTAAGACGGTGGGAACCAAGTGTCTCAGGAGACCTCCTTTGTCTACTTCATCCAAGAGGAATATGCACAGATATGCAAGAATTGAAGGGCTAACTAAAGCAGTACCAATCACGTCACACAAAGGAAATGCAACATTTTGAAGGAGGGAGGCTTAATATTCTTTTTTAAATTCCAAAATGTCCTCACGTTCTTCCAGTGATTTAAAACTCATGCCTTCTTCCTGCTCTTCATGTCCAAGAAAAAAAACACATGACGTCTAAATTAAGTAGAGATTCTAGAGTTGAGGTCTTAACCCCTGGAAGCCTGAGTGATCTAAGTCTCCCTTTGGGGATTGAGAGGTAGCCTGTACCCAGGCCCTAGACAGGCCGGTACTGCTCTGCTGCCACCAGTCAGAGCACTCATGAGGACAGACCATTGAAAGTGCCAAGAATTCTTAGTATCCTGATGAGTTGAAATCTGACTCCCTGGACTGGTTGGAGTGACCCCAAAACAAAGGAGAGGAGAAACTTCTGGCCTCTACAATACTGGAAAGTGCCAGGAAGGAGGGTGGAATAGATGTTGGAGTCTAATGTATCGAATGCAATGAAACTCTCCAATAAAGCAGGGCAAATAGTAAGTGCGAGTGACCGGAGCTACATTAGATTAGGTGGTCAAGGGGATATTTTGGAAGAGGAGACATTTGAGCTGAGGCCTGAAGGATTATCAGGAGCCAAGCTTGCCTAGAGAATTGAAGGAAGGGGATAGGAAAGAGGAGACTAAAGAAGTTCCCAGAGCCACTTTTTTCAGATCTGAGCCTGGAACCCAAAATTATTTGCCCATTTTTTGGTATAATGGCCATGGCCATGGTTTGTGGCCATTCAGTGTATTTTCTTGGATTTGTTGCAACATGCAAACCACAGCAGCTGGGCATTTAGCTGCAGCTGTCTAAGCAGTGACACATCAAGTCTGTGCTTGTTGGACACTCTGTGGGTCCCTTTGTAAATGGCCATTTCCTTTGTTTTCTCTGAAGAGGGATTTTGAAGGGCAGAGAGGCTTAAAAACAAACACAGAGAGATTGCTATTTCTATGTGAATACAGATTTCAGATACTCTATGCTGTATATCTGCTATTCAAAAAAATGGGATGTTATGAAGATTCTGCGTTCTGTGCTTCATAAGGGCGAAGAGCCTGGCTCCTTCAAGAAATCCCAGCAGGGCAGAAAGAGGGATGGTGCCAAGGGACTCCGGACTAGAGAGGGAGGGAGCTGATCTGCCATTTTGTGCACTAATGAAGACTTTGCCAGAGTTCTCGAAGGACAAATGTTCGCAAAGTTTGCAAAGTTTGAATACAAGGAACCAGGGAAGGTCTGTTAAGCTACTGGAGCCTTTAAGACTAGTGAGAAAGATCAATTAGTACAAATATCCCTATTCAAGATAAAACTATGTTAACATTGTTTCTGCACTCAAAACCGCCATGCACGTTACCTCTAATGACCAAGTCTTCAAAAATAACACTGCTTTTGTTTTTATTTTTATTAAACCATCTGCTCAATTGTATGCTCTAAACTTCTGGGCAAGAATTTTATGAGGGCTTAGTGGGATACTGTTTCCCTACCTTTCGGTACCATTAACAGGTAACCATAGAGTTAATAGTAATGTCATGGGCCACTTGAGCAGATGGGGATCCAGGCTGTCTGCCCCTCCCAATGGATCCATGTTGCATTTAGGCCTTTGATGCTACCAAGTTAAGCTAGCTCAATTTTTTCCCAGAGCATCTAGCTACATTCGTGAATTAAAGTCGAAGCTGAGAAGTGTTCTAACAGGATATTAGAAGTCTACCTCCTCCACTGGGGTTCAAAGAGATTGAACTGCTAGGTTGAGGTGTCCTCAAATTAGGCAAGATGATTATATTTTGTTTGTTTTACATTTCACCTAACATCAATAACACAGTGAGAGTGAACTTGGGAAGAAAAGGGAATGTGGCTTTAAAAGACTCAAAAACACAGGTTGAGGGGTTTACTTGCTCCTTGTCAGTGATTTGCACTCCTGAGATTTTTTTAAGAAGCAGCAGAAAGCACAAGGCTGGCTCTTCAAAGATTGTGGCTGTCCATATCATGACTCTGCCTCTTAGCTTAAATGTACAAGAATTTTAGAAGAAAATGATTGAATTATTGAATATAATATTCTCATTCATTATTACTTATTATTCATACCATCTCACACTGTTAGAAAAAGTTGAGATAGCTTGCACTAAACAAAATACAATCCGACTATTAGGACAAGGGTAAAAGAACAGAAAAACTAGAACAACAACCAAAAAAACACACAGGAGGAGGGGGAAATGGGTGGATAAAAATTTAGGCACGTGTAAAATGATACGCCATGTTTGCAAATGGATTTAAGAGGGAACAGAATAATTTTTCAACATTAAAAATGGCTGTAGCCGTATCTCAAAGGAATTCATCTAATCTGCCCAGCCAGATTTCACAATAAATGAACACTTGGAAATACTGCAGCTGCAAAAGACCCTTGGGAGAGTGAGCTGTATCAGCCTGGAACATTCCACAAAACATAGGGGAAATAAATCGCCCTTGTAGGTAGGTAAGAAAATACTTCCATAATGGCGACATTCTATTAAGAAAAACTTAATTTTTTTTCTGCAAAAGGCATAAACACTGGTTGGTATGTGAGAACTTGAAGTCATGTGGAAATTCATTTGTCTGGTTTCATAAGCCAAAGAACAATTGTAAGACTACTTGCAGTCAAAGCATCATGGAGCAGATCATTTTCCTTCATAGAAAACAAGTATAAATCTGGACAAAATTATTGGAAATGACCATTTGCAGGTATCACTGAAAATGATCATTGGAAGACAACAAATGGTGATGATTTCCCTCCTGAAAAAGTACCCCTGGATCTGGCAGGACAATGGTGACTGCGTGGCATTCTTGCCTGGACACCTCCAGGCGAGACACCTTGTCATCCCTCCTGCATACGCCCAGGCAGAACCACCTCCAGGATTGCCCCTGAACGGAGGGGGTGGGGAGCTCAGCTTCGAGCTGGCAGCAAGGACCCACAATTGTACTGCCCAAAGCAGGGAACTGAATTCAGGGCAGCTAGAATTGTAACGGAGAGATTCTTGAAGTCAGCAAGCCACAGGACGATAAACTCACCACATGTGGGTGACTCTCTACACACTCGTGAATGCCATGATGGTCTGGCAGACACGTGAATCCTGAAGGAAGTGGAGAGCTTGCTAGGACTTCGAATGCAACCCTCAACTCACACAGCTCAGGCAGCAGAAGGAGGACACCTCACAGTCTCCGAGTGTCTGAAGCAGAATTTCTGCCCAAATCATTGTCTCACCTCCAAAGTGCACAGATGCTAGGGAGAGCCCTAAGAAGCCAACAACAGTCTACATGTGGGCTTCCCCCTGTCCTGTGACCCACTGCTCCCTCTTTTCTAACACAATCCTTGTTCTCAGGTAGCTTTGGGGCCCTCGGGGACAAGGGGTAGGATCCTTTATTATAAATCATGGCTACCTGCGTGGCAGGGGCTGTGGGTAAGGAGACACAGGTGTGCATCATATAGAATATATGCAATAGACACACAAAACAAGGCAGGACGTGGTTCTCAGCCTCTAGAGAGGACTTTGGAAGAGTGTATGTGATGTGGAAATGTGCTCGTTGGGAATAAAAAGGCACAGGAGTGTCCGAATCTGAAGAGTTCCTCGTAGGAACCAGTTGTCAGCATGAGTTGGGAGACAAGCACCCCTCTGCCTTCCTGAATGCCTTTTAACCAAAAGAGTGAAGTTCCTAGAAAAAAGATGTGACACGCTGTCATCTCTCTGCAGAGAGAAGCTAACTAATCTATACAATGACTCATGGATAAGGACACCTCTAGCTTTGTGCCACCCCCAGAAACTCAAGAAGGGTCCACTCACAAGCCAAAGCTTCATTCAAAGAATTGTTCTGTAAATTATGTTAACAGTCTCGTTGGAATAATAGAAATCAAATCTGGCAGCTGTAAAAGCCTTTATTGTAAAGATATTGGGAACAAACAGAAACGCTGAAAAGCTCAACACCTAGTCTCAGAAAGTGGTCAGGAACCAGGAGGAAAATTACAGCTAATGTCACACCCTAGGGGCCATCTGGTTCGAGGTCACAGTCCCAGAACCATCATTGCAAGATTGTTGACATCAACCACAATGGCCACAGCTACTAGATTCTCGATGTTGTCACTGCAGCTGGACCTCCAGCATGCCACCACGAAGACTGCCTCTACTATCCTTACTTCTTTACCTCATTTCCCCTGGGTTCAAAGACTCAAGCTGGAGCATTTTCCTGGAGGGATTGAGAGGGAAGATGGGTCCATTTGGCATCCATGGTGGACAGCCAAATCCTGCCTTCCACCAAGGCTTAAACTTCATCAGTTTTGCTCAGTGTAGTGTTTGAAAGAGATGTACTAAATTTAAGAAAGGTTGCATGAGGATTAGGAAAATGGCTTGCTTTGAGCAAGCAATGCTTCAGGGATTGGAAAAGACGGACTTATCATAGAAGGAACACATACCCTGTAAAAGACAAAGCTTCACAGGAGAGAACATCTGGAAGATCAGCAGCTGTGAAAGTATGAGAGGATAAAGATCACTCAACAACACACAGAAAAAGTCAGATTCACCACAGGACTTTTCTTGTTCTACTCTTTTTGCAGTCTGTTGCTTGTCACCACTCCAGGATCTCCACACTCTTCCAGATGTTCATCAATTATTAGCTATCTTCAGTTTATATTTGGACTTCATATGAGATTTTCTCCCATACCCAAATAAAATATCCTGAACCCAAAAAAATTCACTAAACCGAGACCCATCATCTCAGAAAACTTACTCATTTAATGCTTTTAGGTATGTTTTTGTATGATGGAGAAAAGAATAACAAAATGGTGTTGATGATTGATTCCTTAGATTAATTGATAATTCCCAACGTGATGACCAAAGGACCTCCACGAAGAATTGGTTCTATCTACGTTGTTGTACTTGTAAACCACGATGCTGGTTGCTTTTGAAGCATCCTTGGGATTTCAAATAACTTCCTGCATGCTGACAAGATGGATGACTACTTTGTTCTATTTCTGATTCACTCTTTAATGACACAGTGATAACACAGTTGAGACCTTCCAGAATCACCAAAAATTTTATCGGATTCCAACTTTCTGTTTAAACTATACTCTGAGATCTTCCCCCTTCTTTCCTGAAATCCAAACTTGCAATGCCTGTACATTTTTGAGCCAAACATTGAGATCTTCCTTCAATGAGGGCTATCTACAATTTGAATAGTTTGCCACCCGAAAGCTGCTCGAGGTCAAGAGGGAAATCCAAAATTTCACAAACTTTCGATTAAATAAAACCAATAAAAGAAAATCTTTACAATACTGTTTTTGCTTTAAACCAACTGAGAAACTCTGTCATCATGTCATTAAAAATGGAGTCTGACTGATTTTGTGCATTTTACAGTCAGAAAAATAGGCTCAGCTCTGAACCTATGTATCATTGATAAACGCTGGAAGGCAAACAAACCACTGGGGCTCTTACATAACTTGGCTTTTAAAAAATCAATTAAAACCAAGTGCTTTTTATCCTTTTGCTTGTTCTTTTTTTTTTTTTAAGATTTTATTTATTTAAGTGACAGAGAAGAGAGTGACAGCCAGTGAGAGAGGGAACACAAGCAGGGGGAGTGGGAGCAGGAGAGAAAGAAGCAGGCTTCCTGCAAAGCAGGGAGCCTGATGCGGGGCTTGATCCCAGGTCCCTGGGATCACACCCTGAGCCAAAGGCAGACGCTTAACGACTGAGCCACCCAGGCACCCCTATCCTTTTGCTTGTTCTTGAGACTGGCACAGAGTAAATCCAGTTTTCAATATCCCGTCTTGTGATGCCTTGAAGAACTCACTCCTCACACACACAGACTCAAGATTTTGCTTAAACAGGAAGACAGTGGAGCCTCACACTTCTTTCCGTGACTGCTCCAATTGTTCGGTGAAGTCTTTATGTACAGCGATATGCCCAATCTTTCTCAAATATACTAGAAGGTGGGGAGTCTTTTGTGGGGAGGGGAGAACGGAAAGAGGCTGATGCTTGGTGTCCTTGCTATTTTCTATCTCAATCTTAAGTGGAAGATTTCTATTTCAAGATAAATAACTACATCCTTCCCTCCCACTCAGACTCCTCAGAGATTATGAAAAAGATGCAAAACAAATGAATGGTGAGCATGAGAAAAAACAGAGACAACTGGTAAACCGGGAACTGTGAAGACATCCTGAGAAAAAATAAAAGCTACCTAAAGCACATTGAAAAAACGAAACTTACCCCAACATGGGGATCAGAGGGGGCTATAAGAAAAAGTGGGAGTGATGCAGTGCTCCACACTCAGCAGAGGTGATACCAAGAGTAACAGTGGCCCAAGGCCAAAGAGCAGATGATTTTTTGGAAAGGTTGACCCTGTACGGCACCCTCTATTTGGGCCAGGACTGTTCATGCCCATGGCTGCAGACATCAGAGAGAAGAGGTCAGTGGGTGACCCAACAAGGCTGAGGTGCGGGAATGTATTGGGACCAACACTGCATTTCTGAGAGATCAGTCCTGATTCCATCTGTCTTCAAGCCTTTCACCTCATTTGCTGCTTACTTGAATGAAGCCACATCTGTTCTCCATATGAGCGGGTTGTTTATGCTAGATTAGAGATAAATTCTTCCCCACTGAAGTCATTAAGCTTTGTCCTTAATTCTCTCCCCGGCTTGATTCTCTCTCCTAGCAAAATCAGGCTTGTTCTATGGAGGGTTGTTTGGTCTCTGAGGGATGGCCCAGCCTTGGTTTCTCTGGAGCAGCTCAGGATTCATCACCTCCTACGCTGGGAGTGTGGACGGGGCACGTGACCGTCTTTGCCTCCGAGTATCTCTGTCTGGCATCGCCAGTGGCTCACACTCTCTGCCATGTGTCTACCTCTGCCTTCTACCCAAAAGTACAAATTCCCAGGGAACTCCCCATGACTGGAATTCTTCCTTTCCTAATGGCCACAACTCATACAAGGGCACAGATTTAAACATGGCATCTATTGGGCACAGATTTAAACATGGCATCTATTGGGATACATAAACAGAGGAGAAATGAGCCAGGAAGACCAGTAGTGGGTATTTCCTGTTAACTGTGGCCATAGATTTGAAAGCTGTTTGTACAAAACAAAACAAAACAAAACAAAAACACCTTATGTGAGACATAACAGTTCCATCAAATATAGTCATTTTGGTTAGTATGTCAATGATCACATTTTAAACATCGATTGGAATTACATCAGTCTGGAGTTCACAATAAGTGTAATCTATAGTACTATGTAATTAGACAAAGAATAATTTTAATAGCTGGTTTTCTGAGGATGTAAGCATGGGTCCTGACCAAAGGGGCTGTGATTTCTGAGACGAGAGCTGCTAGAGATAAATAGTATTTTAAAAAATTAAATTTGGGATTGCCTGGGTGGCTCAGTCAGTTAAGTGTCTGCCTTTGGCTCAGGTCATGAGCCCAAGGTCCTGGGATCGAGTCCTGCATTGAGCTCTCTGCTCAGCGGGAGCCTGCTTCTCCCTCTCGCTCTGTGTGCTGCTTACCTACTTGTGCTCGCTCTCTGTCAAATAAACAAGTGAAACCTTTTTAAAAAATTAAATTAGTGTTGTGTATCTACAAGTATGATCTAAGCATTGTGTCAGCTTCATCAAGAATTTGGGCCCTTCTTACCTCTTGCTCTGAACGTGTCTATGTGTTGTAGCTGCCCCTTATTCTGAGTTCAGGCCCAGCCCAGCTCCCACAGCAAGTGGCACATGTGTGGCAGTGTCCCCCGCCCCCGCTGTCTGCCCGGACACAGGACTCACCTTGCTGCCCTTGCTGCCGGTGACCCGGCACTGAAGGGCTTGTCCAGCGGAAGGTGGAATGTGTGCCTTGTTCAAAGACGACACAAACCTCAAGGCTTTTTTAAACCAAGTTTAGCTGAAGGGCTTGGCACCTTTTGGTGACAATAGTGGGTTCGGAGTGCAAAAAGTGTGTGGCCATTTTGGAAAGCAGGATTTCCCTTCTGCCACGTCCGCTGACCCATAGCGAGACCCATCTCTGTGGAGCAGCCCGGAACCAGAGCACCCCACAAACCTACTTCGGCTCCATAATAAGTCTGCTCGTCACTTCGGCCCAGATGCATGTCTCCAGGGCTGCCCGGGAGATTGGGAGCCCGAAGGAAGGTGAGCCTTGAGTGCTGAACTCTCGAGATATGTGCCAAAAGTAGCACCTTATTGACTTAGGGACTTATTAGTTTTTGCATCAGGCAGGGAGATTCTCTTCATCACACTAAACATACAAAAACAGCACCCTCGCCTCAGCTTCGTGCCTGGATTCCCCAGTGACTGGGAAGACTTCCTGTTTCGGAAAGCGATGGGAACCTTCCAAAGGGGCTGCCTTCCCTCCTTGGCTGGTCTCCTTTTAGGATGGCTCGTTATTGCTCCTTGCTCTGCTCTACTGTCACTTAAGAAAATATCTGGATGTTAAATTAACTCCCTTGGGAACTGAACAAATTACGAACTCAAGGGCATGGACAGTTTGACTCCAAACTTACTGATCCTGAGAAGGACCTCCAACAGGGGAGTCGTCCTTGTGATTTCTTTGCGCTGCGGTACCACCTGACGGCACCGTGGGAGAGGAGCCCGCGTCGACAAGAGCTGCCATTTGACAACTTCGGTCACGCAGACAAGACACCTGCACTCATGGCTGGAAAACGGAAAGGGGGGAAAGACAGCGGCTCCCTTTTTGGAGCTCAAGGATCCCTGGCTCCGTGCTAAGTTTCTCTTACAGCTGTTTACAGACAAGACAGGCCAAGGCAGACGGCCACGGCTCGTGCAACATTTGCTCAGAGGAATAGGACCATTTCATTTTTGATAAGGGGTGATGTGCTTTTGTGCCAGGTGTTTATAATTTAATCCTTTAATATTAGCTTCATTAATCTCTTAAAATGAGTGACTTTTTGATTGTTTTAGCACAGTACCTAAGACGAAGGCTTTCTGTGGGCACCACTGGGCTCTGCCTCCGACTCCACCCTCTGGGACCAGAGACCTACGTCCCTCACCGCTCATTGGGTGCCCTTGGCCGCACGCGGGGATAAACGCTGAGGTCCCACACAAAGCCTTACATTTCAGGAGGTTCTTAACAAATGTGGGAGTGGAAAACCACCTCATATGAAATAGCCTTAGTCTTCATGCAATGTCAATATCCACTATGGCTATTTTTGCAAAATCACAACACAATTTTAAAAGTCTTCATAACATCAGGGGCACCTGGATGGCACAGCAGTTAAGCGTCTGCCTTCGGCTCAGGGCGTGATCCTGGCGTTGTGGGATTGAGCCCCACATCAGGCTCTTCTGCTGTGAGCCTGCTTCTTCCTCTCCCACTCCCCCTGCTTGTGTTCCCTCTCTCGCTGGCTATCTCTATCTCTGTCAAAAAATTAAATAAAATCTTAAAAAAAAAAAAAAAGTCTTCATAACATCAAGGTTTCTTATGAGTTTCTGAGTCATTAAGATCATGGCTCTTTCTATTCATGCTCATATGTACTTACAGCATTCCTTCTATTTCCCCAATATTTCAGCCATTTACTCCATTTATTCGATTAATTTGTACTGCACCATGAACATGCTAAAATCTGGGGATGCAAAGATGCATAAGACTACTCTCTGCCCTCAAGAAGTTCAGCTGAATGGGAGAGATGCAAAAAGAATACATGACTCCAATAAAATGTAAAGGCTGCTATAATTAATATGTGTCTAGCGTGTTGGGGAAGCAAAGAAGAAGGGGCTAATAGTTCTTCCTGGGAGCCTTTCCCCTCCACCACCTTTCTCCCCTAAAAGGCCATAAGACTGAAGGAGAGTATAGATCTCTCATGCTATCTTATTAAATACAATTCTCAAATTCTCGGGGCGTCTGGGTGGCACAGTCGTTAAGCGTCTGCCTTCAGCCCAGGGCGTGATCCCGGCGTTCTGGGATTGATCCCCACATCAGGCTCCTCCACTAGGAGCCTGCTTCTTCCTCTCCCACTCCCCCTGCTTGTGTTCCCTCTCTCTCTGGCTGTCTCTGTCAAATAAATAAATAAAATCTTTAAAAAAAAAATCTCAAATTCTCAACCTAAATTAAAAGAAAAATCCATTTAAAAATTATTTTTTACTCATGCAACTATATTTAAGGATTCAGAGCCTCACATAAAAAAAATAAAAATAAAATTTAAAAAAAGTGCCCCAAGCATTTGGGGCAGATAAGTAATAATAATTTTATTTTAACTTCCCAAAATCACTTTCAAAGGAAGGGGTTGTCTTGTGCTGTGATTCCTGTTGCTCAAATCAGAAACCATTTTGTTTGTCTCTCTGCCGATGTGGGAATTTACTCTTGCGCACACCCTGGAGAGATGAAATATTTGTGATGTTTCTTATTAAGTTGTTGACTTGCTGCAGCTTTGAAAAATCTCTAACTGACATCAGCTAGAAACATCAGAGCTCTGCTCTTCTTATTACTATCTTGCCTCACAGTCCTGCATAGAAGTGGTAAGTATATCGTCTCCAGCTGATTTGGGCAATTTGAAAGTTTGCAAATCCAAATTTATGTCACTGTCATTAAACAGGGCAGTTGAACAAAACAATCATCCCATTTTGCTTCAAAATTAACTTTAAGAAAACTTTGCTTTGCGAACAAGAAAATACAGCCTGTCAAGTCATTCTCCTGTCAAGGGATGTAGGAACGAAATTAAAAGGTGTGAAGATAGTATTACAATTAAGTCTTATTTGAGCCCTCAGGTTATGCGACCAAGGCTCATTGGAACATCCCTTGGGAGAAAGCATTTCATTTGCTGCTTGCTACTCTTTGTTCTAAAATGTATGCAACCCATATTCCTGGTATCAGCATCCTCTGAACTTACCACCTACCTACCTTTGACAGTTCAATGTTCTTCCAAATGTGGCAATCATGAATTGTTTTTAGTAATGAACCTCATTCATTGAGTCCTTGAAACACGTGCAGCCTGAATGTAACCCAGCTGAGGTCGTGAACGTGGCTTGTTTGTCTTTGTGTCTCATGCAAATGTTGATGAATGCAAAATACTACTGGAGAAGACACTTGATTGAGCAGACACTGCCGTCACAACTCTCTTGAAAGATCCACACTGGGAAGACACACAGGTAAAAGGATTGCAAAAAAAAACAAAAAAAAACCAAAAAAAACAAAAAAAAACTAGTGAAAAGGGGCACTGAAAATGATACTTTACAGGATCATTTCCAGTTCCGCCATATTGTTGCCATGGCAACTCGCAGGCGCCAGAGGCGTCAGGTCCCATCCCAGCTCACACTCAAGCTCTGACTGCCTTTTTCTTATGCAGAAAATGGGCTTCTTAGTTCAGCGAACCAAAGAGACATTTTGAAAGTCCCTCTTGACTCTCCAAGTGTCTTGCAAATGGCTGTGCTGGAAGGATGCTGGTAGGAAAGGGGGAAATGGGCCATCTTGGGGACGATGATTTGAGATGATATTATTGCCATAGTTATGTTTAGAAGGCTTTTCTAGGATCAGAACTGCCTTTTCTTCAGAATGGTGCAAATAAATAATGGACTTATTTTGTCCAAGAAATATATTCAGTGATGTAATGGGGTCTTGAATTGTTTCTTAAAGACCATTTTTTCTTTCCTTACCTGGATTAAAACCTCATTAGCATAAGAACCAGGTGTTCTGCTCTAGCTTTGTTGTAGACTCAGAACACGTTCCTTAATATTACAGCAGAATCATTATGAGCTCTTACACTCTTTGACTTCTCCTTAACTAGATTATCTTTCTTCTCCAAATTGTGCTTTTTTCTCCAAAGTCAAGCTCAAAGGTGTAACTACCTATAAAAGGCTTTGTCAGTTCTGTGTAGCCCACAATGTATTTTTCTTCCTTGAATTGTCATTGATGGCACACTTGTTGGGACTAGGCGGTGAAACATCTGATGGTGGGTGGTTCTGCTCTGTTCCTCGGTTTGCATGAAGTATCTGTAATGTGTCTTCTTCATAGAATTGTGAGGAAATCGAGGAAAGGGACTGAGTTTTCTAGGGCCACTGTCCCCTCACTCAGTGTTTGGTGAGTGCTCAGGCAGCTCGGGGCAGTGGGGAGACCACCAGCTTGATGATAGGCCAATCTGGGTTTTAATCCTGGTGGGGCTCATAAATAGTTGTATGGTCGTGGTCAATGGATTTATTAATCTTCTCTGAACATGGATTTACTCTCCTGGAAAAATCATTAAACCAACCCATCCATCAGTGTCTGAAATCTCTGTAGCAGGAGGGATAGAACAGATACTCAGGGAGCTGTGACCTGCTTGACAGTGAAATTTAGATTCTGTTAGACAGGACCTTTAGTTTGGTTCATTTCAAACATTGCTCACAGCTGCATGTGATTTGCTGTGTCTACAGATGCTGTGTGTAAGGAATATTAGGATGCAGGAGAGCACCTACAACATCTCCTTGAGTTCCACAGCACCCAGCAGGTGAGTGGGATGGAAGAGAAAACCAAGGTCTGGCAAGGCTGTGGGGTCACAAAGCTAGAAAGAAGGCACTCTCAGATTGCCTCGGCTCCAAATCCCCTCGGCTTCGAGGTGGCAGAAGAGGAATGGGAGGTGAGTGTGGAATGGGTACAGAGTTTCAGTCTGGCCAGATGAAAAGTTAGTTGTGGGGACGGAAGGTGGTGATGGTTGCAGGGCATCACGGGTATTGCTGAACTGTATATGTAAAAATGGTGAAGATGGCAAATTTTATATTACGTGTATTTTGCCACAATTTAAACATTAAGGTATACATCCAGAATGTCTAGAACACTCAGTCTGTGCTCTATGTCAGCGATTTGCTAGTCTTTTTCCCTATTGTGATACTCATTCCTCTGAACTTACTTATTTAGTTTTATAAAAATATTAGATTTAAATTTGCTAGCCAAAAAGATCTCTTTCTTCATTTCTAAAACTTTGAGGGAATACTGAGAAAAGCTAGAATGATACGAGAGGGTTGTCCTAGGCATTTGGCCTGGTTCCCAGAAACTTGGTCATTAAACCCTCTGAATGGCAAATCTTTAACAAGGATCAGAATAGCCTCTGTATTTGAACTTGGAGAGGGATGAAACTCTTATAAAAGATGAAGGAATTCAACACAAGAAAAGGCTTTCCTTAGTTTCTCTTAATACAGGAAATATGATTCCTACTCCTACCACTGATATGTAAAATACTTTATATTACATTAAGAGCGTCCATATGTCACTGGATTACCAACGTCACCCGATAAACAAGAATAATTCTCCATCCTTTAAAGATGAGTAAACCGAGGCTTAGCTCAACAAGTTTTCATTGAAGTTTTCCCTAGGCTCAAAAGCTAAGTGACAGAACCACCCTTGTGTATGGTTTCATTTCAAATCCCTTCACATTTCCTGGGACTTGGAAATGGTGCACAGATGTTGCAACTTCTAAAGCATGACTTCTGCCTTAGCAGATACAAAGATAAGCATTCTTCTCTCTGCCAATGACATAGTTTTACTGTTACAAATTTTAAGTAACCTCCACAACAGCTAAAGTTATGCTCTTTGAGGACAAACACGGTTCAGTACAAAATAGGCCAAATTTCAAGCTAATGACACTCGGCAGATCTATACCACAGCTTAAGAGAAGTGAACAGAATCAATATAGTATTATTTTTAAAGATATTTACTGTCTCTGTTATCTCCAAATGCGTGCATTATAAAAGATGGTGCTGTGGGCTGAATTGTGTCTCCCCCACCCCAAATTCATATATGGAAGCTCTAACCCCCAATACAACTGTATTTAGAATTGGACCTTTTAGGAGGTAATTAAGGTTAAATGAGGTCATAAGGGTGGGGCCCTGATGAGATACGGTTGGAGGTGGCCTTATAAGAAGAGGTACCTCTCAGGGCACCTGGGTGGCTCAGTCCGTGAAACGTCTGCCTTCAACTCAGATCATGATCTCAGGGTCCGGGGATGGAGCCCCACATGTCAGACCCTGCTCACTGGGGAGTCTGCTTCTCCCTCTCCCTCTCCTACTGTGCTCTCTCTCTCTCAAATAAATAAAATCTTTAAAAAAAGAGAGAGAGAAAGATCTCCCTCCCCCTCTCTCTCTTACTCTCTCTCTCCCTCTCTCTGCCACAAGCAGGTGCCAAGAAAAGGCCACGCGGGCAGAGAGAAGATGGCTCTGCACTAACCAGGGGGAGGACCCCCACCAGAGCTTAACCACCCCGGAACCCTGATCTCAGACTTCAGTCTCCAGCGCCCCACATGGGATTCCCCTGAAACACAGTGAGTCAAATCAAAGACCTCTCACCCAAAACTCCAGAAGAAAATAAACAAAATGAAACCTGAGGCATTTGCAAGATGAAAAGCATCAAAATAATCCAATAGGGTCTGCCTAAGAAGGAAAAAATTAACACAGGGGGAAATACGTGAAGAAACAACAATTGAAAATTTCCAGAATTAAAGAAACATATAGGGGCACCTGGGTGGTTCAGTTGTTAAGCGTCTGCCTTCGGCTCAGGTCATGATCCCGGGGTCCGGGATCTAACCCCGCATAGGGCTCCCTGCTCAGCGGGAAGGCTGCTTCTCCCTCCCCTACTCCCCCTGCTTGTGTTCCCTCTCTCACTGTCTCTCTGTCAAATAAATGAAAAAAATCTTGAAAAAAATTAAAAAAAGAAACACATAAGCTTCAAAATTGAAGTGCATAAAGCGCTAAACAGGAGAGATGAGAAAAATGAACTCAAATTCAAGTCCATTGTCATGACATTTCAGGACACCAAACACAGAAAGAAAAATTGAAAGCACCGTAAGAGGGAAAGTAGATCAACCACAGAGGTATAAAGATGACATTGTTAAAAATCTTTCAATGGGAATATTGGACATAAACTAGGAATGGGTGGTATTTTCCTTGGGTTGGACAAAAAAGAAGCTCTGAAGCTAGAATTTTATACCAGCTGAACTACCATTTAAATGTTACACTGAGATAAAGACATTCTCAGACCCCCAAGACCTTTCAGAGTCTACCAAACACTTTCTTGACACATTCTTGGAGGACGTATTAGAGCAGAAGAGAAAAATAATGCTGGAGGAAGCGAGTTATCAGAAGTAAGAACAAGTCAGTGACCTCATGGACCTTACTTTTGCTTAAATGAGCACGAAAACCCCTCACCCCAACAACTTTATTCATCATGCTGCAGAACTATACTCAGGATACCAACAAGGGAGAAGGCGAGACCCACAGAGGCTAGACTAAATAAAGACACGTCTTTTGTAGGACAGAATATTGACGTGATAGCATTAATTGAGAGCAAAACATAAATATATGTATGGGTCATATTGAATTAGCATGAATTTCTTGACAAATGAAAGAGAACGGAACCCTAGAATCTTTGGAAAAATTATCGGAGATGCCAAAATTGACACAGGCAAGGATCGATAAGACAAACTGGATAAAATAATAATCATTAATGATGTGGGGCACCTGGGTTGTCAGTGGGTTGAGGGACTGACTTTTGGTTTGGGCTTAGGTCATGATCTTGGGGTCCTGGAATTGAGCCCCGTGTCAGGCTCTTTGCTCTGCAGTGAGTCTTCCTGAGGAATCTCTGTCCCTCTCACTCTGCACTGCCCCCACCCTCTAATATAAATAAATCAATCTTTTAAAAAAATCATTAATGATGTTGAAATAATAATTGAATCCTTTACACCCAGAAAGCCCCGGTTCCAGATAGGTTTAGGGATAAATTCTATCAAATTTATAAGAAGCAGATAAAAGTTATCCTTGTTTTATGCATGTTAATATTTTATATATATTTGTATAGAATATATGGAAATTATACTTCATTCTTTGGACTTACACGCCCATTTCTCTTTCCTAGTTATAAGCCATAATTTAGAATTTTATATACTATTATACAAAATACATAAAATAGTACATATGTTACATAAAATTATAATATATACATTATATATAATATATATTACATATATTATAATATGTAATACATATAATATGTAATATGTAATATATAAATATAATATATAAATTTTATAATATAATTACAGATGTATGTAATTATATGCATAATATAACTAACATAATAATATTATTGTATATATTATATACAATGCATATGATATATATGATGTATACATATGTATATATAATAATGTATTATATTATTGTATCATATTATTATATAACATATATTATTTTATATATAACATATAATATTATATTATATATGACATATATAATATATAAGTTTATAATATGTAATTACAGATGTATGTGATTATATGCATAATACAACTAATATAATTAATGACATTGTTGTGTATATTATCATAGAGAGAGAATTCTAAATTATGGCTTGCCACTAGAAAAAGAGAGTTGGGCAACTAGTCCAGAAAATCAAACAAAAAAAAGAGCAGAAACATCAGAAGCTAGAAGCCTGGAGAAGAGGATAAGCAAACTCAGGAATGCACCAGGGCGAGTGGTTTGAGGAAAGAGGGCTCTTCATGTGATTTATTCCTGGAGAAAAGAGGCAGAGCTAAAATAAAAACAAAGCCTTTATTTGGGGTCTCAGAATTACCATTTGGGGAATGCAGAATTGGGCAGTAACCCCAATAGTCCCATTCCCGTCGGGAACGAGTCAAGGGTTTTATGTTTTGTTTTGTTTTTTTAAAGATTTTATTTATTTATTTGTCAGAGGAAGAGTGGAGGGAGAGCACAAGCAGAGGGAAAAGCAGACTCCCTGCTGAGCAAGGAGCCCAACACAGGGCTCCATCCCAGGATCCTGGGATCGTGACCTGAGCAGAAGGCACACACTTAACCGACTGAGCCATCCAGGCGTCCTGGTCAAGGTTTTAAAGACAACAGGGGATGCTTGTAGGTGTCATTTACAGAGACTTTGAATGGTGATGGCTGCAGAAGGCTAATCTTGACCAGATGTAATTGGTTGCCGAGGCTGTCACTGAGCAGTCTCCTATCGTAGCTGCTTGCAGGTGTTTGGGCCAAGTCCTTGGAATATGGTTCCTCCCGTGAGGATGTACATAAGACCCATCTCCTCACGGCCTCTCCGTTCCACTGTAACTCCATATCGGACTTTCTGGCTAATGAAAATCACCCTTTGGGATGCCTGGGCAGGGTCCCGGGATCGGGATCGAGCCTCACATCAGGCTCCTTGCTCAGCAGGAAGCCTGCTTCTCCTTCTGCCTGCGCTGCCCCTGCTTGTGCTCTGTCTCTCTCTGACAAATAAATAAATAAAATCTTAAATCAAAAAAAGAAACATTGTTTGTAAAAAAAAAAATCACCCTTTTCCCTAGAGTTACCTCTTTTTCTCCTCCTTCTATCCAACAAACTAAACCTCACTTCTACTTAGAGTAACATCACTACTGTTGAGGAAGCATCATAAAAAAAGAACAGAGGAAAAAATATTCCCATGCAGTACAACTCCTAAGCATAGTAGGATTTTAATTAAATTCCTACACTGGGCCTTCTTGGTTTATGATGGGAAGAAATAATTAACCTTAATGCTAGGTATTAGAAAGTCAACTCACTACACCTACATGTAACATTGGTACAGAAAATTTCATGGTTTAGACCCTTATTTTACTTCCTGCCTCTTTATCCAGTAGCTATTATTACCTAGGAAAGAAAGAATGAAACAAAAAGAAAAGAAAAAAGCCTCAGACTCCATCTTGTTACNTTATTTTACTTCCTGCCTCTTTATCCAGTAGCTATTATTACCTAGGAAAGAAAGAATGAAACAAAAAGAAAAAAAAACCTCAGACTCCATCTTGTTATGTACATCAACAAAAAGGCTTTGTTTGCAACTTTCTCGAGAACATTATAAAATGTCTCCAACTTTCCCGGAAAAATGCATGAGATTCTTTTGCCAATTTTTCAAAACTGAAAACAGCTTAACAACAAAAGTCCCTCCAACAACCATTAAGATGTTCTTTAAGGTCATTAATACAGTGTTGTTCTTTTCTCTGCCTTACACTTCTGAAATCGACATAGAGAACACCTTTCTGTATTTTTTTCTTTTCATGTACCAAGCTTAATTTTCAGAGGTCGCCATCCTTTGGTCTGATTTTGAAATACCCATGGACTTCCAATTCCAGAATGCTTCTAGAAGCTTACTATTCAGTGGCGCTGCATGAATAAATCCTTGCTTTCTATTTCCAGCCACCTGGGTGGCATCAAATGTCTCCATCTTCCGAGAATCTGACCCAAGCTTTTTGGCAGGCCCTGGCTGGAAGTGCGTTCCAACAGATGAGGATTGCAAAAGTGTAATGCTTTGTAGATTTAGAGGCAGCTTTTAAGTGTCAACATATGTTATACAAATGCACTTGGTCTCTGCACTGGGGACAGGTTGCTGCCCTGTAGTGCTCTTTCCTGCCAAAGGAACCCGAAGTCCCAAGTCATGTGCTTTCCAGCCTCTCATACATATTCAAAATGGCATCAAGCTCGAAATTGGAAGCTAATACCAACCCAAAATACTGTCATTCCACTTACTTATTTGAGTCACTACATCATGGATCATGTCAACTTTTAAAGTCCTATCTTACTCTTCGGAGTGCAATGCACAAATCCTTAACAGCATATGTCAGCTGCAATCAAGACAAGATAGTTTTGTCAAAGTAACCTTCCGATGATAACAATTATGAAATTTGGAGGTCGGGGGGGCTATTCAAATGCAGTGGAGGACAACTACAGCATACAAAAACTGGATAGGCTGTGACTTTTGAGAGAAGGGGTGCACATTAAACATGCTCCATATTTATCGAGCTTTTCCCCTAAGGGAAATATTTTCCAATTCTGGGAATAGAGCCTAAGCAGAAAGTTAACAGTCATACTGAATTTAGGAGACAGAGTTCAGGATTCATGGCTTCGATAAGTGACTGGAAATTAATCCTGGACAGGAAGGAACCACAAAGCGTGAACCTCCAATTCTACACACCAATAGTCCTGAAATCGTTGGTGTATACCTCAACGGCTGTGTAGACTGGCCCTCCAAGAAATCTAGTGGGAAACAGCAGAGGCAGACTGAATTACTAATGGATTTCAGCAGCTACGCTATCCTTGCAAGGTCTGATGAGTCAGAGGGGTTTGTAAACACCTCTATTTGTGAATTAGTGGACTCACAGACAAGTCATCAGAAAATATTCAAACTAAAGCACAAAAAGAGAAGAAGAAAGGAAATATGGAACAGAGCACAAGAAATACATGCGATGTAGTCAACTGGTTTACCATGTATATAACAGCAATTCCCAGAATCCAAGGAGAGACTGAATGGGGCAGAAACAGTACTTGGACGAAGACAGAGAATTCTCCCAAACCGACTCAAGTATTAGGCTATGGATTCAAGACCCTCAATGAAGCCAAAACAGCACAAACACCATTAAAACACATCTAAGTCATGATAGACATTTGAACTAAGTTCTTTATTTTATTACTATGAAAGCAACTGTGAACTTTCTCTTACACACGTATTTCTACACAGGTAAGAGTTTTTCCTCATAGGGACAAGATAGAATGTTTGGTCAACAGTGCTGGAGAAATTGTCTGGAACCAGTTTCATTCCAAAAATTGTTGAGAAAGTAAAAATAGACCTCTGCCTCCTATTTTTCAGAATAGAAAAACCCNTAGAAAAACCCGTGGGGCGCCTGGGTGACCAGTTGGTTAAGCGTCTCCCTTCAGCTCAGGTCATGATCCCAGGGTCCTGGGATCGAGCCCCACGTTGGGTTCCCCGCTCAGCAGGGAGTCTGCTTCCTCTCCCTCTGCCCCTGCCCCTACCCCTGCTCTGCTCTCTCACTCACTCTCTCTCAAACAAATAAATAAAAATCTTTAAAAAAAAAAAAAAGATGCTTTACAAAGCTAGACACATACACACACACACACAAAACCCAGAAATGATAAGCCTCTTTGAAGAAAATGCAGCGTTTTGATCATGTTCTCAGCATAGCTGTTCTAAGAGGTAGGCTTCTGCCTAAGAGTCTCAATACAGGCTGACAAAGGCTTCAGCAAAAGGTACAGGAGAGGCTTCCTGACCGTCAATGCTTGATCCCTCCTGACGTCATCCAATAGTTCTTCGGATGGGTCACACGCTTATTTTTTCTTCTTTTTTGGAAGCCATGAAGAGGAGACTAAATGCAGGTCCGTGCTAAACGCATTAAGTGCACCATTAATCCCAAGAATACTTGAGGAGAAGACAACCAGTCATACTCTGGGAGTCAGAGCCAACCTAAGATAACCACGGTTCTGGGCTCTTGATTCCTTCATTATATAATTTGGTTCGTTTCTTTTTACGTGATGAGGATCAGAAGGCCTTAAAGCTCTCAAAGACCTAAGACAACATCATCACCTGGTGAATATTTGTTCAGCTGCTGAATTAAACACTAAGTCAAATACTTTGACATAACAACTGAGATGCAAATGGATAAAATATTTAATTTGCTTTAGAAAATTAATTTCTCTCCCTTCCTCAGCTCCCACTTTACAAACCACTAGTATGTACTGTCGAGGAGGGAGACCTTCCTCTGCCCTGTGGTCCTTCTATCTGGACTTTGGATCAAACCGACATGAAGCAGGTTAGCAGGAGAAAATCAAATGTAATGGGCATATGTGCGGGGAATTCACACAGACTCGAAATTCCAAAGGCATTGAGGCAACAAGAAGCTTCTAGGAGCTAAGGAGAGGGGTAGGGTCTGAGGATACAAAGGGGAGGTAGGCCATTAACAGGAAGGAGAAAGGAGATGTTTGGAAAAACAGGGTTGCCCTATTATGCCCAATAAGTTTGTTAGGTAAAGGGGAGTCTCTGTTAAGGGCACAGGCTTTCCTTTCTGATGCAAATTTAGGCAGTTGAGGGGGAGGCAGAGAGCTTTTCTTGCATCTGCTGGGGTTTGATTACTTTTAACCGAAATTATCTTTATGCCCAAGGGGTCCACTTGCGCAGTTTGCCCTTGGCCCCTACAGGCATTTGTCAGAATATAGGTGACAAAAAGTCTGAAATCACACCAGAAGGAAATCAAAGTACATCTTACATTGGCAAAAGTTGGGTCCCTGGTCTCAAATCCCTGTTCTGGCTCTTCCCAGTTGCATATATGGTGATAATAATAGTCCCTACTTCCAGGGCTTGGTTCACATAGATTAACATATACGTGTTTAGAACGGTGCTTGACAAGTGCTTAGTTTTCAGCAGATACGAGGTTGGGATTATCACAATAAGAGCAAAAAATAAAATAAGACGAGTCAAGAAAAAGCAGTGTGGGTGCTGGGTGCTCCTGGGGACTCTGCTGGTCACGCATCTTTTTCTCTAAAGGGTCAGATCATGAATATTTTAGGCTTTGCAGGCCACATATGGTCTCCGTTGCATAGTCTTTTTTTTCTCTACAATTCTTTAAAAATATAAAAATCACTCCTAACTCATGGGCTGTCCAAAAACAAGTCAGATCTAGCATGGGCCAAGACAGAATCTTCACTATGATAGTTAACAGAAGGAAGTTAATCACCGTAATAACCAAACTGGTTAAGATCCCTTTGTGACACATGTGGCCACTGTACACACTCTATCTACCCAGTATACCCAGTCTTGTCTCATTCACAAATATATGAAGATGAACTAGGGTTGCTGGAGGGGAGGTGGGTGGGGGGATGGGGTAACTGGGGGATGGGCATTAAGGAGGGCACTGGATGGAATGAGCACTGAGTGTTATACGCAACTGATGAATCACTAAATTCTACCCCTGAAACTATGTATGTTAACTGAACTGAATTTAAATTAAAAATTAAAAAAGAAAAAAACACCAAGGCCCATTAAAAAAAAAAAAAGATGAACTGTATGAAATTGCCAGTTCGGTAGATCAAGAAATTGAATATTGGTGATTACACGTGGCTGGACCTAATAGTAAAGCCATGTGACCTGACACCTGGATTCCTCATTGTCTTATGATTTCCTCTTTCTGTTTGCAGCTGTAGCATGAAAATAAATTGTCTTGATGGGAAAACAAAGCCTATCAAACTTCATGTTTTGCATATCGGAAACAAAAGGCATAATAGTTCCGGTTTGGGTAAGTTGGGGTTTTTTTGTTTTGTTGTATTCACTTTGCAGCCAACTGTCTTCGCAAAACGCAGTCATTTCCTTCACCTCGGTTTTCCAGATTCTTCCCTGATTGCTTCTTCTCCTGATTTAGGATTTACTAGTTTCTTACCTTTATTCCACCATCTCCTTTCTAGCTTGCTTGCCTTTATTTTTTCTACCCTGAAGGGATTACACAGCCTTCCAAGTTGCCTGGCGGGAAGAAGAATGGTTTTTTTTCTCGGAAACAATAAGGAAAGGGAGAGAGTAGGTGGGCGTTCTGGACAAACATGAGCGTGGGGCCTCCAAGGGTTTTCTATGCCTGAACCGCACAGCGAGAACATCTGGTGCTGTGTGCAGCTGTAGAAAGAGCTGGTTTTTTTTTAAAAAAAAAAATAAACAAAGCTCTACTATTTAAAGGGGGACACGGTGGTTTTGTTATTTCAGTTACAAGTGCTCCCTCTTCTGTCAACCTTTAGCATTTGTGCTCTCTTTGGGCCACCCTGCGCATCCAAGAACAAGTCCTCAATTTAGATAGTAAAATGATGCAGGATAAAGTTCTTCACCCGTGGAAGCTTGAATTATGGAAGCCGTGGGAAAGAATACTGAACATACTGGAACATTCCTGGGGTAGTGACAGCCCGTACTAAACGGAATGCCCCCGTTGGCTGTGGAGGCTGTGGTTCTGTGCTATTTGGATGGCCTGGCCACCTTTTGCAAACATGGGCCAGTTTCCTGGTGGTTAATCTCTAGCTCTGATGGTTTCCAATGATTCCTTGTGCATTGAGTCACGCTTCTTTGATGGCTTGTTTGCAAAGCCCTGAAATTTCCCATTCAAACAACCCAATGCCGGCCCACTGGCTCTGTGACCCTGACCCAAATCCACCCAAAGGCAAGTGCCTGAGAACAAACTGTTCATGTTTCTGCTTCCTGTTGCATTTTTCCCTTGAATCTTTTTTTTTTTTAATGCCAAGGAGCCTTTTACTTCCAAGACTTTCCCAAGCACATTGGTGGGGTCTTCCTCGTTTAGCTAAGCACTGCAAATTTTCAACATTAGGATCTCATCTGGAAGTCAGATGACTTATTAGGTGGAGCCCAGGCTCTGGCTTTCTGGTCAATCTGAGTGATTTGGGAAAAAGAAACAGGGAATTATTACGGTGGTTGGTACATTTTTTTTAAAAAAAAAAACATATTCTCACTGGGATGCTCTGACCCTTTTTGTAGCAAGAATCTATAATGACCCACATCGCACTCAAGAAATACTCAGGAGAAAAACTTTCCATCTGAGGGAGGAAGAAGCCTTGGAAATCACTAAATTCTACCCACTTGGGGCATGGACATACACTTGTCTTCTAAAAAATAAATCAATAACGCCCAGAGGAAGAAAAGTTCTATTTTTTAAAAAAGCACTCAAAATTTTAACATGTCTGACTGTGAAAGGAGAGTTCTGGAAGTTTCTTATTTGCCTTCTTTTTAAAAACTTTTAGATTAAAAAAAATGAACTTTTAATCCAATCACTTGTTCTTAAATTTGGGAATACTATTTTGGTACACTCTTTACTCCAGTCATCGCTCTCAGAAATCCTGAGATAAGTCAAGATTACCAAAAGGACACTTTATTTCCAGAAGTAACCCCAGAATTAAATTTCTTCCTTAGGCCTGGAATTTGAAGGCTGGCTTTGAATTCATCTTGGGATCTAGCATTCATTAGTCAATTACTGTAGACTAGAACAATAACCCTACCTGCAACAGAACTCACAAAAAGGTCATGGCTCTGGGGACCTACAAGTGTCACCTGATGTTTAGGGTTTGGTTGAACAGTGGTAAAGACACCAAAACGTGGTTTTCCCAGCAAGCGTGATCTGACATCCATGGGACTAAACCCAGAGAGTAGTTGTCTTTCGTAACTTTGATGTATTATGTTTTCCTTGGCGTGACTATTGTAGGTAAAGTCTAGGAGGCAGAAAGATGAAACATGATAGATAGCCCATGTTTACAGCACAAAATCTTGGGCCCCAAGCCCAAGAATCGGTATGTAGGAGCCCTAATATGTACATTGTCAAAATTTTGTCAACTCTGGTTTATGAAAGCAAAGAAAGACAGCAGAAAGTAATGGCTGAAATTCTGATTTTCGTTCAGATTGATCAAGATTTATCCTAAGGATTTATCGAGATTTATCTTGTGGTCTATGGAACCACCACATAAAAGGGAAATACAGAATCCTCCAAACCTCTTATTCACAAACGAAAGCCTTCTGTTCACAATGTTGATGAAAATAATGATACGAAATTAGCCACTTACTAAGCCAGTGTATGAGAAAAGCATTTTTCTTGCTTCCTGGTCTTACTTGGATTCTGATTGTTCCGATTGCTGTCTATGTAAGTTTCAGGTAGATGAGGCACTGGATGTTTTATTGAGTGTCTTTCTCTCTGCTTTGACCTGTACTCATCTACTTTTCTGCTCTTTCTCCATCTGACTTTGTGAGAAAAATATGAACAACGTTTGTAAACTATAAAACCCTCTGCATGGCTGAGCTCCATTACTTGTTCTCTCACTCACTTTGCCCCTCGATGCATGGCCATCACGCGTGCTTTTCTTGCTGATATGACTCTCCCCCACCCCACCCCCATCTCTCATTACCTAATCATCTGCTACGGATCTTGGAGTGATATTAACATTTTTGTTTTGAAATGAGGGAGAAAGGATAGAAAATTCAGAAGCTGTTGGCTTTCCTCTTGCTTCACAGAACATTTAGTATTGCTCGATGCCTCATTTGAGTCCCAAATATATGCATCACAAATAACAAATGAAATGCCTTACTTATCATGTGAGGACTACCTCAAGAAACTGCCCGGCAACTACGAATGACTGCACTTTCTTTGTATCTTGTCACAAAGATCTCTAAGTCAGGCTTAGAACTGAATAGTTGGGACGTTACTTCTTCTAGCTTGGACGTTTTAGGTAAATGTGATGTTTGGTATTAGTTGCTGATTTCATGCAGCTGTTGATACAGTTTTAGACTTTAGAGGTAAATAGCCAAAAAGTATTTCCTCTCATTTCTTCATTATCTTTGCAGTCTAGGGTCCCAGGGCCCATGTGCTAGTGTTCTCTAAGCTGATGTCTCTTTTGAGCCACAGGATTCCCAGGACATAAGGAGTTTTAAAATGAAAGGCACACCGACACATCTTTCCTGACTCAATCCACAGTGAGTGGCCCCGTCTGTGCTATATGATGGCTCACTGTGGCTGACACCATAGTCGCATTTCCAGTCTGTAGCCCTTCACACTTAGTCTCCTCTTTGAATATGAACTCTGCCAGTCATTTATCCTTTCCTTTCATAAGCTTTAAAATCTTGAAACCCAGATGCAAGGCTGAACTAGAATTTTCTCTGGCTATTAACACAGACCTTTTTATGTCACCACTGAGCTGCCGGTGGGGGGCGGGGGGGTGGCGCTGGTGGGAACTGGTGGGAACTTGTCACTATCCGTAGTCCTTCACATTCCCATGTCTGTCCAACCTTGATCTCCTCATGTACAATATATGGTTGATAAGAGTACCTACTTCATAATTGAATCACAACGATTGAGATGATGACCAGAAAGCCTAATTCAAACATATATTTGCATCCTGATAAGAAGTCAATAAATGTTAGCGAAAGCATCACCACCATCAGTAGCAGCCAGCTCTGAAGAAGAGTTCATGGCAATTCATGGACACTCAAAGCTTTGACGATGAAGCCATCATTTCTACTGACATACTGTCACAGACATCACTGTTTGTTGACTGCCTCAAATATATTTTTTCATTGTCAGGTGCTCGTAGCTTGCTTTGATTTAATTTAATATATCTATTTCAGTCAAGAGGAGGAAAATAGAAAAAAGGAAAGAAAGCCTTTCAAGTTGTATGTAATAAAGTGGACAAACTCTAAAATTTAAACTTTAGCACCATGTGGCTTTAAAATAGTGAACTGTAGCACAGAATATAAAATTCTAGAGCACGAAGAGAAACTTACATGAAGAAAACCTGACCGTCTCTGATTTGAATGTTATAAATTAACGGCAGTCAAGATTAAAGATCGAATATGATCAGTGAAGAATAGATTTGGACTTCATCTTTCAGACGGGCTGGAAAGGAGATTTTGGTGCTATTAAGTTCAGGGGGTGTGGGGTGGGGGAGAAATGCTGGTAGATACAGTGAAAATTCGCTTCATTTCAGCTAGTATGGGTCTGTGCCTGCATTTTTATCTGTGAGTATCCTATTTCCAAAAGAATGTGTTCCATTCTCCCAACATGTTTGTTTTTCAAATCACCTCCCTTGTTGGGGTGGGGGCTGGGGATGAATATATATTTCACCTCCCTTGTTGGGGTGGGGGCTGGGGATGAATATATATTTTAGTCCAACTTGCTATTATGTTTGTACTCAGTTGGGGAAGAACAGAACTATTATTCCTGCTACTCCAAGCATCAAATGGTGGGACGACCTCCATCGTATTCTCGTGCCAGGACCCAGTGTCTTACGGTACCTTGAATAAAGATAATGAATATGTATTTCATAGCAGGGGTTTCTTAAAGCTCTAATTCTGTGCTTTCCACCAGGAATTCAGAACTTGTCAGAATCAATTCCACTCAGATGTTTACTATGCTTAAACTACTTGCAAGGAGCAAGTGAGCGAGATAAATAGAGTAGAAAAAAGTTTTCACACCAAAGGGACACGTTCTTAGAGTGATAGGGACTTTCTTTGCTTTATGTGAAAACAACAATCCCTGGATCCTCATTCTGTTATCCCCTTTCTACCCAGTGTTTCAAGCCACTGCACTCACAGAATGGTCACATGACCCTGGCCATCAGTATCTTGGAGACTGTCTTACGGTGGTATGCTCTGGTCCCCTCGGCGCTGCTGGACACTGGTACGCGATGAGACACAAACACAGCGTGAGCTGGATTTGTGCCAAGGGAACAAGCGGTCCCTTCTCTAGGAAGCTTCCATCCTTAGAACTGACATTTCATCAAAGATGGGCAATCTTCATGACAAGGAAACCCAACTCCTATCACCCTGTGGGGTGACACAACATTCCATTCCAGTCTCTGCACACGGGCCAGGACAATGCACTCTTGTTTCATAAGAAACACAGCAACTCAGAGCTACAAATAACCCCTTCACCTAGTCAAAGGATCTGTCTGTGTGGGACCTTTTCGCTTGAACCCAAGGTCAAGGCAGCCTAACATTTTAAATGCACTCCAGTGGCAATTTTTTGTTGGGAGAGATGGAGGGCACTTGTCACAAGTATTGATCTTAATTAAATTTTTGGACATTTAATATTAATCAAATCAAAGAGTGGAGAGATGGTTCAAAAAATGAGGGCCCCCCACCCCCATGAAACTCTACAAAACTTTCATCAAGGGTGAAAAAAACTAGTTCATCCATTGCTGAGCAGGAATAAAAATTCTTGATGACACTCATTTTAGTCTCCTAATCTCTTGTGAAAAGGGCAAGATTGTCAGCATTTTTTCTGGGTCTGGTATGTCTCCTCTTTTTAAGAGCCGATGGCATACAGAAAAAAAAGAGAGAACTCCCTAGGAAAAAAATCCTGCTGTCTTCCCTGAAATTGGACCATGAACTTATTCTATCATCATATGATCTATCTTCAGTCCCAGGACTCAATGTTGCAAGATCCCTGAGAGCCAAATGCCATAAACTAGATGCCATCATCGCCAAAATCACCATCTGCCTAAAAGATGTCTCCTTCCTGGAAAATGCCCCCCTTTGCTGGAATATAATCTGAGGCCTCCTGAGTCCATACAGAAACTTTACATTGAAAAGCCCACATGATAACATAAGAGTCTTCTGGGATTTGTTAGAACGAGATCCAGTCCCCTGACAGTTGGCATCCAAATCACAGTTCCAGCTACATGTACTCATAACTGGAATCAAGTAGTCAGTTTCCTGATTTGGAAATTGTGTAATTGCAAAGACTTTACAAAGCTTTTTCCCAACATAGAAGTACAAGGCAAGATTACATTATAGGGTATTCCCATGCAAAAGAATGAAAGTGGACCTATTAGTCACACCATATGCAAAAATTACCTCAAAATGGATCAAAAAACAAACCCAAGAACTAAAGCTATAAATCTAAGTATAATATGTATACATCTTAACAACTTTGTATTAGACAATGATTTCTTAGATACTACACAAAAACCACAAGGAAAAATTAATAATTTGGATTTCAAAATTCAAAACTTTCCCGTGTCAAAAGGCACTATCCAGAAATTGAAAAGATAGCCCACAGACAGGGAGAAATTTTTTGCCAATCAAACATGACAAAGGTTGAGTACCCAAAGCATATATTTAAAATATCTTGCAACTCAACAAAAAAGATAAAATGCCCAATTTTAAATTAGGGCGAAGATTTGAATAGACATTTCTCTAAACAAGATCTACAAATGGCCAATAGGCACATAAAAAGAAGCTTGCATTATGAGGCATAAGAGAAGTACAAACCAAACCAAAATGAGACAGCACTCTACACCCACTAGCATGTCTCCAGTTAAAAAGGCAAACAAACAAACAAACAGAAACCAGAAAGTGTTGGTGACGACGTGGAGGTCCTGGAACCTTCATACATTCCTGTTAAGAACGTAAAAGGATTCGGCACCATAAAAAAAAGTTTGGCATATCCTCAGAATGTTAACATAGAGTTACCATATGACCCAACAATTCCACAGTAAACACCTCTCTACCAAGGGGGACATTAAGTGCAGGTTATACTCAGATCTGTGTGGCTGCTGGCTGGCTTCGGAGCAGGAAGAATCAGGGTCTGCCAGTATGTGAATGCTCAGGAAGAAGAAAACATGTCCTATCAGCTGCTGGGGAAAATTGGGCTCTGATCCTGGAAGGGTTAGGAAGTGAGGCTGTGGTCCTGGGACTATGACACAACAGGCAGGGATTAAGATCTGGGAAGCAGAGATTGCCCCGAGGTAGACTGAGTCTCAAAATCATGGTGCTGCGGCAGTGTCTTCTTGTTGTAAGACAGATAAAAGGACTCCGAGCCCCACTAGTGAGATCCCACAGGGGAGGAGCAGAGTATCGAATTCTCCGCAGGCTGCAACGGCAAGTTCACTTTCCCTTTGGCCTGACTCTGGGCCAGATGCGATTAGGTAAAACACCGTGAGTGTTGGATAGAGTGAGATGCCCGGGGCCTGCAGCTTGGGTGGTTGCAGCACCTGGCTCCATCTTCTGCAGGAGGATGTCTGGGATGGATGGAATACTTGCCTCAGCTCAGCCAGCTTTCCCCAAAGAGGCAACTTCCTTGACTGTGTTGGCCAAACTTAAAGGATAGAGCCCCCCACGGCTGGAAGACAACTCCATGAAATGTGCTTGGAATATCTTGAGGCACTGAAAGACTTTGGAGTCTGGTTGGGTCTTACATTGACCTTTCTGAATTATGGTAATAGAGAATTCTGAGACCTCATCTAATATTTGCACCTCAGACTCAAATTATAGGAAGGAAAGATGTTTTTTAGACTCTTTCATATTTGCTGGAGGGTTTTTGCAAACAGCATATGTCTAGGAATGAATAAGCCTGTCTAGAAGGCAAAGACCCCTAGAGTTTGAGTGGGACCCCTTGGCTTCTAGAGCTGAATCTGTCCCAAATTATTCCATGCATGCATTTCCCAAGATGGCAAACAGATGTTCTGTGAACAAAAGATTCTAAAGTCAAGATTGGACAACATTGGGTTAAACAAAGTTACATTGGTTTCTTTTGGGTACATTATAGATCTCCCAGAAGGGCACATAATAGACAAGTCTTTTGTAAGGAATTTAATTACATAGAGTTTCATGGAACACATTTGTAGGAAACATTAGGAAGTGAAAAAGGCATTTCACCTGCTTTGAAAGACTTCTCATGAAAAAGAAAAATACACCATCATCCCCAGTATCAATTTCTTTTAAGGTCCTTACTTTTTAGACTCCTTTCAGCCTAAAACGGGCAAGTTACTGTAGGGACTGATAACTTTCAATCACAATAAAAATTTTTCCCTGGTGTAATTAGATCACTTTAAGCCATACTTTCACGCTTTCTTTTTCTTATTCCATCAGGAGAAATAGATTAAAACACATCAGCCCCTTCCTATATTTGAAAGAGCCCCTACAGCCCATTCTTCCCATACAATTTTTTTCCAGCAAACAAATAAAAAACAAACACATGGATTTTATGTCTAACGAATGCAGTCGAAACCAAACTCAGTCACTGCATACTGCAGTAAAAGTAATAGGTTTAGACTGTACAGATGTAAGTGATAGAAGTAGATGGAGGAAAAGAAGGAGTGCCAGGATTAGACAAGGAAAATAGTGCAACTTGAGTAGATGAGAGGAATTTACTGGGCTTATAAACCGTCCTTTAAACTAAAATGCATTATCTGAGCCCATAGTAGACTCTTAAAAAATAAAGAATGAATGAACAGTTGAATAAAGTAATATACTCAGGGAGTATTATATTCCATGCACAGCAATTATACGCCTTTTTTTAAAAAGTGTAAGCAATAGAGTCTGTGGGTGATGGAAGCAGCATTATTTTTAGCGGAGTGCTTTTTTCTCATTTGTTTTGCACCACAATCCCGTAAAGGAGGAAGAGAAGGTATAATTATTCCCACGTGGGGAATCCATTATTTTGCCAGTTAAACAGCCGTGCGGTGCTCTAAGGGCAGAGAGAGCAGCCCCAGGCAGCCTCTGCCCTCACGGCACAGGCAGATGTCCCATGGACGAGGAATGGCAAGTCTCAGAAGGTTACAACGAGTACAAAGAGACCTACAAATAAGGAAATAGAATCCCACAGGGATTAAGTGGTTTACCCAGGGTCAAAGGATAACTGGTTTGGTTTTAGAAATATCATCAGAACCCATACCCTCCCACTCTGGACAGGATGCTGTGTGGCTCAAAGAAAGCAATCACGCCCACTGATTTATTTCTGGTGAAGTCATGTTGTTTTTTTTTTAAAAAGAGAAACATTGACAAATGACTTGGTTACAGAGAGAGCCAACAGGGTAGTAAGAGGGCACAAGCCATGTCTTTTAGGGAACAGTTAGAAAACTGGGTCTGGTTAGCCTTAAAAGAAAAATTGGTAGAATGAGTGCCAGGATATGTTCATAGCACTCAGGTATTTGAAGGGTTATCGTGTGGATGGAGGGGCATTAGACTGAAGAGCCTAAGATCGATCCAGGTGCCCAGCAGCACAGATGTGCCCAGCAGGGTTAAGATGAAAACGCTCGGGTGACAGGGTGAGAAGACAGGGTCCCTCTGGGGCCATCCACACGCACTTTGGGTCAGCGAGAACATTGTAGTTCAGTATGTGAACCCTGGGTTAGTCAGAGGGCTCAAAGCAAGCTTCCTGCCACGACCATCACCACTTGCTAGCGGTGGTCCCTGTGGACAAATTAGCTAATTTTTCTGAGTATTAGTTGCTTTACCTGCAAATGGGAAATAATAGTACTTGTCTCAGGTGCTGGGTGCAGCGTTTAGTAAGGTAAGGCACATAACTTGTTTTGTTCAGTGCCTGGCATGGGAAGCCGTGGGCATATATTAATTACATAAGTGGATATCCATTTAATGAATGGATCATGAATGAATAGAGTGTTGAATAAGCAGCATTAGGAGCTCAGTTAAAACAAAAACCTCACGTGCAGGTCCAAGGATGAACTGAAAGACGAATCAATGGACCACTAGCCCTAGTGACCTTTGCAAATAGCGTGTCTACTATCTACTCATGAGATCGATTCCTGTGCTGGATAATCCTTGGACCGAATATTCTCTAAAATCCTTCCCAGGTCTTAAATACCATGAGAGTAAGAAATGTCAAACGGTCTAATTGTAGAACTCAGGGAGTTTCTATTCCTCCAGGGCAAAAGGAAAGGTCATGGCAAGGGAATCATGAAGCTGTTTCTTTCTAGAAAAA
>NC_048230.1:34425704-34430461 GCF_002007445.2 Ailuropoda melanoleuca | reverse complement strand
AGTTTCTATTCCTCCAGGGCAAAAGGAAAGGTCATGGCAAGGGAATCATGAAGCTGTTTCTTTCTAGAAAAGAAATAAAAAGTCCTTCTCCCACTCTACTCCCATTTATTATTTACGACAACATAAGAGCGCTTTGTTTTTGTACCTTTCTCTAAAAGAACATGGGAAGCCGTCTCTACAATTCCCAGAATGTACATAGGAGATTTCTTATTGCCTGTTTTTCTCCTCTGGGCCCTCCCCAAGACATACACCCAGGGACTGCAAGAATCTTCAAGATATGAATTATGGCCTTTGACAATATTTGGTCTTCTTCCAGTTTTGCTTTGGTCTTTGACCTCACTGTGAATAACAGAAACTTCTTGTTTCTAGTGAGATGCAGACATAGGTTTTTCCAATTGCGCCACCTCCTGGTCAGATATGGAAACCAACATGGCCGATTTCTTGCTTGCTTCCGGCACATCAGCCAGCCTATGCCATCAGGGAGGCTGGACCTGGACACTTCTTTTTTTTTTTTTTTTTTTTTGGCCCCAATTTTTTTTTTTAATGTTATGTTAGTCACCATACAGTACATCCTTAGTTTTTGATGTAGTGTTCCATGATTCATTGTTTGCGCATAACACCCAGTGCTCCCTGCAATGTGTGCCCTCCTTAATACCCATCACCGGCCTATCCCAATCCCCCCACCCCCCTCCCCTCTGAAGCCCTCGGTTTGTTTCCCAGAGTACACAGTCTCTCATGGTTCATTCCCTCTTCTGTTTACCCCCCCTTCATTCTTCCCTTCCTTCTACCGATTTCCCTGCTATTTCTTATGTTCCATAAATGAGTGAAACCATATGATAATTGTCTTTTTCTGCTTGACTTATTTCACTTAGCATAATCTCCTCCAGTCCCGTCCATGTTGCTGTAAATGTTGTGTAATCATTCTTTCTGATGGCTGAGTAATATTCCATTGTATATATGGACCACAGCTTCTTAATCCATTCATCAGGCATCTCAGCTCCTTCCATGATTTGGCTATTGTGGACAATGCTGCTATGAACATTGGAGTGCATATGGCCCTTCTCTTCACTACATCTGTATCTTTGGGGTAAATACCCAGTAGTGCATTTGCTGGGTCATATGGTAGCTCTATTTTNNATGAACATTGGGGTGCATATGGCCCTTCTCTTCACTACATCTGTATCTTTGGGGTAAATACCCAGTAGTGCATTTGCTGGGTCATATGGTAGCTCTATTTTTAACTTTTTAAGGGACCTCCACACTGTTTTCCAAAGTGGCTGTACCAACTTGCATTCCCACCAACAATGTAGGAGGGATCCCCTTTCTCTACATCCTTTCCAACATTTGTTGTTTCTTGCCTTGTCCATTTTTGCCATTCTGACTGGTGTAAGATGGTATCTCAAGGTGGTTTTGATTTGAGTTTCCCTGATGGCTAATGATTTTGAACATTTTTTTCATGTTTCTGTTAGCCATTTGTATCTTCATTGGAAAAGTGTCTGTTCATATCTTCTGCCCATTTTTTTATTTGATTATTTGTTTCTCATGTATTGAGTTTGAGAAGCACTTCTCTCCCTAGAATTTAATCCGGGCCTCCTGGGTGGTGACAGCTTGAACTGCGTTCAAAGTAAGCCTCAGGAGAGTTTCAAGAGTTCAGTGCTTACTTATTTGGAGGTCCATGTACCCACTGAAGAATAATTACCCATTACGCTCCGAGGTAGGTTCAACCTCTGGGAAGGGAAATTGAATGGGGACCGTTCTAAAACGCTCTCAGCTGCCAATGTCATCAGATGTATGAGCCATTTGGTTTTAGTTGTCTGAACAGACTCAAAACTACTTCTGTGTCTCTGATAAGGAAACATGAAGGGAGAGAGAGAGAGACAGAGAACCGGGATCCAGGACCTGAAATTCCCCATCTATTTATGGGCATACCTTGTTTTATTACACTTCAGTTCACGGCTCTTTGCGGATACCGCATTTTTTACAAATTGAAGGTTTGTGGCAACCGTGCATTGGGCAAGTTTATTGGTGACATTTCTCCAACAGCATTTGCTCACTTCGTGTCTCTGTGTCACATCCTGGTAATTCTCGCAATATCTCGAACTTGATCATCAGGATTGTATCTGTGAGAAGTGATTACAGCTGACCAAAAGCTCAGGTAGCTGGTCAGCATTTTTCAGCAGTAAAGCACTTTTTATTTAAAACACGTACATTTTTTTAGACATAATGCTATTGCACACTTAATAGACCACAGTGTCATGTGAACATGCATTCTCTATGCACTGAGAAATCAAAATATTCACTTGACTCCCTTTAGTGTGATTGCTATTATGATTGAAGGTTGACCCAGGATACACGCAAAGGAGCCATTCTGGAGAAACTCTGTCATTTATCACCACAAGCTATGGGTCCAAACCCCTATGCAAAACCTTTTCTACATCCAAACCCCCAGGACTCCATTTGTGCCTTGCCCTGAGCCCAAAAGTCAGAAGATTGAGTGACCTCCTTGGACTCACATCTAATCTAAGCCCATGTATGTGGAAAGAAGGCAAGGAAAAATGTACTCCGGTGAAAGAGTCCCCAAAATAACAAAGTTTCTTCCTGAAGCTCAAAAAATCTAGATTAAATCATTTATTCCAGCCTTCCCAGAATGGTCCAGCAGAGAAAGAAGGCAGCTTTACCCAGGAGGGAGACATCTCTATGCCGACCAGGTACTTAAGCTTTCCTGAAAGACCAAACCCTTAAGAAGGCAAACCCAAGACTTGGCGTGCTGAGACACCATAGGCATGCTCAGCCCTGGGCTTGTCTCCGCAGCACCTTCAAACCAGCTCTGGACCCCGGGGATACTCCCAAAACTCCCTGTTCAGTGCCCCTCTTGATGAAAGAGTGAGGGAAGAAGGATGCTCTTCATTCTTCCCTGGGACCGGCCGCTTTCACCAGGACAAAAGTCAGAGCATTTTTTGAATCTGAAATAGGTAGGACTTGTAAGGCGCCCTTGCGGCTGATGCTGGAAAGTGGTGTCTTTCAGAGAGCTGGAGCACGGCCACCTTTTGGAATCTTCTGGTGCAGATAGGAAGCACATGTTTCCAAACATAAGGTTTTTTGAGGAAGACAGATATTTCAGAAAAGAGCCGTATGAATGAGTTATTCTCCATGACACGTATCACTGTAGATGCTTCCAAAAGGAGCCTAATATGAAAACATATTTATACAAAGGACTAAATAAGTGCCTGGTTTGTCATAAGGTAGATCTTTGCTCTATGGCTGTATACTACTTAACACAATTTTCTATGAAAACTTCAGTTTGTAAGGGTTTGTTCCCAGGAAAATATGAGGTACAGGTTGAAGTAATTCAGCATTTTCCAGCGTTGGTTCCTTGGGGCATCGTTCCCTCAAGATGCTTGGCCAAAACGGTGTCCGCATCCAAAAAGTTGGAGAAATACTCTGTGTTCTATCTGCCTTTAAGAGAGTCACGACGTGCATAAGCTCATGAAGAATCTGAGAAATGTGGAGGTTAAGGAAAAATTTTTTAACAGATTGAATTCACTTCACATCAAAATTTTCAAACTTCATGGGCCAAGAAATACTCATGTAAGGAAATCTAATAAGATGTCCAGGATCCCGTGCCCTAAGGAATGGGCCGTAAGAACCTCTGCTCATGAAACAAGCAAGAATATGAGTTTTCTGTGGGTTGTGATCATGATTTCCTAGAAGCGGGAGGGATGGACCTCAATACAGGGACCACTGTGCTGTTGCTAGGCAACAAGGAAAACAACTCCATGACCTGAGAGCAGAAAGGAGAGACTGAACCAATAAGTCCTTGAGTTGCTGAGACCCATCTATAGTATTGTACTAAGCTTTGCCTATAACAACGCCCCGGGTTCCAGGAAATGACAGCACAGCATGTAGTTATGACAACAACAGCAAAATCAGCTTCCCTATAAACAATTTAGAACATGAATCAACTAAGTGGTATGCGAAGAGTTGGATTCTAACGTGAGTATAGTGACATTCTGGCTCCCCTAAAGCTCCTAGAATTCTCGTGCTAGAGATCACTCTTTCAAAAGTGATTGGATTTCTATTTCTTCTGTGCCAAATGAGAACACATGGGTTGGGGTGGCTTGCAAAGACCCCTCCAGGCTTAAGAGTTCATAACACTCGTGACCAGTAAAAAAAGAAATCCATCATGTGGTCCTTTTTGCTGCCTTTCCTAGAAATTTAAATTTGTACGGAAATTTTTTGTACATTTTCCATACTAGACGTGAGTACTTTCTATTGTTGGGTTACTAGCGTTTGGTATCGTGTTTCCCGGTTGGGTGAGGGAAGGAGAAGTGTGTCCCATAATCATTGTCTGGGGATTTGCAAATGGTTTTCTCTGGCTGAACCTGTTGAGGGTTGAGAAAATCTCCCTGGAGAAATGCAATTTGCTTTGCCTCTCGAGAGCAGTAAATCATAAACTGGCCACTTTCTTCCTCCCGCTTGACCTTCGTCTCCCACAGAGATTTCCTCTGGATTTGGTTCCCTGTGTTTTGCTACTTTAAGCAAAAAATAAATAAATAAATAAACACCATGCCCTGAAAACCTACTCTGGGTTTCTTTTTTTTTTTAATTTTTTTTATTATATTATGTTAGTCACCATACAGTACATCCCTGGTTTCTGATGTAAAGTTCAATGATTCATTATTTGTGTATAACACCCAGTGCACCATGCAATACGGGCCCTCCTTACTACCCATCACCAGCCTATCCCATTCCCCCAA
>NC_048230.1:34316854-34425604 GCF_002007445.2 Ailuropoda melanoleuca | reverse complement strand
ATAAATTGTTTAAATTGATTTTTGATTTCCTGGTTTATCTAATCATTCCTGAGCAGGATGGTTCCTAGTCTGCAAGTGTTTGAGTTTCTTCCAAATTTTTCCTAGTGGTTGAGTTCCAATTTCAAAGTGTTGTGGTCTGAGAATATGCAGGGAATAATTTCAGTCTTTTGGTATCAGTTGAGACCTGTTTTGTGTCCCAGAACNCCCAGAACATGGTCTATTCTTGAGAATGTTCCATGGGCATTAGAATAGAATGAGTATTCTTTGGTTCTGGGGTGTAGTGTTCTATATATATCTATGAGGTCCAACTCGTCGAGTATGGCATTCAAAGCCCTTGTTTCTTTGTCGATTTTTTGCATGGGTGTTCTGTCTATTTCTGATAGCTACTCTGGGTTTCTTAAACACTTAAATTGCACTAAACATCATCGATGACCACTTCCCCCCCCCAGGAGGCTTGTCACATGCTGTTGGGAAAGGAGATCTCATCTCTTTCCCACCAAGGAGCTCAACCTGATGTGTCATCTATAGGAGGGATGGTCATATGACTGCGAGGCACTCTTTTCAGTAAAGGTCAGGGAGGAGCTACCCTTCTGGTTTCATGAACACAGGCTTTATTTTCATGCAAGGATGAGAGACCTGATCTTTCCAGTCCTTTTCCACTCTGCTACAGGAACATCTATACAGAGTCAAGGGAGTGGCCATGGTCACTTCTGCCCACGCTGACCAAAAGATCAGGTGATTTCTGATCACAAATTGCTACCAGCACACAGCAATACAAATCAGAAATTTGAGGTGGGGGGTGGTGGGCAAATGAAATTCAAAGACCTATCTTGGACTCTATCAAGAAGACTAACTGCCATCCATCACTCAGTAAGTCCTGTACTATTGTGTATTTGAAGATACTGTTTGACTTTTCCAAAGAAGTTCCTGCCAACCCGTTTGAGTCCCTACCTGTCTCCAAGGACCTGCGCAATTACAAATATTCTAGATGGCAGATGTGCTCATCTGGCTGATGATGCCCTTGCTAGTGTTTTTCTTCACCTCGCTGTGATTAAGGTGAAAAGAAAAGCCTCAGAGGAGCTGGATGTCTGTCATTTGCAGGGTGTGCAGACACTGTTTGCTTTTCCCTTTAGGACTCTGAAAGAAAACCCAAAACAAACAAACAAAAAAACAACCCAACATTTGAAAGCTCAGGGGATGCTCTGGGACAAGATTCCCCCAAGGAAATTTGCCACCTTGTCCTCATAGAATTTTGACTCTTCAAGAGTTTCAGAAGACTCTATCTCACTTACTGGGCTTCAAGTATTGAGATTGCTGGCTTTCCTTTTCAATAAGGTATTCATTCTCCTCGAAAGATTTAAAATCTAAGCCTTTGTGGACATGGAGTATGGGGCAGGCAACCTGCGGAGGAAGGTAAGAGAACTCTGGTCCAGGAACAGGATGGCACCAATACTTAACCCAAAATAAAGATTGTGGTCATTGCTTGGTCTTATGAGAATGTGAATTCCCAGCTGTCACTATGAAACCTTCTTCTTATGGGGCATCTATGGTTTCTCATCCTCTGATCCCCTGTCTGCTTCCATTCTATCCCTTTCTTCTTTAATTCAGCTCTCAACTCTGGCTGAGGAAGCTGAAGGAACCAATTCTAGCAATAATAAAGTGTGTCATCAATGATTTCTCCCTTCCAGGGGGCATTTGCGGTCATTCTTGAACCCAGATGATTTCCTTAACTTCCTTGAATAGAGCCACTTTGCCTTCTTGATGTGTTTGAAATAGTAAAGACATTTTGGGCAAGGAGAAATGCTGCCTTCTACGGGGCTTGTGAATCTCAGCATTTCCTAGGCTACCATTGGTGAGCATAGCATATTCCTCTTTTAGGGATTTTTTCACTCTTGACTTCTTTTACTTTGAAGCTAATACAGCCAGTGACAATCTTACTGACCAGAATGACTTCTTTTTTTTTTTTTTAAGATTTTATTTATTTATTTTGACAGAGAGAGACAGGCAGTGAGAGAGGGAACACAAGCAGGGGGAGTGGGAGAGGAAGAAGCAGGTTTCCACGGAGGAGTCCGATGTGGGGCTCGATCCCAGGACCCCAGGATCACGCCCTGAGCCAAAGGCAGATGCTTGATGACTGAGCCACCCAGGGGCCCCAACCAGAATGACTTCTGCACACATTTATTGCTCAAGTGGAAAAGGAGAGACAATGCTAAGAAACATGTTTAAAGTTCTTTTCTTTTTGGAAGAAAAAAAAAAAGATCCAGCACAGTTTCCCAGATCAGGTGGGCACGGGGTGTTTGGGGCCCCTAGTATTATGGGGAGGCATGGGAACTTCAATCTCCATTATTAAACTAGCTGTCTTATCCCTCCCTGCCTGTTTGTTTGTTTGCAGGGAAACATGAGTTTATAGTTCTGTTAGTGCAAGAGACAGACAGACATCTGGTCACATATCAATATCAAGATTCATCTGCTGATTGGTAATTAATGGGTTTTTCCGAACAGAAGGCTCTCCTTCACCTGCTGTGTTTCTTCTTTAGCTGCCTACCTGTTGAAGCTGGGGCTCTGTGGATACCTGTGGTCTGTTATATACCTGAGGTTTTGACCTCAGCTTCCAGAGGCCAGATTTCTTTACATTATCCTCTTCCCATCAGATGTGATAGCCTCTTCATCATGTCCTCCTCTTCTTGACTCCTTCCTTACCTTTCTTACTCCTTACGAAGCAAACACCTGCCAAGCCTGCTGAAAGCCCATCAATGAGCTCATGAAAGGAAATGCTATAGGAAGGCATTTCAGAAATCACATCCTGGTTTATGTACTTCCCCGGCCAGAGCTCAGTGGACAGGGTAGTTCACTGGAGGTCCTCTTCAGGATACAAAGTTCTTTTGAAAATCTCCCTTTTCCCTTACCCCCAACTTCCAAGTATATAATCAGTCACCCCTCACAACCCCAGTGCAGCTCTTTCTGCCCACGGGTCCTGGTCCCCATGCTATAATAAAACCACCATTTTGCACCAGAGACGTCTGAAGGATCCTTTCCTGGCCATCAGCTCTGGATCTCACCCCTCACCACCACCTCACCTACATTCAGAAACTATATCAGTAGCAGCAACTCACATTACAGGCACAGTAATCATTAGCACACTCTTTTCAAACTGGTACCCGTCCTTAATATAAGAAAGCATTGTTTCATGAAACTTTCACTCCCGTTACCTCTGGGGAGGTATTAGTAACAACATAAATATATGTGTTACAGACAATTCAAAAAACTTGAAGTCCGGGACCTGAATGCAAAGAAGACTTTGTCTGCTGGTCATGCGCACTCAAACCTATTATGTGACGATTTGACTCCATGCTCATGGAAACCTAAGAGAAAAGAGAATTTTAAAATGTCAAATCATTAAAATTCTCATCAACTCTACAAGTGTACACACATGAAAGCAGATAATGAAGAGTTAAGGCTTAGGAAATACTGAAACGTCTTGTTTATTAATTCGCTAGGGCTACCATAGCAAAGTACCACAAAGCGGGGAGCTTAAGCAACCGAAATGTATTTGCTCGCCATTTGGGGCCAGAAGTCGGAGATCAAGATGGCGGCAGGGATGGTTTCTTCTGAAGCCTCTCTCCTCGGCTTCCTTGATGTCTTCTTCTCCAGGTGTCTTCATGTGGTCCTTCCCCTGGGTCTGTCTATTCTAACCTCCTCTTCTTGTAAGGACACCAATCATGAAATTAGGACCCACCCTAATTTGCAACCCACTGCAATCTAACCGCCTCTTCAAAGGTCTTGTCTCCATAAAGTTACAACATAAGAATTTGAGGGAGACACACATTTCAGAAATGAGTTTAGAAACTAGAGTTACATACCAATAAGTATGATCTATAGAGATGTTGTACCTTCCACCTCTCTCTTAGCTGATTCTGTGGGATTTTCCTGCTTCTGCCATCTGGCCAGAGAGTCCCAATTAAGATCCAATGTCTTCTTTTTCTCTTTCCAGCAAGAACCAACCATGGTGAAGCGGGAGAGCTAGGTTCTCGTCTCACAGAGTCAAAGAATGAATCTCGTGGGCAAAGGAGAGTGAATAAAGCGATAGAGTTTTATTACGCAAGGACACAGAAAAAAAAGCTCTCAGGAGTGAGGGGGCTCCCAACAGGGTTGCCAAGTTGGGCTTCCACCCACAGTCTTTTATTTAGAACTGACCACGGAGCTTGCTTGTGGCCATATCATTCTTGTGATGTCTTGGTTTGAGTCAGGACTGGTGATCACATCTGTAACGGCTTACTTCTTCTTTGGGGTCTGGTCATTCTTTGTTGGTCACAAGGGGACTGCCATAAAAAGACCCCATTTCTGATGCTCAGGGCAAGGTGGTCTGGTTTGTTCCCTTCTCCCTGGTTTCCTTATGCCTCAGCATTCCTGGGATTTTTGTGAGCTTGATCCATAGCCCCTAACCTATCTCTCCCTACCTAGCCCCACCTGTCCCTTAGTCATTGAGACCCTTCAGATGCACATGGGCGGGTCATATACTTGGGGGATGATTGCCAACATGCATCTTACTGAGGGGGAGGGGTAGAGATTAAGGAAGTTTCCAAAGGAATTCTTATATGTTAAAGTACACTTACAGGGTCCTGGGGGTTGGGCTACAATTGTCTTTTGCCCTTAGGAAAGTGTCAACATCCAAGCATTTGAGTCCCTAGAGTAATGTCACTCTGTTCACCTCAAGGACTTGTCAATAGGCTCCAGGTAGTAAGGAAACTTATTAATTTTTCTTCTGCCTTTGTTTCCTACATCAATGGGATGCTTGATGATTTCCCGTCCTCCTCCTCCATGTTATCCGAGGGTCTGCACAGATGGATACTCAGTCTTTGGGGCTGCTCATGCCTCGTTCAAACATCATATTGATGTTTCCTTACTACCTACAGCCCATTGACAAGTCCTTAAAACAGGTAGAGTGACTTCCCTCTAAGAACTCAGCTGCTTTGATGTTAATACTTTGCTAAGGGCACAAGGCAATCTTAGCCCGACCCCCAGGATCCTGTGAGTTTACTTTAACGCATAAAAATGCCTTTGGAAACTTCCTTTTTCTCTCCGGCCCCAAGATAGGGATTGGCAATCATCCCCAAGGATATGACCCACCGGTATGCATCTGAAGGGTCTCATGATTCAGGTTTTATTAGACAGTCATAAATGACCCTTTCCCAACAATAGCTAGCCCCCTCAAAGTCCAGAAACCTTGCTTCCAAAATTCCTTGGAGACTTACACTATCCCTAACTCCCTCCCAACTTGAAAGTATATAATGGGTCACCCCTCATGACCCCAGTGCAGCTCTTTCTGCCCATGGGTCCTGTCCCCGTGCTTTAATAAAACCATCTTTGTGCACCAAAGATGTCAAAAGCCTTCTTTCTTGGACGTTGGTTTTGAACCCTAACAGCTTTCCTACGTCAGTATGAGATAAAAAGCCATCAAAGCAGAAGTCTTTTTTTTTTTAAGTCAAATGGGAGAGTTACCCAGAGTAGCCCTTTCACTCTGTGGGATGCCTACGCAGGCGGGAAGCTCTACTCTTCACTTCTCCCAGTGATGAGGTTGTGGGATATCGGTGAGGTTCAGTGGGGTGGAGTCTGGAGTCGATGACCAAGAAAGAATTCTTGAAACGTCTTTGGTGCAAAATGGCAGTTTATGAAAGCACAGGGACAGGACCCGTGGGCAGAAAGAGCAGCTGCCCCGGGTTGTGAGGGGTGGCTGATTATATAATTTGGGGCTGGGGGAGGTAAGGACAAGGGAGGTTTCAAGAGAGTACTTTCATATGTTAAAGAAGACTCACAGGTACCGGAGGCCTTGCCATTGTCAAGTTAAGGTTGTTGAGCCCTCTAGCTAGGCATTAACGTGAAGATAGTCAGGAACTTCCTGGAGGAACGTGACACTCTGCCCGCTTCTGTCTATGGGTATCTGTCTATGGGCTGCGGGTTACAAAGATTCAATTGTATTTACATTTCCTTCCGGAAGCTGGGTTATTGATAGAAATGTTTTGTTCTTGTAGACTGCTAAGACATTTGTAAACTGAGGGAGACTCAAGTCTTGCAGGATTGTGGTCTCTATAGGGTAACTATTTCTTTGTCCTTTAGGGCAGCCGGGAGTGCCTGAGAAATGTCATGTACATCCCATGGAGGGGGGTGCGGGGTGTCAGTTTCTGCTTTGGCCTCAGCTTGCCTTCTGTTCCCTCATCACCAGGAGTGCTGGGCAGAAGTCATCAGCTTCTGAGAAGCTGTACCAGCCTCTTGAACTTTGCTTATGCTGCAGGGCAAAGAATTCTGATTGGGGAATGGCACACCCATGCAGATCGGTACATATCAAACTTGGGGAAAGACTCTATTTGTTGTGAAATGTATTCACAGTCCACATATCTTTGCGACAATGGCGTTGGGGGAAGTCACACAATACACATTTCAAGCTGGTAGTGACCTATCAGAATTGAATGCACTGTGACAAGGAAGAACTAGCAATGGCAATACGCCTAATACAACCTGGGTGTTGCTGAAGTCACAGAACCATGAAACAAGTGAAGAATAATTCATACTGTTAATGTTAAAAAATTTATTTTTCCCCTGTGCTAATGTTGCTGGAGGGGCAGAGGACAGGCTGCCGCAAGATGGGCCCCTTTGGCAGAAAGGTTATTTTGAGGGATGCTTAGGTGGCTCAGTCAGTGAAGCATCTGCCTTCAGCTCAGGTCATGATCCTGGGGTCCTAGGATCGAGCCCCGCCTCAGGCTCACTGCTTGGTGGGGAGCCTTCTTTTCCCTCTGCCTTCAGCTGCTCCCCCTGCTTGTCTTCTCTCTCTTGCTCGCGCGCTCTCTCTCTCTCTCAAATAAATAAATAAATAAATAATTTTTTAAAAAAAAGATTATTTTGAGTTCAAAGTAATCAAAACCCAGCAGAGACTGGAAAAGCTCTCTACCTGCTCTTCAACTGCGGACATTTGCACTGGAAAGTTGAGCCTGCATGAGGAAGCAAGCCATTAACAGACACTCCCGTTTACCTAAGAAACTTATCAGCATAATAGGGCCACCTTTGTTTTTCCAAACACCTCCATCACCTTCCTGCTAATGGCCTTCTTCCCCTTTGTATTCTCAAGCCCTACCCTCCTCTTAGCTCTTACACACTTCTGGTTGCTTCTTGGTCTTGGAATTTGGTGTGTCTGTGTGGATTCCCCAGAGGTAGCCTTTTACATTGGATTTTCTCCTTGTAATCTGTCTCATTTAATTCTAAATTCAGCGAGAAGGACCAGGAGGCAGAGGAAGTTCTTCCTCTCTGACAATGCCACCTATGATGGTGAGTTTTATGAGTCAGTTTGTCTAATAATACCCAGTGATTGGGGCACCTGGATGGCTCAGTCAGTTAAGCATCTGCCTTCAGCTCCGGTCATGAGTTCAGAGTCGTGGGATCGAGTAGGGAGTCTGCTTCTTCCTCTCCCTCTGCAGCTCTCTCTGCTTGTGCTCTCCCACTCTCTCATTCTGTTAAATAAATAAAATCTTTATTAAAAAAAAAAAGGACACCCAGTTATTTAATCAAACACGGATCTAGGTGTTGCTGTGAAGGTATTTTGAGATGTGGTTAATATCCACCATCAGTTGACTTTAGATAAAGGAGATCACCCTGGTTAGTGTGGGTGGGCCTTGTCCAATCAGTTGAAGGCCTTAAGAACAAAAACCAAAGTTTCCCAGAGATGAAGAAATTTTGCTTCAAGACTATGACATCAACTCCTGCCTGAGTTTGCAGCCTGCTGGCATTCCCTACACATTTCGAACTTGCCAGCCTCCCCAGCTGCGTAAGCCAATTCCTTAAAATCTCTTAAGAGTATACACACAGATTCTATTGGTTATGTTCCTCTGAACAAGCGTGACAAATACACTACGTTTTGTTAAAAATAACTCAGGATGTCATAGAGGTAGCCCAGGCCTTACTTCTGCTTGTGCAAAAGGGAACCAGCCCCCTTTGTCCCGCCTCCCAGTTGCTAATCACGCAAGTAGGGCCTGCAGCGCTCACTTACAACGCAAGGTGGCGCTCTTGCTCTACTCAAAAATCTCAGGCATCCCTTTTGCCGGCCCCGTCTCGTAGGCTTTTTTCCCCTCAGATTCCAAGACACCCTAATGACTCAGCAATGGGAACACAGGAATCATAAAATTTGGACAAAGGATACTGCCTACGTGCCCAGGGTACACAAGTTTGCCATCACCACCAACTGAAAAAAACAAGAAAACACTTTTAAGATGCGTGCTTTCTTGGAAGTGCCATCCTTTGGTAGGATTTAGGGGACTCTAAGCACATAACCCCTTGGGCACGTCCCATGAAACCCCAGTGAATGAGAAAGCCCCCGAACTGGTAGAAAAGGAGACGCCAAGCTGGCTGAAGTTTGGCCGGCCGTTTTGTTTTCCTTCTGCCTGCTACAGGAGACAGGCCGCCAGCTTGTCGTTCTGGTTTTCTGTCTTTTCAGGTCTTCAGGGTTGTCCTTTGGGGATGGAAGCCAGTAGCACCCAAGGGTGCAGGGCACGTACCTGTCCGCACGTCCATGCACCCCGGGCGTGACTCAGCCGAGCCCCAGGGTGCCGGCTCTCCCGGGTCCTGGCAGGAGACTCTGTCTGAGCCTGCCCTGCAACCCCCTGCGTGAATCCTGCTGGGGGGTCAGCAGTGTGCCCTGTCATTAGGCCATGTCCTTGACCACAGAGCTCAGCACATGTTCGAGCGCAGGCTTGTTCGATCCTTGCAAACTTTCGTAAGAAAAGTTTGAGATGACTTTACTTTTTAAATTTTTGCTTTGCATACGGGGAAACGGAACCAGGTACGCTGAGTGATCCTGCGAAGGTCACCTAGTAATTCAGTTAGAGTCATGTGGGGCGCCTGGGTGATTCAGTCGGTGAAGCCTTGGGCTCAGGTCATGATCCCAGGGTCCTGGGATCCAGCCCCATATCATGCTCCCTGCTCACGGGGAGCCAGCTTCTCCTTCTCCCTCTGCTGCTCCCCCTGCTTGTGCTCTCTCGCTGTCTGTTCAGATAAATAAATAAATAAAATCTTAAAAAAAAAAAAAAAAGAATTAGAATCATAGGCACTTGACCTTCAATCAGAGGCGGCTGATTTGGGATCCAGCCCCATATCATGCTCCCTGCTCACGGGGAGCCAGCTTCTCCTTCTCCCTCTGCTGCTCCCCCTGCTTGTGCTCTCTCGCTGTCTGTTCAGATAAATAAATAAATAAAATCTTAAAAAAAAAAAAAAAAGAATTAGAATCATAGGCACTTGACCTTCAATCAGAGGCGGCTGATTTCTAAATCTCTGAGACGAAAAACTCTCCTCCGCCCCAGCAACCACAATCCTTTCCTTGTGCATATGGTATTTGTTTGGTTCTTATTTAAAGTACACACATTCACCTAAGGATGTGCCAATGTGCCAGTGATGTTGTGTTACCTGCATAACCCAAAGTAGAAACGTCGCCTACCTTTTACATTAGAACCTGACTTTTAAAATATACACGGTCTCCCTCTTAGTGATGCACAATTCAGGATAGCAACTGAGAAACCCTGAAAAAGCCTGTAGGAAATAAACATCTTAACTCTATTTAACTACATATTTTCCAGACTTGCTTGAACATAGATGACTTTTTTCCACAGCACCCCTCCCTTAATATTGTCGGAACAATATTCCCCAGAATAGCCTTTTGGAAATGCTGAATAAAATTATAATCTTTGCAGCGTAGGGTCGGGTGTGTAGGCACTGCCCCCCCCCCCCCCCCGAGGAATGCTAAAGTTCACAGAACTTGTTTTCATAGAGTTAGTTGAATTTTGGGGTCTCCCAGGGCATCTTAATGTGACAAAAGCCAAGTCCCATAGCAGTTTTCCAAACCTGAGATTATGGAATAGAGAGTAAATTAACTAGTACTCTCTCTTACTTCCGATGCGATGTGCCTTTAAACCACACAGGCATCTGTACTCAAGGTCACCCTGAGTCCCCTCCAGCTATTGCACTGCTGGCATCAGTGGGGACTCCCCCTTCCCAGTCTTGGGCAGTGTCCTTTGGCCACCATCAGTCCCTTGAGAGACACATGGAAAGACAAATTGGTAACTGGGATATTCCTTAAAAAAACTGCTCAGTTCTTCGGGTCTCCCCAACCCAAAGCCGTCACCCTGAGGCAGTCATCCTGCCTAACTCTTCCTAAGAACACACACCTCATCCCTCTTATTTGTCCGGAAGAGTGGGCAGCTTTGCACCACCCCCGGTAATCGTCCACCGTCATAGGAACTGAGCCGAGGCATGTCCTTGCTTTGACTTCTTGTGGTAGCCGAAGACGTCACAGCCATGCACGTGTTCATTTTCAAACTCGGTGGAAGTTTCCTGGCTCATCTCAGGAAAACATACTGGCTTAGAAGGATAAATCTGGTGGACAACGTGGCCATCCCATGCTGGGTGAATTGCTCTGGCTCCTTCATGAACCTTGAGAAGACTTGTCTTCAGGTAGTGGCTCTTGTAGACCTTCATTTTACAATAATAATCTTAGTGCTTCTTTAAACAAGTACAGTTGCTAAGTCTGAAAGGACAAGGGACCCTATAGGATCAGCCCTCAGCCCCCTTTCTGGTAGAAATTGGATTTCTGTTGATCAGGTATATTCTTGTGAGAACAAGGAAATTCCCCAACTCCTCTCTCCCAACAAAAATTCATTTTAGCTACAGGACAATTAACATCCACAGCTAGAGACAATCCTACCAAATGTTTCTTCCTTCCGGAAGCTTGGGGTCTAAAACAGATGAAAGAGACTGCTTTATGAAGACTTTATGGAATGAGAGTCCAACTCACTTGAATGACTTGAGTCCTATTGGACCAAGCTATGGAGAAAGAAACTCATCCCTTAAGAGTTCATCTGGACCTGCCTTCTTCAAGAAGCCCTCCCTGACTACCACCCCACACACCTCAGTCTGCTTCAGGCATGCTCTTCTCCGAGCCCTTAGCATGAGGGACAGCTCTCCATTCACCTGTGTGTGTGCTGCAGTGTTTGATTGCTCTGCTCCTTGCAGAAGGCCTGGGAGTCATTCACCTTTGTGGGTTAGCCATAGTGGTTTACTCAACTACACTGAACTTTTCAGGCCAAGGATTCTGGGGATTCAAGGATGGGAGATGACAAATGGCTGCCTGTAGAGTTCATCAAGGCAGACCATAGCCCTCCCTACTCCACCTGCATGTGATGGTTGACAGGGCTCCTTCCCCCACCCATCAGTCCCTAAAGAGCTATTCATTCTGATGCTGGGGAGACGACCATGAAGACTGAGTGTACTCTTCTCCCACCATCCTCATGACTGTGTTTGAAAAGTCTTGGGCCATATGGATTCTCAGGGACCTTCTAGATACTACTCTGTTCAGGGTAAAACATCGCAGGAGATTGTCTCGCCTACGAATCCGGACCCTAATCCTGAGCATCCGGTGCACAAAATTCCAGGGCTCAGTAGACATAAAGCCACAATAATGGAACCAGCCCAGCCGCCATTTGTATGCATCGATGGCGAGACGGGAATCCCGCAAAGACAAGGGTAGAAGTTCTAGAGGAATAAGTGATATGTTGGAGCCCATTCAAACCATTTTCAGAGAGAAGATTATGTATATCTCTTGTCAACTCCATCTTCAACGGAAATAAAATCAACCTGGAGTGAGTCATATCACACAAACCAGCCAATGTTACACACTAGGGCTTTTTTTTTTTTTTCCCCGAGAGAGCTCTTTGTTAGACGTTTACCAGCACACCCCTGGGAGAAACGCACTTTCATCTTGATCAGTGCCACTGGTGCTTACACAATTATAGATAAAGGTCTGAGTTTTGTCCCAACCCACTCCTGGGCTTGAGAAGTGCCCGAATGTGACAACCCACATGAAACGGGTTCCCTCGACGTTGCCTTGGTGGCCAGCAGTCCTGTCTCCTGACATATTTAAATCAAGTCTTGTAAAGAACACATCGATGTTTTCACAAATATTTTTAAGCCATGGTTACTTAATACCATCCAAATTTGTTCAGATACCTTGCTAACGCAAGTTAATAATTTATGGCAAATAGATGGGGAGAAGGACGATGTTTCTAACTTGAACTTCTTGCCAGAGATAAATAAATCATGTTTTTTAATTGAATTGGATTCTAATCTTGAGAGAGGTTAGTGATTTTTGTTTGTTCGCAAGAAGGTAAAGGGGCAACATGTCTTCATTTGCAAGGCTGGCTTTCAGAAATTGTTATATAGAACTCATCAATTTAGTCAGTTGAGCTGACTAGCATTTATTGGTTATCAAGAATGGGCCAATGGCCAGCTGCAGGGACACTAAATTCTAATAAGACGCAGACTCTGTCCTTTGGAAGCTTAGTCAGAGTCAAGGACATTCATCAAAGATGTAGGCACTGCTCTTGAAGAAATATGCTTAGGCCAATGTTTCTCTCCATCAGGTTAAAACTCATGATATTTTAGGGGCGCCTGGGTAGCGCAGTCATTAAAGTGTCTGCCTTCGGCTCAGGGTGTGATCCTGGCATTATGGGATTGAGCCCCACATCGGGCTCCTCCACTGGGTCCCTGCTTCTTCCTCTCCCACTCCCCTGCTGTGTTCCCCTCTCTCGCTGGCTGTCTCTCTGTCACATAAATAAATAAATAAATAAAATCTTTAAAAAAAAAAAAAAACCTCATGATATTTTAGCTAATTGGGTAAAGTCCAGCCTCCGGGATCAGACCCTATTCAAAGACCCTGTTCTACTATATACTAGCTCTGTGACGAGGAGTAATTTATTTGACCTCCTTAAATTTTGGTTTCCTCAACCACAACATGGGAGTGATCATAGCTCTTGTCTGTATCTTGTCATGAGGATTAACTGAGAAAATACATCCAAAGCACGTCGAGCAATACCTCACAGATAGTAAGCTCTCAACAAAAATAGCATTTACTATTCATCTTCTCCTCACCCCCCACCCCCAACCAGGACAGATAAAAGCACAGCTAAACTTCTAAACTATCTCTACTTGTCCAGTCTCTGCCGTGAAGCCGTTCCCAACGCCATGCTTTCCAGAGACCCAGATCATTTCATTCTCTGCCAGTTTCTAAGGCATGCAGAGTAATTGTAGACTTTGACCAAAATTGGAAAACTCCAAAAGGCATATTAAAAGGGCGAGATTGAGATCTACCCCAAATACCTTTGAAAGGCCAGTGGGAGAGCCATTCTTCTAGGCTGTATTGTCCATTTGTAAGCCCTTGTGTAATTGCCCGCTCTCCAAGGGGTCACGTGCTTTGACTCTTGCAAGTCTCTGAGCTTCCCCAGGAGGGGCCGATGGCTCTGTACAGCTGTGGTGTCCCTACATCATCAATCACCCAACAGCCACTCTCCAAGGACATGGCATAGACACTCCGGGAATCGCCATCTGTGAAGCTCAAGGGCGGGTTCTCCAACCATTCCAAGGGTGCGGAAGATGAGCTTTGCCTTTTCACTGGCTCTTGCTGTCCATGGAACATGCCCCTTGCTCTTCCCGCAGTGAAGAGAGAGCGCCATGTTTTCTTTTTAGCTACCTTCCCTCCTCTAGGGTATGGTGCGTTAGCAAAGCACCTGGAGATGCACAGCTATTTATACCAGCGGCAGCAGCCTGTGGACAGATCTCACGCCAGGATTTTCAAGCCCTTTGCTCGTCATCCTGATTCACCCTCGTAACAGGAGTGTAGGGGATCAGTTCTATCAGAACGCGGCCCTCATGCAGGAGAGATCCCAGTTCAGTGTCTCAACCATGGTTTAGACTCAACTGCCCTTAAAGAGAGAGAAAAAGGTTTGAAAACGAGATCAAGCCAATAGGATATTTTAGAGAGGGTGAAGGGTACAGGATCAAAGAATCACAATCGATTGATAAAGATTTTTTTTAAAAGAAACCCCCATCAGAGTTCATCATTGATCACAATTTTGCTATGTTCTAGGCACTATACTAAGTACCTTACATAGACTTTCTCACAAAATCTTCTCAGAAACTCTTTGCGGGTTGGTGGGGGGGAAGACCATTATTATCCTCAGAGCTGAGAAAATGCAAAAGCTTAGTGGGATTAAGAAATTTCCACAAGGTCACATTGTAAGCTTTGGGGCCCTCTTCATTTCTTAAAACAAAACAAAGTAAAAAAACAAAAATGACTGTATCTGGGTAAGTCAAGTCTTTAAAACCCTGAAGAAGAAAAGAAAAAATACAATTTCAACACTTCTTGGATTGCCTTTGACTAGAGGGTGTTATGGGCCGGTTGAATGCGTACGGTCTTAGCGCCTTAGGTGTTTGCTGGTTGAGCCGCCCTCCTTCACAAGTGCTTATCCCTGAAGCATGGACTGATGTCACCAACCAATCCGGAAAGAAAATTATGGTCTGAGTGGTTTTACAGTGGTTCTTGGTCTCAAGAACCAGCTTCCCGGGTGCACCTGCTTGCTCTGAAAGTCTGAATTCTAGAATATGGTTTTCAACTTCAGAATCCATTCTCTTTTCTCAGTCTACCACCCAGCACCACACATGCACAGGCGATGTCCCTCCAATCTCTCTCTCTCTCTCTCTCTCACTCTCTTTCTGTCTTATTGCCTGGCTTTACCCAATGACTTGTCTAAACACATCTGGGTCTTCCTGATCACTCCTTTGCACATCCTGTTCCATCCACTCATCTTACTGGACTCACTTCCAGCATCTCTGCATTCAGAGACACTATGATGTTTTCCCTGACCTAATGAACCCTACCCCATGACATTTGAACTATTAGTTTAGATGTCTGTCTTCCTAACTACACTGAGTGTTCCTTGAGGATAGAGTTGTCTTCGTATTCCCCAGAATCTAGTAAATACTCAATAAATATTTACTAAATGGTACAAAGGGTTGATAAAAACCCATTCTTGATTCACGCCTCCGACAACTGCCAGAGACAAGCGACTGCCGTCCTTCGTGTCTACTGCATCAGCATAAGGCTGTTCCCGAAACATTATCCCCACTCCATGTATATTCTTTGGCCGGCAAATTAAAAGGATTGTCATAGGAATGGACCACCATCAACCCACTATTATATATTTAACGCTCAGAGCCTCCTGGGCACATAAGCTTCTTAGAAGTGGGCTGGGGTCTTCATTAGACATTAGCAGATGAAGGTGGATGAGCACCCCCGTCTACGCACAACAACTGACCTGTGTGGGATGCTTCAGCATGAACACAATCCAGAACCCCATGGAAATGGTGGCTTGTCTTCTTTCTTAGGTGATGACGGTCTAGGACATTCTCTCACACACATGCCTGCAGACTATTACGCTGAAGGAGTCTTATATCTCACAGGGTCACCCTCCAGAGAAAGGAGACCCCTCTTCCGTGTGTCCAGCAACCTGCCCCCCTTCTTTTGGTCTCTTGTACTCTTGTGCTCAAGGTCATCAAAGAGCCAACTTGCACCAAGTCCCCACTGGGTGAGTCTTGCATAACCACAGTTACCACCAGATTAGACTGTTACTGAAACATCCAGAAATGCCCAGACACAGGTGATCTGCTGTAAATAACTACTTTGTAAACACCGAAGCCCGCTTGTGATTCCCTTCTCAGCTTAACCTTCATCGGAAGGGCTCCGACGGTGGTTCCTGGAAGCATAAGTGGCTTAAACACTTCTTCAACTGTGATTCCTAAATAGAAAACATCATCCAGTGGCAAAAGTGAGTGCTAAGAATGGAGAAAAGGAAATCCCAGCATAGCCAACATCTCAAAGAGACTATTTTGAGCAAGAAGGGAAAAAGAAGCTCTTAAGTACACAATTAATGTTTTATGGCCCAATTACCTCCTGAATGTTGAAAACTCACTCTCCAGTATCTGGAAAGAAATGACTGTCATGCTGATAGGGTCAAAAGGCAGCCCGCAGGACTGGATAAGGATATCCACGCTCGCTTTCCCCCTCTCGACCTCCCACCAAACTTCCAGGAGAGATGAATCTGACCACCCATCCCAACCAGGGACCCCACAGGGAATTAAACCCTAATACCCTAAAATATGTATTGTATGTAATGAATTAACTTCTCTCCTTTGCATCTAGAATGGTCCTTAATCTTGGGGTGGCGGGCTGAACTTGGCCCACAGGACACAGCTTGCCAACCTCGGCTGTGATGTGAACATTCAGGCCCAGTATGGTCAGATTTCCTGATTTTACAAGAGAAACTGGAAATACAGAATGTTCTTTAATTTGAAATCACCTGATTTTTAAAGTCTATCAATGAATTCTAATTTGGTGGGCAACTGGCTGGCTCAGCTCCTAGAGCACGTGACTCTTGATCTCAGGGTTGTGAGATCAAGCCCCTGTATCGGGCTCTGCACTGAACGTGGAGCCTACTTAAGATTCTCTCTCTCCCTCTCCCTTTACCCCTCTCCCTGCTTGAACTCTTTCTTCAAAAATAAAAAAATTAAAAATAAATAAAATAAAATCTTAATAAATAAGTAAATAAACTGATAAATAAATATTATTATTTTTTCACCAAAGTACTGGATGAAAAAGGAAAACAAAGAAAAAGAATCTCCCTGGCCCCATGGACCATGGAACATATTTTTTAGATCATAAATGTGGTTCTCTTTAAGAATGCAAAGTAACCTACTTTGTTTCATTTAACGCTCCTTGCCTTGACTTTAATGCTGTCTGACTTTAATGCTAACTTACATTTGCCTGGCGTGCCTTTTCCCAGGCTTTACGGTCAACTTCTATGAGCCACTTTATTTTAAATATATCCCTTTTCTCAGCTTATAGTGGGGTTTTACTTTGTAATCCAGCCATATTTTTTTTTAAAGATTTTATTTATTTATTTGACAGAGATAGAGACAGCCAGCGAGAGAGGGAACACAAGCAGGGGGAGTGGGAGAGGAAGAAGNAACATATTTTTTAGATCATAAATGTGGTTCTCTTTAAGAATGCAAAGTAACCTACTTTGTTTCATTTAACGCTCCTTGCCTTGACTTTAATGCTGTCTGACTTTAATGCTAACTTACATTTGCCTGGCGTGCCTTTTCCCAGGCTTTACGGTCAACTTCTATGAGCCACTTTATTTTAAATATATCCCTTTTCTCAGCTTATAGTGGGGTTTTACTTTGTAATCCAGCCATATTTTTAACGTCTTGATAATGTAACCCGTTTACGGTTATTGACACGGGAGATACAATTAATCTGCTTCCTCTGTGATGATCAAAGTCTGAGTTTCTGGAGGCAGAGGCTCACCCACAGAAGAGACACACATTCCAGCAAAGATTTTCAATGAGCACGTAGNATATTTTTTAACGTCTTGATAATGTAACCCTTTTACGGTTATTGACACGGGAGATACAATTAATCTGCTTCCTCTGTGATGATCAAAGTCTGAGTTTCTGGAGGCAGAGGCTCACCCACAGAAGAGACACACATTCCAGCAAAGATTTTCAATGAGCACGTAGTCAAGATGGCCGCCTTGGTAGGGTTTAATGTGTGTAACGCTCCTTGGAGTGTGTAACTTTCGGTATACTGAATATTTTAAAGATCATTCTTATTTATTTGAAATTACATCATAGAATCTCCTGAAAGAAAACCACGGGAGAAAAGAATTATACTTCCCTTCCTCCTTTCTTTTCCCAACGTTCAAAGGAGCACAAAGCCAGTTAGAGAGGTGGGATTCCGTGCTTCCCTTGCACCAAGGGGCGCCCCCATATTTCTCAGCAGCTGGCTGCCAAGCAGCTGGCCCTAATTTCCAGAAGTGGAGAATTCAGGCATGTGACAATGGGGACTCACTCCGCTGCCCAAGGCAATTGGAAAAACCTTCTCTGGTTTTACAGTCCTGCCACTCAAGCTGCCAACAGACAGAAAGGAATCAGGAGAAAATTGCCTCCTTATCTCAGGCCTTCTGCTTCTTGGTCCTAAGTAGGGAAGATTAATAAGGGAGAGTATTGTCATGCCTCAACCCAGTAGCTCCTCTCCTAGATCATGGAACCCTGAGTTCACTTCCCCCCTGTGCGGTCCAGGTCCCCCATTTAGACCGAGAGGGGCAGGAATACAGGGGGAGTCTGCTGCCAGGAAATACTGAGAAGGAACAGAAAAGCAGAGCATCTCTTTGGCAAGCTGTTGGTGGGATAATGGACTCCCCAGCTGAACTTCCAGGCACCTGGGATGGAAAGAAACATCACCTCTCCTTCCACTGAAACTGAAGGGCTCAGAAGGATCGGGTCACCCTGATTCCAGCCAACCCCAGCTGGCAAGGACCCGAGGCTGTGTTTTCTCAGCCTTGGAGGCCAGCTGTGCTTTCTCCAGCCCAGCCCAGCCCAGCCCAGTGAGGCAGGGAGCCCAGTTACTCGAGCCTCCATTAAATCTCCTATTAGGTTCCATTTGAATCTTCACACCAATCAGAAAGCAGGGATTCAAGTTTTAGTTTTGTTTTGTTTTGTTTTAAAGCCCTTCCCTGCATCTGAAGGAGTACATTTTGGTGAGCAGAATAAGGGATTTGAAGTCAGACAGAAGTGGATTTGAATATTGTCTCTGCCACCAAGTAGCTATGTGACCTTGAATTGGGATTCATTGGGATTCTTCAGAGACAGACTGGTTTATTTTAAAGAATTAGCTCACACATCTGTGGAAGCTTGGTGAGTCCCGTTCAAGTCCAAAAGCAGTCAGCTGGTGAAGCAGGAGGAGACAATGTTGCAAGTGAAATCCAAAGGCCATCTGCTGGCAGAGTTACCTCTTGCTCCAGGGAGGTCAGCCTTTGATTCTCTTCATGCCTTCACCTGATTGGACAAGGCCCACCCACATCACAGGGGGCAACCTGCTTTATTTAGAGTTCTCTCCCACTCATTTCCCTGATTCTTGAACCAGTAACTCTTACTTCTCCCAAATACCTTCCTTCTTTTTCTCTGCCTGGGCCCTTGGGTCATTAAAGACTCTGCATTGCTGAATGAAGAGCATCTCCCAGAGATGCTCGCTCATGGAATCTTCTGCGTGTGCGTCCCATCGTTGTCCACAGCTGTCTGAATGACTCTCTGTCCTTCACTGAACTCTGCTCCTCCTGGTTCTGCTGGCCTACGCACCCAGCCGACATTTATGTGCACTTAAGGCCACCTGTCTCACATTATGTCCAGTCCCTCCCTCTACGGTGTTTAGCCCCTTCAGAAGATATTAGGATAAGTACAAATAAGAATGTTCACAAGCAACAAATAGCAAAGATTGAATGTACCATTTTCTTGACAATCACCCATTTCAAATAATCCTGAGTTCCATTTCTCTTATATTTGGTTTCCTGGTCTCTGTTACTAAGAACATTGAACAATGGTACCCCCTCTTGGTTCCTTTCCCCCAGTTCCTCCCTCCCTTTTGGCCAAATCAGTGGAACTTCTTATGCAAAGCTTTTCAGGCATTTTTAAAAAGCAGATGGTGGAGTAAATGGGGATTCACTTACCAGCGGCTACCGACCAATTAACAGAAAAAGGGATTTGGGGCAGAGGGAAAAGTGTTTCTCAAAACTAGGAAACATGCAAAGATCTGTCTGTGCAGATTAATTGATCTCTAAGAGCTAGATCCTATGACCACATTTACAATTTCTAAAACCGGAGAAGGACCATTTCTTGAATGCAGAATGACACAGAGCCCCACAGTGGGGACCAGGAGGATGCCTTAAAGATAAAGAAAGCATGAGAAGCATAGGCACGTGGGACTTGAGAAAATTTAAAGAACAGCTTAAAGTACCAACCAGTGTGTGACTGAAAGTGTGAAAAGTGACACACACCCAGCGAGGCATCAGACACACATCCTCCTCTTCCCCGGTATCTGATTCCTACTGAAACTTAAATCCCTGCATCAAAGTTTTCCTCAATCCTTAAAGATTTCCCAAAGCACTCCAACCTACATGCCATCACCTCCTCTCCAAGCTGTTGGAGAAGCACGCTGTCAGACGCTTCGTCTGGCACAGGACCACACTATCTGGTAAACTGAGGCAATTTTGCTTTGCTGTTGCTCAGCTTTTCCACACTTGGTCTTTTTTTGTTCTCTTTGGACTGGAACATCCTTGAGGGTTTTGTGCACCACTTGCTTCCCTATATCCCTCGCAGAACATAACACAGTGATTGCAATGATTACTCAAGAAATACGGTTTGAGGGGAGCCTAGGTGGCTCGGTTGGTTGAGCAACTGACTCTTGATTTTTGATTCAGGTCATGATCCCAGGGTTGTGAGATCAAGCCCCTCATCGGGCTCTGCGCTCAGTGCAGAGTCTGCTTGTCCCTCTCCCTCTGCTCCTCCCCCCACTCACTCTCTCTCTCTCAAATAAATAAGTGAATAAAATCATTAAAAAAAAAAGAAATAGGGGTTGATTCACGAAGATGTGTCCTCTTTCACCCACATCATCAGGAAATAACCAGAGAACAGCCACCTACTTACTCAGTAAAAATAATAGCTTTTTTAAAGATTGTATATTTATTTATTTGAGAGACAGAGACAGCGAGAGAGAGTATGAGCAGGGAGGAGAGGGAGAAGCAGGCTCCCTGTTGAGTAGTGAGCCCAACATGGGGCTCGATCTCAGGACCCTGGGATCATGATCTGAGCCAAAGGCAGATGCTTAACCCACTCAGCCACCCAGGCGCCCCACAGCAAAGATAATAGTAACAATAATCATATTAGCAGCTGGCTGGTACTTAGCCCTTATTCTGGGCTAAGATATATTTTAACCCACTTAATACTAAGCACTTACATCTTAATACATTAGTAACAAGTACTAATGACTTAGTATCAGTAATACTTACTTAGTAACAAATCCATGAAATAACCACTTCTTTATCCCCATTTTGCAGATGAAGAATTTGAGGCTCAGTGAGCCCAGGTCTATAGTTAATAAGCGATGGAGCAGGTTTTTGAACCCAAATTAACTGGCTCTAGAGCCAGGACTCTTAACCACTATGCTATGTTTAGAAATAAACACAGCCCCCAAAAGCAGACAAACATGTTTAAACCCTCCCAGGACACTTTAAGAAGTGTCCATGTGCCCAGCATGCAGACATACACACATTAATTCGCCAAATTTGAAAAATGTAGGTGATACACACTGCATACCGTATAAAGTCTAGACACCTCCATCTTCCATTGAAAACCCTTCAGGATTTTCCCCAGCTTAGTCTAGATCCCTCCTCACCATCTTTCTTCCCACACTGGATTACTCATAGGACCCCAGACACTTTCCAAACTTTCCTCTGTGGCAGCTTTGCCTAAGTCTTACTGCTGGGTGGCCCCCACACCCCAGAACTCTCAGCGCAAGTTGGGGCTGCCTTACAAGACCCAACTTTGATCTGTCCAATCCAAGAACCTCACCCAGTCCCTTTCCTTCCCCATCAGAATTTACGTCCCTCTCCCCATAATCGGATGGCATCAGTGATAACATGCCCCTCGTGACTTGCATTCAGATACGCTGTCTTGCCCTGGTGAGCAAGAAAAGGGGGCCAGAGCTGGAAAGCTAGTTTCTGTACATACGTCACTGCCCCTCTTACTTCTGTTTCTGCCAGAATGAAGCAACCAATCCTTCTATCGGTCCACTGGGATGTGGGAGGCATGTGCCTCAGAAGGAAAAAAAAAGTTGTGAACCCCAAAGTTTCACATTCATCACTAATGCTAGAAAAATTGCGAGGGGTTATGAGAAAAATAACTCTGAATCCACTGAAATTTACTTTTAAAAGTAACTCTTTCCCATCCAATACTTTATTAGTGGTAACAAATCACTAAATGACACCTTGCACAATGAATTGGACCCACCAGAGGGTGTTAAAAGCAAAGCTGCAAAGGGTCTCACTAATGCCTCCTCTGGCCTGAAAAGCTCTGGAAGACACAGACTGTGTCTTATCCACTGAAAGAGCCTCACCCTGTGCTCCAGTCACAGGAGAAACTTCCTGTCTGTGCATGGCGTTGACCGGGACTGCCTTGACCAGACTCCATCCATCGCTTGGTCGGACTAGCTCCCGGGGTACAAGTCAGGGCATGCGGAGACATTGAACAGCAGTAAACAAGCCTTTACCACACACCCCCACCCCCACCCCTCGCCAGGCATGAAGTCCTGAGAGTAGACACTCCAGATAATGGGTAGTGGAGAAGGGGCTCATCCCCACCCTTTAAAGAGGGTGTACGGGAGACAAGACCAACAAATATGTAATCAGCATAAACACGCAGAGAAAAATACAGTAATTCCCTGAGTATGTTGAGGGGGAGGAATGAAAGGGTTAGGTGGGAGAAATGAACCACAAGATCACTGGGAGAGAAGATACTGGTTGTTGTGTCTGTGCTTCACCTAGTCATTAGTACCCAGGGAAGAAAACCCCAGCGAGCAGTCTGGAGTGGACCTCGGAGCAACATTGCCCGCTGCTGGGAAGGGCTGGGGTCGGCAGAGCCGGGCTCCAGACTTGCTAGAGCTCACTTTGGGATGTGGGGATGTCAACAGCCACCAGTGTACCACACGAGGGTGACCTACCCTCTCTGGGAACCCACACAGGGCTCCCTCTATGGTTCTTTCTAGAACATTCACTTGGTTGCTGCTCTTCTTGGAAGGAAGGACAGTTCCACATGGAGTATGTCTTGGGTGTGGATGACTGCCCACCTCTTGAGCTCCCTGCTACCATCAGTGTGGATGGAGAAATCACTGTGTGGAATGTGGACCCCCAGCTGGCAGCTGGCTACCTCACCAAGTCGGTGGGTGTCCCTCTCAGAGAGAGACACTCAATGACAAAGGAAGGTGAGCAGTTGCCTTGCTGGCTTTCCCCCAGGTTACAATAATTGGTGATTAGGTGAAAAAGGAACCTTTCTGCTAATAAGCTGTCTTCCCCATAATCATTTATATTCACTATTTTTACATAAATCTCAGGAAATGTCATTTTATATGAAAGATTCTTATTAACTTCTTCTTGTAATGTCATCTTAATGGACTGGGCAAATCAGCAGGCCTCCCCTTCTATATTTGACTATTACAAGAATTTGCAGATGATACAACTTGGCAATGTTGCAGCATGGTCCCCCAAAACTGGAAAATTTGTTCTTATAGCATTAAACCATTCCATTGGGCAGCTTTGCAAAAGCTATGATTAATCCCCCAAGGATCTAAGGTTGCTGTTTTTAACATAATTTCATGAATTAAACTTTTGGGGTGTATTGACTTGTAAGTTCCTATCTTCAGTATCGTGCTTTGTTTTTATGAATATCAGTGCCGTAGAGTGAATGTTGGTGTCCTCATGCCCAAATTCATATGTTAGATCCTAAGGCCCCATGTGATGGTATCAGGAGGTGGGGCGTTTGGGAGGGGAGGAGGATGTGAGGATAGAGCCCTCGTGAATGAGATTAGAACTCTGTAAAAAAGATCCCACAGAGCTCCCGTGCCCCCTCTGTCATGGAGCACACAGCAAAAAGACAACCATCTATGGCCAGGAAAGGGACCCTCACTTGTCACCGAATCTGCCAGTGCCTTGATCTTGGACTTCCCAGGTTCCAGACCTGGGAGAAATAATTTGTTCTTTGGAAGTCACCCAGGCTAAGGCATTCTGTTACAGCAGCCCAGTGGCCTAAGATTATCAAACTTTTCTAGCAGACCTTTGTTACTGTTTGATCAGCAACAATTGCATAGAATAGGAGTATCCCCAGTACTTACATAGAGATCCCAGACCCACCACTAGCCAGTTACGCAGTGGGACACAGGTCTCATCAGCTCCTGGACTTCAGTTTCTCCCACTTTCGGAAGGGAGCTAAACACAGTTCCCACACAGAATAGTTGAAGAGGTCAAATGGGAAAATGCCCATGGATCTCTTGTGATGGAAATGATATACCGATGTTCAGTCCAGCGCTGCTGCTGGCGTTTCTACCCTCCCCTGTGATCACAGGGTACTGGCCGGCAGGTTGGAGAGGGTCATAAAATCCAGATCTAGGCTTTCCTAAAATCCCACCGCTGTCATCAAAACGTCATAGAGCGGCATTTGACCATGGAGCTTTGCAGCTCAGAAATATACTTTGGTCAAACCAGAAAGGACCAAAGATTCTTGGATCATATATATGCCACCAGGTCTTCTTTTTTTATGAGTACTTCCTTCTGCATCAAAGTCGCTAAGCTTTTAAAAAAATTCTTCCTTAAGGAATAGGGCGAGTTGTAATCACTCCCATGTTTATTTTTCTTTCTGACATCATGTGAGATCGGCACTTTCTCATACGTGTGGGATGGGCTCGGCCGCACCTGATTGAGAAAAATGAGAACATTGGTCCAGAAGAGAGAACAGTAACGCAGTCACCTTCTCGCCCTTATATATGACTGGGTCGCCCACACAACCTGCCTCATTCTGGTTTTTATTTCACTCTAGAGCTAATGCAAGCAGTTCCGTGGCAATTCTATTAGCAAAAGATCGTGAAAAATAATGGTAGTACATCTGCAGGAAGACTCAAACTTCTAGAGCTTGTGGAGGTCGTCCAAGGGAATCCAGATTCACATCTATGCTCCGAATGCACGATGTATGAAGCACCGAGAACAATACATAGAGCAGAGGAAGCTCGCGGACATGGGTAGCTTTTATGTGATCTGTGTGGCGTCAGGGACATGTGACTAGCACCCTGGGATTCCGACTTGCGAAGCCCTTGGAGAAAGCCTAGGGCTCCCCCGAGAGTGTCCCCTGCTCTACCCTTAGTAAGTCTCTTGGCCTTGACGAAGGACGTGTTTCTCAGGCCTCCTGCAAACACACTCACCCAGCAACCCTCCAGACTTCGGACACACCCTTCAATACTAGGGTAAATACAGTGTCATTTGCCAAATTAGGACCTGGCTGAATTACAGCAGGTCCCCGCTGGGAGACAGCACGGCACATAGAGCCGAGCTTTGGAGTCAGACTGACCCAGAATCAAACCCAGGCACAGCCACTTCCTAACTTTGTGACTCCGAGTAGGTTGCTTGACCTTTCTGAGCCTCCTTTTCCTTGTTATTCAGAACCCAAAAGATTTTTATTTTATCAAGTACTTATACATAATTTACTAAGTACTTACCAAATATCAACTTACTTAATTCTCTGAACAACCCCATGACGCAGGTACTCTATCAGCCTCATTTTATAGATGAGCTCATCAAGGTACAGAGAGGTCAGGTAACTTGCTCAAGGTCACACAGCTGGTTAGTGGCAGAGAGAGGATTCGAAGCCAGGCATTCTGGCTACTGAAACCTTGCTCTTCACCACCATCCTATCTAAACTATAGCAGTCAAGCAAGAAGCTACTTGTTATATTTTTGTTAAAATGGAAATTTTATCCATAAAATACTGTGACTATCCCATAGCGGGTGCCCGCTAAACATAAGTTTCCCTTTCCCCTTGGAGATAGGAGCAATCAGAAGGAAAAGCCCCCTGATTACTCAGTAGTCCCCTGCAGTACTTCCAAATCTCCCCAAACCTTTCCAGTATGAAGATACTCACCAGAGCGCCTGGATGCTTTCATTCTTCCCCCAAATCGTTTACTTCTCTGATTCTCCATGGCCCCATTCTCCGTGGCATGGAGAATGTCCCAGACTTGTTTGATTATATCCTGAAACTTCCCTACTTTGAATCTGGCACAATGCCAGGTGCAGAGTTGCCATTCAATATATTTTTGTTGAATGGCTAAATGAATAAATGAGATTATCTAAGCATCTAGCAAAGTATACGCTTTACTACATTTTCAAGAAATTCGTGACGATTCTTTTTTCCATACATGTGTGAAGTCAATTCCACGGAGCTAAGAGGTTTTTTTTTTTAAGTACTAATACTTTGGAAACCCATTTTAATGTGCAGAGACTAATAATATTGAATCCACAGATCCATCATCAAGTAGATATTTTTTAAGTAGAAGAAAAATGTACTATTTTAGTTCAAATGTCTCTCACGCTCTTTATTCTCTCTTTTTAAAAATAAAGAGTATGAAGGCCTTTCTGTATCTACATAATAATAACTCTGAGTTAGTGAATTACATTAAGTTGTGTTGGGTGTAATGCTTCCTGTTTAAGTTGGAATCCATTTCCGTACCCAGATAAGAAGCTGAGATAAGGAGAATAAATGACCCCAACTTTCACTTAGGAGAGCAACCCGGGGGCGGAGGGGGTCACCTTGCAGAATGAACTCCTGAGCTCCCGCAGATGCCGCTCTCAACTGCATCTCTGGGTGAGCAATGACTGTCCCTTAAACTTCTTCTCCCAGCGTGGTGTCCCGGGAAAAGCAATGCTCCTCCCGCATCCTTCTGCCTATTCCTCCCTGAAGAACGGGGCAGTCAGTCCCACAAAGGTCCAACTCGCGGTCTCTCCACTGCTGGAGTATCTTTGGGGAGGGAAAGGGGTACGGTTCAAGAGAGCCATGGCCTCGAGGCACAGGGTGCCCTGGGGTGGAGGGAAGGGGGATGTGGGTGGCCTTCACATTCGTAGCTGGAACAGTGAATTTGGAATTAAGAGAGCAAAATGCTAGGTCCAGTTCTATCATTAAGTGAAATCTTCCTCCTCTGTATTTAAAAAAAAAAAAAAATTCTTCTAACCTCAGGGTTTTAAGGGACCTCAAATATCATCCTGTCTGACTCAGAGGGAATCACCACGGCCTAGTGCAATCGGCTTACGTTTCTTGGGTTGCAATCTCCTGTTGTAATAGTCTTGACGCAGACAGTTCGAGATGAAGGAAAATGACACGAGCCAGGCCTGGCCTCATTATTTCACGGCTCAGAGCCCTCACGCCCTGCCTCAGAGGGGCATGTCCTGACTTTGCTTCTTTCTGAAAGACTGAGATTCCTGATGAGAAATTTGCTACCATCTCTAGTGCTTTAAGATTCGGTAATTATGTTGACCGACGGGGGCCAACGGTTCTTGGTAACGCGGGAAGCCAGAGCCGACCCTCCAGCTAACGTGGCGAGGCTCTCCTCCCTCACCCTGCGACTGCAAAACAGACTGAAAAGCTGCAGATGAAGCAATCAGGTGCATTGGAGGAGTGGCTGGTAAGAACGGGAGCCAAGGTTTGCGGTAAACAGCCGGTGGAAATTCCCTGGGCCTCTGTGGGCAACAGGCAGAAACTCACTCCATCTCGCTTCCTAAGTGGGAGATGGATTTTGAGGTTGCACCGACATTGCTTGCAACGGCTTCCTTGGGGGCCCTGGGGACTGACAGCTGGGGTGCCATCAGGACCTCAGGCAGCTTCTCTCCGCACCCCTCTCTCTGGGGCTGCAGGTTTTCTTGTCTCTGCTGTATGTTCCCCGCCCCCCACCGAGTTCCACCCTGGCACCTGCTTGTGCTCACTCATTCACTCGCGGGGCACCGGTGACTAACGTATCAAGCTCCAACGTATGACCTTCCGGTTCCCCGCGCCACGGCTCACTGCTTTAGTTTCTGTGCCTCAGTTTCCAAATTCTAAATCTCTGAAGCCATCGAATTTAGCTGTCTGCCAACAGTCAGGACCTGACTATAATGGCCACATCGACCCCCGCAGTCCTCCCGCTTACATACACAGTCTCTGCGTCGAAGCTCACTCATTTAAACGCTGCATGGAGCAAACATAAATAAGCCAGGTCAAGGCATTTTTAAAGTGTAGTTTATTACATAGAATATATGGTCACTGTAGAAAAATTGGAAAGCACAAAGGAAGATATAAATAAGCCATAATCTAGGAAATTCTATGTATCTCCTTCGCATGTATAAATATAGGTACTATTTTTACAACATGAAATTATATTGCATTTATTGCTTCGTGACCTCTTTGCACTCAATTACATATGATGACCATCTTTCAATTTCTCATCCTGCCAAACGAAAAAAAAGGAGACTTTGATCCAGGGATGTTAGCTAATATTTACTGACCATCCAACTTGTGTTTTTCTATATCCTTTAGCTACATTTGCTGATTTAAACTTCACAACAACACGAGACGGGAACCATTAGGAGCCCTATTTCAGAGATAAGAAACCAAGGCACAGAAAGGGTAAGTGACTTACCCAGAGTCATGCAGAGGGACGGTGTCAGCGCCCTGCCATCCAGCAACAGAGCCACACTCTTAACCTCTATATTGTAGTGACTCAACTCCCAAGTTCTCCTCTTTCCTCTCCCAGAGTTTTGGAGACAGGGAAGAGACAAGAAGGAGCGTGTAAGAGAGAGACACAGAGATTTGTGGTGGGAAATAGAAAAAGGGTGCAAGAAAGAAGCAAATAATAATTAAAAATAATAAAATAAATAAAATTTAAAAATAAAATAATAACTAATTAATTAATTTAAAATAATAAAATAAATAATAAAATTTAAAAAGCTGATAATAATAAAAATGTGATGGGGAAGTAAAATATGGAACTGAACTCCATTACATTGACATTTTTTGAGACAAAACCAATTGAATACTGGCAATTTCATGAAACTCAGTTTATTAAATTTATCACCAGAAGAGATGGATTTCAGTGCTCTTGGTTCTCCACTCAACTCAAGGACATTTTATGCTCCTCTCCACTAATTACATATGTGAGGCTGATAAGTGACCAAATAAAAGCATCTTGGTTTCTGGAGAAACTGGTGGATTTATCCACATGTGAGATATTCCAACTCCTGAACATACCCTGCAGCTCAAGGGTTTGCTTGGAAAAAAAAAAAAAAATGAAGTCATCAGAGTTGATTCTGTTGCTAAGACTATCTTAGAAATAGAATATATAGGGGCGCCTGGGTGGCACAGCGGTTAAGCGTCTGCCTTCGGCTCAGGGTGTGATCCCTGCGTTGTGGGATCGAGCCCCACATCAGGCTCCTCCGCTATGAGCCTGCTTCTTCCTCTCCCACTCCCCCTGCTTGTGTTCCCTCTCTCGCTGGCTGTCTCTGTCTCTGTCAAATAAATAAATAAAATCTTAAAAAAAAAAAAAAGAAATAGAATATATAACTTCCAAAGACTTCCAGGCAAGGAATAAACAGAATAGAGAAAATCTACGAGACTAAAAGATCAAAAATAAGGCAGGGGGAAGGGGCAGAGAGCAAAGAAAAAGTATAAGAATATATAACTTCCAAAGACTTCCAGGCAAGGAATAAACAGATTAGAGAAAATCTACGAGACTAAAAGATCAAAAATAAGGCAGGGGGAAGGGGCAGAGAGCAAAGAAAAAGTATAATAAATAGAAAAAAAAAGCATGCCAGACATTAGTCCAAATATATCTTCATCAGAATAAAGACACACGGCTTACCCTAGAAAAGTACTGATCAAAATAAAGATGCTCTAACATATACATGTCAGATGGAATAGACTTGAAAAGATATTATTTAAGGACAAGGAAGTTTATCACATCATAAACCAGAAAAATATAAGAAAGCAGAGACAGTGAACATCAGCAACACAGCCTCAAAATATTAGGTTGAGCCACATGAAACTGTCAATATTTCATTGACCTATAAAAGCAGTGATTTCATAAAAGTCGCAGAATTAGGAAAATTTGAACTTCTTAATGTATGATTTTAACATTCACCTGTTACAAACTAATCAAGTGATCAAAAGATTAATAATGATGTTGGGTATTTGAAGAGCATAATTTAGATACTTTATAAAATCCACATGTTTAGAACTGTCTCAACTCCTAGATAATCACATTCTTTGCAAGTTCTCAGGGAATACTTCCAAATGTTGAGCACATGCTAGGCCATAAAGGACATCTCAAATAATATCAAAGTATTGATAAAGCCTACAGACGATATTCTCTGACCACAACACAATAAGAATTCAATTCTGCCTTCCTCACCCCTCCCAAAAAATAAAAATAAAAAAAAATAAAAAAATGAACCCAGCCCAAACCACCCCTGTGTGTTTGGAAACTAAAGAGTGATTCTCAATTCTTCATGAGTAAAGAAGGAAATCCTGACAGAAGTTAGGAATAATGCCAAGCTGGTTTATCATGGTCTGATTTTTCCCATTTTATTCAGTTGGTGTGATTTCACATCTGGTAATGCTAGTAAAACGAATACAGTAGGCCTCAGGTACCAAAGAGCCTGGTTTTTATTGGGAAAAACTATAAAGTCTTAAATGGCTTATTTATTTCACCCATTTGTCCACAGATCTTGTGTCTAGGTTTTACTTTGTGTTTCCTCCACTTTCTTCCCTGGGATTCCTCCAAGAAGCCCCCCAGTCTTTGCAGTTGAAAAGCCCACAGGTGTGGAGTACTCGTCACGTGACCCCAAGGCTGTCCCAAGGCCCTTCTGTGAACCGTGGGGATTGCTGAGAAAACACCCTGGGAGTATTTACACAGACAACCAAATGACATCTCAAAATATGGCTGCTTTCATCCGTCACACATAGGCTTCCCAATCCATAGTATCACTTCCGGATTCACCCCGGTCAGCCATCTTGTTGAAATAAATACACATCTCCGCTCCTCATGGATGTGGGCAGATCTGATTGTGTTTCTTTAGAGATCCAAGCACACGAAAGCACATGAATAGGCAATTGCTTAGAACAGCATATGCTTCCAAAGCAGAGCGATACCCATGAGAGCAGGGGGATGTATTTTGCTTCGGAGCGCATTTTCCAACCCAAGAAAAACACTTCCTTAAAAATGTCTGGTGCATTAGAACATAAATGGGAGAAAACATGCAGAGGTAAACAAAGCTTACCTAAAATCTCTTCCCGAGGCCTCCCGGTAAAACAGGCCCAGGAATTNTCCGGTAAAACAGGCCCGGGAATTCCATCTGCAAAATTCTTCTGGGAACATCGTAATGTCAACATTCCAGGGGGGCTACAAACCCCAGAATCATAGTCTAGGATGCCAGGGAAAGGATGGGCAGGGATCCCCATGAATCCTGGGATTTTGTCTAAGGGCAGAGGCTAAGGAGTAGGAAATAAAGTGTGAAATCCTATCAACACTGTTGACTCTGGACACCATCCTACGAGTGTCCCACTTCATTAATTGGAAGGTCTCCCAAGTAAGCAAAATCTTGATGCCTTGTGACAATGTCAGGTAACCAGCTCATCTCTCTCTTCCTTTATGTCATTAGGGGCACATTCTGGCTACTGGGAGCACAGCCTTTCTTAAGCACAGGCTTTGGCCTGTCTGTCACCCAGTATTTTAACAACATGGATAAAGAAGCCATAAAAAAATGCGACTGCCTTTGTGATAAGGTCAGAGGGGTTGTGGATATTTGTCTGTATTAATTTCCTTCAATGTTATTATGTTAAGATGATTCAGTAAGTAAAAATAATGACCATATTAGAGTAAATGCATTCACCACGCCTAATATGACTCAGCAGCTCTGGCACAAAGGTCCAATGTAAAGGGTCAGTCTTGTGAGGAAGTCAAGGCCAGAGCATCGAAATTTACACAGAACACTCAGAGGTATTGAACAAATGAAGCTCTTTGTTGGTCATCATACTCTCTTACTCTGGAGTTTCCATTCCTTCTTGATGGCAGATGGGAAAAAAAAATTGCCAATGAAGGTAACTTATTCTATTCCTGTTTGTATTTCCATTAGATGACCGCAAATTTGTGAAGTGTTCTGATGATAACAATAGCTAGCCCCCAGTGCTTTCTGCAGGCCAGACACCTTGGGAAGCTTTTTGTTGATGTGATTTAATACTTAGAAGAACCTTCTGGAGTAAGCATTACTATCCTCTCCAGTTTACAGATGGTGAAACTGAGACTAAGAGAGTTAAAGAATTTGTCCAAGGAGGGTGGGGTGCCGCAATCAGTTAAGCATCTGACTCTTGGTTTTGGCTCAGGTCGTGATCTCAAGGTCATGAGATGGAGCCCTATGTAGGGCTCAGCGCTCAGTATGGAGTCGGCTTGAGATTCTCTCTCTCCCTCCCCCCTGCCCCTCCTGCTCATGCTTTTGCTCTCTCTCCCTTTCAAGTAAACAAATAAATAAATAAATCTTTAAAAAAATAATTTGTCCAAGGTCATACAAGCTAGTCGAGGTCCATATAAGATCTGAGACCAGCTGTCTAAGAGGGGCAGGGAGCTGGGAAGGGACAGTGGGGAGCTGGGAAGAGCACCAGCTGACAGTCACCGTCTGGAATGGTGGGGGCCCCACGTCACCAGCTCAGTGTTCTAAGAGAAGCTTGTGATCCACGCTGCATAAAAAAGGCCCCCATTTTTTAATTTAATTGTTCAATTACAATATTTTATCCAATTTCACAAATGGGTGATTTAGACCCACTATAAGCCTCCTGTTTTCAGATTTTGCTGGACGGTGACAGAGAAACCCCACCCAGCACCCCCGCACCCCTCCCCCCACAGCGTAATGCTTGTCAGCAGCCTTTACAGGCTACCGGTACTGTTTGTTTCCAGTCAGACTGACAGCCCTTACGTTGGCAAGTTTAATAAGAATGACATGATGGGCTATTCATGGTTACCAGCATAAATAAAATAGCATAATAAGAACTTCACCTGTGTCATATCACTTACACTCCACATCAGCCCCACAATTTGCATATATATCATTACCCACTTTGCGGATGAAAACATTGGGTTGGGAGACGTGAGGTCACAAGCCCGAAGTCACAAAATAGAAAACAGCAGCGCTAAGGGACCAACTCGGGCCTCTGTAACTCCCAAACTTAGCCTTCTTCTACCCAGAGTCAGACTTTCCCCTGCCCGACTCTGAGATCATAGATATGGAAACCAGAAATCGAGAGGGACAATCTTATCCTTCCAAGTCAGGTGCCGGTGAGAAACTCCCGATCGTGCATTTTGCATTGCAGGCTGCTCCCCCACCGTCCAAATGTTATGCTTCCTAAAAGCACCATCCAGAAAAGAAAAGGAGATAAGCAAACAGAAAAGGAGATAAGCAAAGTAAAGAGTGGGACGGCATGTACTCAAAAGCAGGCAGGCTGGTGGAAAAACAAACAATCTGCGGAAAATGAATAGAAAAGCCGAGACACAGCGAAGAAATGAGACGAGGTCCGTCAGTTCATGCTTTTTCCTACTTGCTTTACAGAGCAAATGACATTTGTAGAGTTGCTAAAAAAAAAAAAAAAAAGAGTTCCACTCGCTGAAACTCAAAGGACAATATTAAATAGGTACAGTGTATCCTCCCCTAGGCATGCCTTTCCCAGCCCCAAGTCCTTCTGTCTCTCTCCACATCATGTTTCTCATCCTCCTGTCTGGATGTTTCTGCCATCCCTCTCAGCACCAGCAGCTCTCGGACTCCCTGCACCCACTCCTCGCCTAGCACCTTTATTCCAGCACAGGAAGGAAGTCTGATCAAACGAGAAGTTGCAGAGGAGAAAATCCACTGTTACGTATTTCCACACACTATGCTGCTCACTACCTTTATTGTTGACCCTTGAGCCATCCCCAATTTCTCCAACCTGAGTTGAACTGAGCTCCATGGCACGTTCTTCCAAACGTTCCTGTCATTACTTCTAAAGTTACGACAATAAGTGATAAACTTCACCCTTTCAAGAGACTTCTTGCCAAGAGACTTCTCCATTTCTACCTAGAGCGTAGAAACAGGTGTCCCCAGTTCATACGTTCAAAACAGATCTCCGGTCCCCACCTTTCCACACAACGGCCATTGCGCCCCTAGGACTGCCCATTCCCTGTAAGTAGCACCGGCATCCACGTGCTGCGCAGGTCAGAACACCGGCGGGTCTCTGGGTCTTCTTGTCCCTTGTCCCCTCTAGCCAGGGGGACTTGCCAAGTCTACTCCCCAAACCTCTCCATCCTGCCCTCCCCTCCCCACCTCCACCAACACGCCTCTCACACGGAGGCTGATGCAGCCACCTTCCACCCAGCCCCCCCACCTCCCCTTCCTCCTCTCCAATCCCTTCTTCACAGATTGGCCAGCCTAATCCTCGTGAAATGCAAATCCAAGCATGGCATGTTCTGCTGGCTCTCCGCTTGCTTCTGGAATAAAACCTAAAATCCTGAACATTCCCCGTGGGGCCCTGCCTGACCCTACTCTGGCCTCCCTCCAGCTGCATCTCACACCACTTTCCCTCTCTCTGTCCTCTCCAGCCACGCTGGCTTGCTTTCTCTTCCACAAATATTCTAAGTCCTGGACTATCTCGAAGCCTTGATTGTGACTGTCTCCGCTGCCCAGATGCTCATCCCTTAGTGTCTCTTCCAACAGCTTCTTCTTACCTTCAGGTCTCAGCTCCTAATTCTTTCACCGAAGGAGGCTTTCGGGACCACCCATTCCAAAGGGCTGTCTTTGCTGGCGCCCTTGTTTGTCTCCCTTCTGGCACCTTTCCCAAACTACAGTTCCTACTCCACTTCTAACAACTAACATAGAGTTTGGGACATCACGGAACAAAGAAAAACAAAACAAAACAACGACAACAAAACACGCGTGTCGAGTGAGTTGAACCCACAGGCGCTCTCCCACAGCTCCGATAAAGCACAGAGTCAAAGCGAAGGAGGAGACACCGTTGCCTGCATGTGAAAACACACAGCCAGTGAAACTTATAAAAACATGATTTGTGCATAAGATCCCAGAAGATATTTTCTAACTGGTGATGTGGAGTTGCAGAATGAGATGCAAAGATAATAAACACTTTTAATTCGAAACAGATGGGAATCTGGTCACTGGTTACTTGACGTGGGGCCTTTGAAGAAGTTTTGTCTTCCCTTCAACATTTTGTGCGCTTAATTTTTTAAGTGCCAGAATGTGCTCTCATGGAGGACACCCCCAGCTCCCCGACCGTCACCCGATGACAAGGAAAGACTTAATTGCGTCTGCGGACCCGCGCGCATTTGCCTATCTGCCTGGGTCTGGTTGATGGCAAGGCACAGCTACAACTTTATAAACAAGCATCCCAAAGTGAGTGAGGCACGTTAGGGTCCTTGAATAGGGCACTAGAGACATGTATAATAGCACATTTATTGAGTGTAGATTTCCTTGATGTGCCAAAATACGCCTTAGGGTTGTCAGTACAAATGTACAACTTGCTAGAAAAATTGGAGGTATCTGGTGATCAGACACAGAGCAGATGTTCTTTTAAGCTGAAGAATTTTGTTTTCTTAAAAAACTTCCCACATCCTTGCAGCTATGGGGCATACGAACTGCTGAAGTGGATCTTTTGAGGGGAGCAAGAGAACCATCCTAAGGGAAGAGAAGCTTCAGGAACCACAACTTCAGAAACCAAGTGTAGACTCATAAAAGAAAAATGATGCACTTTTTAAAAATCTGCACGTCACGGAGAAATGTTTAGGTTTCTGTCCAACATCAGTGAGGATATTTCAATGACAGGTCCTAACCTGAGGCTCCAAGCAGAGACTCTGATGTTTCCATACCCTTAACCATTCTCTTCTAATTATCACCTCTAGGATGCCAGTTTTCAGATTAAATTTCTTTGGCTTTCAGGGAAAAAAGTTAAATGCACCAGAGATGTTGCCACTTAGTGCTAACCACAAAATTCCAAAGCAAAAATCACGTCCTGCTTTCTGAGCCCTTCCTGCAGTCGGACACTCTTGATGAGTCCCAGATGCAACCTTCCGGGTTCAGAAGCACCCCCAGACTTTCTGCTCCTCGCTAACCCTGGTCGTCCCTGCGGATCTGAGGTTGGTTACATTTGTCCCTCCGACATTCCCTTCCACATAGTTGATATTTTGAATCTACTGTCTTTTGTTCTTCTCTACCTTTATCCAATACTTTGTCATCTTTCCATCCATCCAACCTCCCATCCAATATGGATGAAGGGTCTGCCTCTTGCTAGATATAGTGCAATGTGTTAAGGAGACATTGGTGAACAAGACAGAGCCTGTGACTTCATAGAACATAAAATCTAACAGTGGAAGTAGGTATGAAAACAGACCATTTATTGTACAACTGGTCATTACTAAAATGGAGATACTTGAAAGATGCCAGAGAGGACCTGGGGGGCTGAGTCGGTCAAGTGTCTGCCTTTGGCTCAGGTCATGATCCCAGGGTCCTGGAATCGAGCCCCGCATTGGGCTCCCTGCATAGCGGGGAGCTTGCTTCTCCTTCTGCCTCTGCTGCTCCCCCTGCTTATGCTCTCTCTCTCTCTCTCAAATAAATAAACAAAATCTTTGGGGGAAAAAAAAGGAAGACAGAGACCAGAGACCAGAGACCAGAGACCAGAGGGAGGGCAAGTCTACATCTCAGTGTGGGAACTGGGGGGGTGTCATGAACAGCACCATAGAGGAAGTGATGAGTAGGAGTTCCCCGGAGGATGAGCGTTCAGGGAACGGAAGGAGGGAAAGTGTTATATTCCAGGCAGAGGGAGAGAGACAAGCCGATCCCAGAAGCCCAAGTGCCAGCAGCATTTCCGGGGCACTGGGATGGTTCTCCTGGGGAAAGAGCACTGGAGTGGGGGGCAGGGAGATTAAGTAGAACAGAAGATGGAGAAGGGAGCAGCGTCAGATCAGGAAGGATCTTGTGGGTCTTGGCCAGTGGGGTGACTTGGATGTTGGAAAATCACTGAAGGGGGAGCCTGGGTGGTGCAGTGGGTTAAACATCTGACTCTTAGTTTCGATTCAGGTCATGATCTCAGGGTCCTGGGATCAAGCCCTGCCTTGGGCTCCGCGCTGAGCACAGTCTGCTTGAGATTCTCTCTTCCTCTCCCTCTGCCCCTCCTGCTTGTGCTTTCTGTCTCTTTCTAAAATAAATAAATAGAATCTTAAGAAAGAAAGAAAGAAAGAAAGAAAGAAAGAAAGAAAGAAAGAGAGTAAGTCACTAAAAAACTGCTTAATATTCTCCCCAAACACAAATAATTGATGTAATGGGAAATGGACAACAAAGAAACAGAAAACACAGTTTGATGAGCAGTATATTAATCCTATCCTGTAAAAATGAAATACTGCAGTGACACACGGTAGCTACCTTGTGGCGAGCACAGCATAAAGTGTGGAGAAGCCAAATCACTGTGCTATGCACCTGAAACTAAAGTAAAGTAACATTGTGTGTCAACTATACCCAAATTAAAAAAAAAAACTGGGAAAAAATTGCTTCATAATAAAAATATATACACCAGGGGCGCCTGGGTGGCGCAAGTGGGCGAAGCATCTGCCTTCAGCTCAGGTCATGATCCTGGGGTCCTGGGATCGGGTTCCCTGTTCAGCGGGGAGTCTGCTTTTCCCTTTGCCTCTCCCCCCACTTGTGCTCCCTTTCTCTCTCTCTCATAAATATATATATATATTTTTATTATTATTATTTACACACACACCAGCTCCTTGATGTTTCCTGATCTCCTGTGTCTCATCCCTGTAGCAGCTGTTCTCTTTGTGATATGTACATGTGTGTATGTGTGTAATTCTAGCGGCACGGCTGGAAGCATTCTATGTGGGACACCTGCTCTCCAACTGGTCTACCACTTGGGAGATAGTCCCACCCTCTCTCATTACTACGCTACACAAATACACAAGAATAAGCTGACAGCATCGATTTATTTTCTTCCCAGATTCAGTGATTTTTCATGAAGTTGAAAATTCTGGTTCAGCCACTTCCTCTTCTGGCCTCACGCCAGGCCACTCATTTGGGGGTTACGGAGTCACACAGAACATCATACCTGATGGTGGATTCTTTATCCTTAGAGCTCCCCATGAGAGGAAGAAGGAGACCAAGAACCAAGAGGATCTCCCTGAAGACCAGCCCTTGCCTGACGGGCAGATGCTGCAGAAGGGGGAAGGGGCCCAGAACTCTGAGGACAAAGCAAACGACGCAAAAGGTGACAAGGCTACTAAGGAAGGCCCATCTCTTGGCAGAACAGAACTGCGAAAAGATGCTAAGGGTAAGATCAGCCTGGGGCTGCAGACAGACCCCGTCCCTGTGCATTTGCAGGGGGTTTATAACATGGGGTCCTGGAGCTGGGGCTTCTCACACAGGGGCAGAGCTGCTGGGGGAGGAAAAACTCTGTGGTTGCAAACAGGAAGTTTGCAGAGCTCCTGCTATTCATGACCGAACTTCTGGCTCCAAAGCTCTAATTCCCATGCTTAGGTAGGATCTGGGGCTGGGCCAGAAAGGACCATAGCAGGGTAATGAAAGGCTGTGCACGCCGATTAGCTCAGTAGCCACATTCTGTGTCATGGGCCCCAGAGGCAAGGAGCCTCACCTTCTCAGGGAGGAAAAGCAGAGCGCACCATTCCTGGGGGACGGCTTTGTTCTGGCCAAAGGACCCCACCCCTTTCCCCGTTGATCACCTTTGCTTCTGCTGAGCTGGGCTCTTCCATGCTGAGATGCCTGTTAGCCTAGCAAAGCACAGATCTGCACCCGAGACATGTCCCATGGAGGCTTGGATCAGCCACTGGCCAACTTGGTCTCCCTTCAAGTACGTGGAACGAATCACTTAGTGTCAGTGGCAGGTGTCTTCAGAGTGGGAGCAGCGGCCACGGAGCGGATCCACAGGAGGGCAGCTAAGCCAGCTGCAAGCATGTCTCCTTGCTTCTCCTTTTGTGAATTCTCCCCTGCCTCACCTACCTATTCCCCAAGCGATGACTTACCCTTGCCTGTGGCTCTCAAGCTCTAATTTACCAGCCCGAATTTACCAAACATATGGAGTAGCCATGGTGTTGACTGTGCCCAGAGGGCAGGGGGAGGGGGGGTCCTCTCTGCCTCTCCATCATCCTCTAGCTAAAGAAGTCAAACCTGCAAATCCATCTACATGGCATTTCTGCTAAGCGTGCCCCCCCCCCTGCCGACAGGGCAGGGGAGAGCAAGGGGTCTTTTTTCCGATGAGAAGTTATCTCGAAGCCCCATTTGCTAACAGGAAGATGCAACGTTTTCTGATCATTAACATAGAGCCATCACTTACTCCACGTACTGAACGCAGTGACGAATGATAGTTGCCAGAAGGGGATACAAGAATTCTCCTAATTACCCCCAGAGACCTAACCTCACGGAATCACGAAGGGCTTTCGTTATGCAGCCACGGCTCATTTCTGGAAAGTCAGAGTTTCGCTTCCCTAAAAGCCTTCTTGGTTTTAGTCACATTCGGGCCGATGAAAGCTGTGACCACGGAACCAGATAAGGGAGAGCTTGAAAAGTGGGTTTTTTGCAAAGCTTGGTCTTAATCCCCGGGACTGAAACTAGTAATTAGGGAGAATTGCAGAGTCAGGAAAGAGAAGAGAAGAGACGTAGCAAAGCGATGTAGGAGAGAGAGGGAGACCCTTTATTTTGGGATAAAGTCCTCAGCCTCAAAGCCAAGCAACTGCAAAATCTTTGTTGCGGACACAGTGGAGGATAAGCTGCGAACTTCAAAGGCATGTGGGGGCAATCTCTGGACTCCTCCAGTCTCCGAGCTCGGAGGCTTGGGGAGGGCATGCACAGAAGCCCTGGGCTTTTCCAGATACCTCCCCAGAGCAGTATGCCATTCCCCCACTCTTCCTACCTTCCCGATTTAGAACCCTTTCCAGTTCTGTTTAGTGATCAGAGCCCCCTTTGCTTTTTGACCTTTGTTTCCCAGAGCAGTCATTTATACAAAGTCAGCTGAGCGACAAGAACTTTAGGGAGTGCACGGGATGCAAAAATGGATGCTTCTCTCACTCTGTGAATCTTTGCTGAGCGCCCACTCCGGGTCGGGCTCTGTTCCGCTGCTGAAAATACCTTGGTGAATCCAACCCGTAATCAAAGACACGCATGCAGGGAATGCAGTAAGGGGCCCCGTGCTGTTCTCCAGCTCACCCCCCCACTTCCAGAGCAGTGTTGGCAGAGGGTGAATGTGAGCAGCCTTCCCACCCACTGAAGGTCCAGTCTGGGCCAAATCCATTATCGCAGTAGGAGGCCAGGCTTGCTCCAGAAGAAAGTGGTGCTTGGGGAAGCTTTGGAAGCATTTATCCCGGGAGCCTGAAGTTCGGAATCCACAGACTGCACCCAGGCGAGCCCTTCTGGTTCTTATTTTCCTCCCACTTGAAAGTAATTAGGCTTTTCTTCCATTTGGGGGTTTCTACCCACTTCTGACCCCAAAAGGCTCAGGAAATTACAAAGCAAGTTTTCCAACAGATGCTTTTCCCAGCGTCAGACTGTCCTACACAGCTGCCAATTTGCTCTCGCTAACCTCTTGCAAGCCGGACGCAGTCAGAAGGGAGAGAGGCCTCCTGCACTGAAGGGCCCCTTGCTTGCTTGTGGAACTGCCAGCTGCAGAAGCCAGGCTGCCCTTCGCCACCTGAGCGGCGCTCCTCCCCCCACGGAAGGGCCTCCGGGCAAGAGATCCTGCAGGAACCATCTGTAGGTGTAGGAGGTAAAGACTGACAGTGGAGAGGTGGAGTGTGTGTGTGTGTGCGCGCGCGCGCGCGTGCATGAGAGAGAGACAGAGAGAGAGAGAGAAAGGGAGGAAGGGAGATTCATACATGTTTAAGAACTGGGTGAAATGGGCTCGCTTGGAAATGTGCGGTTTCCACAACAATTTTCGGAATCTCAGGGCAGAGCAGAGCAGGGGTGACGGCATCTAAGGATCGGCAGCCGCTCCCCACTCAGAAAGCCATGTGTTGCATGAAATCCAAACCACATCCCTTGCCGATGACCCGCCTCCACTCGGGGGGATCTGGAGCGATTTGGGAGATTGTAGATCAAAAGAAGAGCTTGCTTCAATTTGTCAGAGTCAGGAAAACACATCATTCAGCCCAGTATTGGGTAACTGCACATCCTGTCTAAACACGCTCCCCAAGCCTTGCTGGTTTAGCAGAGCATGACTGGGTTCTCTCTGAAAGCAGCAGATGATTGAAAAAGAAAGGAGAGGAGACAGAGCCAAGGCTCCAAGACAATGACGGGTCCACCGCTGACATGCCGTGTGGCTTTGTGCAACTCGTCCCAGATTTGGGTGCGTTGGTTCTGCCTCGTGCAAAACGGAGCTTGTCATGCTCAGAGCATTTGAGAATCACCAAGATGGGAGAGATCTTCAAGGTCGTAGTCTGACCACTAAGAGCCTGACACATAGTAGACAAAGTAATTCTAATCCGTCAGCGAAGTCATTGAGTGAAGGAGCGAACATGTGAACGTTGGGATCCCGAACACCATCTCCGCAAGCAGTCGTTCGATCCCAAGTGCCCGCAGCGACGTGACCATCGACGGAGACGGGCCACTCTGTCTTCGGCAGCTGCAGCCGTAGCATCGTAAGCAAAGCCAAATCCCAATCCTGAACTGCCTCCTGGAAGCTTCCATCCCTGGTTCCAATTCCACCCATCGGGCGGGTGAGATGCTGGGGCGAGATGGGTTTGGTCACTCTTCTATGAGGCAGTCTTTCATAACTGCCATGTCTCCCATTGGGTTCACTCTTCTTCAGTCTAATTATTCCCACCTCCTTCAGCCAAGCCCCAAATCACAGGAGTGTTTTAGGGTTTTGATGTCGGCACCATGGCCATCATTGTCCTCTGAATGAGAGACAGTCTGTCTAGATGTTCCTGAGCTGATTTCAGTGATCCAGCCGATTGGACCAGGAAGGGGAAAGTAGGTCTGCCCCCTTCTTGTTGCAGGTCCTGTGTCAATGAAGCAGACGATCGCCTTCCTGGCATATACATTGGCTAAGCCCACTCGTCTTACCCCAAATCTGAATGTACTTTTTAGATCCCAAACAGATGCTCAAATGGTTGCTCAAAGACAAAGAGCAATTGCGTGGGTCTCCTGTGTCTTTGATAAAATTAAACACTCAGGGCCAATGAGTGATGCGTTATTGTGGCTAATTCTATTTCAGCCACCCTATTCCCCATCTCACGCCATTACGCATACTTCCCATGAGTCAGTAATGAAGAAGAGAGGCATCTCTGAATCCCCCTCTCACTCTGATTATAATTCTAGAAAAGGGTCCTTAAATTATAATAAAGATGTTGGATTATTCCTTGCATATGTTAACACTGGACAGTTTACCAAGTATTTTTCAAATACTTGGGGAGTGTACTTAATTTTTTAGATTTTTATATCAGACAGAATAACATTTGCCCTGAAGGGATAAGAAGAAAAAATTCCACCAACAGAAAGAGGAGGGTATTTCTCCCATATGACAACATGTTCAGAGGAAGGCCGTGCAGGGCTGGTAGGGGCTCCGTGATGGCATCAGAGACCAAAGCCATTCATAGCCTTCTTCTTATCACAAGGATAAGTCCTCATGCTTGCAAAATGGCTGCTCACCTCTGTGCATCGCATCCACCTCCCAGGCAGAAAGAGGACAGCTGAGTGAAGAGGAAAGAGAAAGATACATTCTAGCTGACTGGAAGAAAACAGTAACTTTCCAAGACACCCAAAAAACTTTTACACACACACGCACACACTGGAAAAGCTGGATTAAAATGTACATTACCACTACTAGAAGTAAAGATTAGCTTTTCTTTAAGGAAGGGCAACTCTAATAATCATGATGGTCTAAACTCTGGATCCAATCAGAAAAGTAGGTCGGCATCCTCCTAGCGGGAGCAAAACAGATGGGTGTCACCATGTGACCCGGGCCATGTCTCTTTTTTTCTTGAGGTTTCTTTGATGTTTGATAAATCGGCTTTTGTGTTCCCAGTCCTTATTAAAAGAGTTTTCCTCAGCCCTTCTCCTGTGCATGACTTCCAAATGTGTCTACGTGTGAGGACAGCTGGGAGCGCAAGTCTGAAAGGACACCCTTTCCGTGCCTGTGGCTCCAATCCCTACCGCGTGTAGAAACCACGAGTGGTGTATGCTGACACCACCTGCTTCTGATTCCACTTCGTTTCACAAAGCAACAGGCTTAGGTATCAGCCTTGGTTTTGTCCCATTTACAGTTTACAGAAAATCCGTGTGCTGGTGTAGATGAGCCTTATTTCACAAACTGACGCTGGGGTCAGTGTCGAACAAGGGGTCAGAAACAGCAGGGTTCCACTCGCAGCTCCACCATTCCTCGTGTGCAGCCTTGGCCAAGTCCTGTGACTTCTCTGCATCATTATTCCTTCACTAGCGTATTAGTTGCCTACTGCTGGGTAACAGATTACCACAAACTCAGCAACGTACAGCAACACCCTCTCATTATCTCAGTTTCTGTGGGTTAGGAGTCAGGCACAGCTCAGCTGGGTCCTCTGCTCAGCTCTTATTTGAGACTCACTTGTCACCAGAGTCCTTTTGCTTGCAGCTTTAGAAAGTTTGGTGGCATATTGGGGCGCTTGGGCGACACAGTTGGTTGAGGGTTGGACTCTTGGTTTCAACTGGGGTCATGATCTCAGAGTCATCATCTTGAGGTCATGGGATCGAGACCTGGGTCAGCCTCCGTGCTCAGTGCAGAGTTTGCTTGGGATTCTCTCCCTCTCTTTCTGCCCCTCCTGCTCTCTCTCCCCACCCCCTCAAATAAATAAATACATCTTTTAAAAAGAAAAAAGAAAAGAAAAAAAGAAATCATGGTGGCATGCTTCTGTATGGCCAGCATGACTTGAGTCTTGAGCCCCCTGAACATCTTTTAAAGGGCTCACCTGATTAGGTCAGGCCCACCCGAGATCAACTCCCTATTCATTAATTTATAGTCAACTGCTCAGGGGCCCTAATCACATCTGCAAAATCCCTTCAACTTTGCCATGATGCAACATAATCACGAGCTATATCCCATCATATTCACAGGTCCTGCCTACACTCAAGGGGTGGGAACTATACAGGGCATACATAATAGGGGGCAGAATCTCAGGCCATCTTAGAAGTCAGCCTACCACACCCTATAAAATGAAGATACAGATAGAACCTCTCTTATATGGTGGCTCTGAAGAGTCCATGAGATGGTGGCTATAACAGGAAGCATCCAGCCAGCAGCAGCTGCTATAATTATTCCAGCATTTCTAAGTATCTCCTACATGGCAGGCCCCACGTTGGGGGCTAGGGATTCAGAAAATAATAACGTAAACCTTGCTCTAAAAAAATCATGGCATTTCTCTTAACACTAAATATTCCCCCCCACCTCCAACCCCATTCCAAAGCTGGCCAAAAGTAATAAAGCTTTAAAATCCAACTAAATGACTTTTTGATACAACGTCTCAGGGTTTGTTTTTTTTTTTTTTCGCTTATTGAAGCCACTGTCAAAAATAAAAAGTGCTGACTCCAATTGAAAACTCTAATCCATAGGATGATTATTTCCACCCTTAAAAGCCCCCCTGGTTTGGCCGCTAACTTGCAGTCCGAGGACCTGCTGTCTGGTAATACAGTGTCAGCACAGGTGAACTCGACCCTCCCTTGGTGGTTCTTAGCCTTGGCTGCTCAAGGTCGAATCCCCTGGAAGGCTTGTCCAGGGTCCCACCTGCCGGAACACAGGTGCAATTGGCCTGGGACGCAGCCTTGCTTTGGGATTTTTTAAGCGCCCCCCTCCCCTTCCCAGGATGTTCCAACACACCGCTAGGGATAAGAATTTCTGCCAGAGCCAAAGTCTCATAGTTTCCCACAATCTGAAACCAAATTCCCCTTAAAGAGAAACGGTTGAAGACAAGACGGGCCAGGACACGTGAGCAGCGATAAAGGATTTTTCCATTTACTTGCAGCAAAGAGACTGAAATCCAACACATTTCACACCTTTTCAAGCCGCTCTCCCAGGTCTGGACTGCTGTTCCCTTTTCGCAGACACCCCGCCTCTGGCTGGGGAGTAGCTGGGATCGTGCTGAGCACAGAATACGTTGCCCAGAAAGCTGCCGGCGCTCGGCATGTCTTCCTCTTGCTCGTTCAGTCTTTATTTTACCCTGTCGCCTGCAAGTATGGAACACCTACTCCATACCAAGCTTCGGGATGGATGCTGGGGCTTCAAAGACCAGCAGAACCCAGACTGTGCCTTCAAGAGCTCAGAGTCTAATGCCCAGATGCAAAGATGTCCTTCCTGGACCAGATGAGAAATGCTTTCTGGATTGAGGGCAGGAAGCTAGTTTTTATGTTGTAAATAATCTTTTTTAAAAACCTTCTCCGTCTTCTAGGACTCTGTGTATCTCTCTCCAGGGTTTAATCACTCCCAGAGGGCAACCTCTTTCCAACTTCCCCTCCACCTCCCTGGCGACCATTCTCTTCCCCTATACCCCACCCCCCAAAAAAATTACCGAGAAGAATATTAAAAAATGCTGAAATGTCATAATTATTCCTTAAGGAAAAAGAACAATGTGAAGCCACAGCCTCTGCCCTCCCACCCCTTCTAACCCTCCAGAGTTTTTCTCCCATTCAAAGGGGCACACTCTGCAACCCAGGCACGCATCCTGGCTCCTTCCACCTGCCAAACAGCCCCTGCTTCCAACAGGACTGATTGCCGATGCAGCAGAAAGCAGACACTTACTGACTGAGGAGGCTTTGGCAAAGCCCAGGGAAGCTGGATTCCTTTTTTTTTTTTTTTTTTTTTTTTTTTTAGAGTGGGGAGGGAGGGGCAGAGGGGAAGAGAGCATCTTAAGCAGGCTTCATGCCCAGCTCAGAACCCGAGGCCGGGCTCTATCTCACGACCCTGAGATCATGACCCGAGCTGAAATCAAGAGTCAGACGTTCAACCAACTGAGCCACCCAGGCGCCCCTGGATTCCTCTTTGAAGATAACACTGAGCCAGTGGGAGCTGCTTAAGACAGAGCTGGTGGTGTAAAGTTAGGACAGGATTTGGTCTGCCTGGGTCTAGAGGGGACCTTCTCCCCCCAGAATAAAATGTGTTCCTACAGGGACCTGAGAGGGGCTTCAGCAGGCAGTTCAGTGCCCCCCAAAACGCCTCCCCCCTTTCATTTGTCCTATAAGCGCTTCCTGGGAATCCACTGCATCCAAGACCCTGGGCTAGGCTCTGCTAGCCGACCACCACCAATGAAGCTTTTTAAAATATCAGAACCTTACTATGGTCTCAAAAATTAAGTATTCTGGCAGACGCCAGAAAGAATCGTTCTGAGTAATTTTTTTCTACCTACTCTGGCATCCTCGGGAAATTGCTATGTCAACCTTACTCCATTCTCTAGTATGAAATTCTGTTGGAAGAGTGATGCTTCATCCCCGGGTTGCTGAAAGCTTTCAGGAGCCGCATGAGCAAATACCACGCAGACCCAGGTCTCCCACCCTGGCTGTCCACAGCATCAACTTCTAGAATCTAGAGAAAAGGAAACAAGCAACACCTAAGGTCATGGCTGGCTCGGTAGAGGAAAACCTAGAGGTGGAGTCTTGCCATTAGTTATGCCTCTGGTGCATGTGGTGGGGGAGGGGGTGGGGGTGGGGAAGCAATTTGGTCCAACATCATTAGGAAGGTAGGTTACACAGAACTGCATCGCGTGCTTCTAAGCCGTCAGTGTGAAAATCAGTGATTAAGGGTCAGGATGATGAGATCATTTACTCTAGGACTGGAGAACCTTGTATCTCTAAATGAGCCTTGCATCCCTAAGTTGGTTTAAATGTGGTCACACATAACGTCTAGAATATGAACTGGATGACTTCGAGGTCCCTGGGGACCCTAGATTTTTGTCATTGAATTAGGCCAGCCAGCCTTGGCTTGGTTTGCTCAAGGCTTGGTCATGGGCCAGATGTCTATCTTGCACAGCGATTCTGAAATTGCTGAGAAAACTTTAGAATCCTCATTTCTATTTTGGAAATTAGCACTTGTCTCTCTGCAACGGGCATATTGAAGCATTCGCTAATGCAGGGCTTGGCAAACTCCAGCCCATTAGGCCAAATTTGTCCTGCCGTCTGTTTTGGATGACTTGCAAACTAAGAACGGTTTTGCCATTTTTAAATGGCTGAAAAAAAGAAATCAAAAGAGTAATATTTTGCGACACATGAAAATCATGCGAAAGTTGAATGTGCTGCCTATCGATAAAGTTTTATTGAGACGCAGCCACACCTGCTTACTGACTTGTTATCTGTGGCTACTTTTGTGCCGCAACGACCACGTTGTATAGCTACAACAGAGATCATATAGCCACAAAGCCTAACATATTTACCACCTGGCCCCTCTAGAGAAAGTTTATCGACTTCTGCGCCAATATGAAAAAGTAATTCTGCACAAATCCATAAAGTGAGAGGGTCACATCATTCATTATTTAATTAACCTAATTAAATGACCATCTTGGAGCCCGTAAGGATCTCCTCTACTCAGTTAAACCCCCAGAGCAATAAGTGATTCATGTGGCATCAGCAAAACACTTTGCCAGTAATGCACCTAGCAAACAGAAATGCCCACCATGCTTATCCTATTCCAGAAAACATTCTGAATATTCCTATAGGTTCCATGTGTCTCTCCTAACGAGGGCATTCATTCTTGGCTCTGGGTCAAGGGTCTGTCTCCTTCTCAGTGGCTCGAACCTCCCTGGTTATTCTGTGGGTGGGGTCAAACACAAAGAAATGAACCCTAGGTCTAGCGCTGTGCATGGATCCTAACAGCATGGCATTTCTCTCCTCGCTTCCCTGGAACAGATTGGAAGCTGCCATTCCCTCTGGGACCTGTTTATCCACCATTAATCTCCAGTCTGACCTCCACCAAGGCTGCGGGACGAAGCTGGGACTTTTCTCCTCCGATAGCAAAGAGCTTATGAATATGCGATGTGAGTCTTCCAAGGATCCCTTTTCCCCTTATCCTTTGCACACTGAGGAATGAGAGTGTGCCCCACGCAGGGGTAAACAAATGAAGCGCTGACAAAGACCAAAGGAGTAGGAGTGAGTGGAGTGAGACAGTCACAGGAAGTCAAGTGGGGGACACAGACCCCTGGGGAAATAGTCTGGAAGCCCAGAGGAGGAGGAGCTGGGGGTTAGGGCTTAACTCTGATGGAGGTGGCCCCTCACTGGAAGCCAAAATCAGAGCCCTGAAAGATAACTAGGAGTTGGGGGTGGGGGGCAGGAGCAGGGGTGGAGCGGGGAGAGACCCAGGCAGAAACAGAGGCTCATGTTAATTGTGCTAAGAAGGTGATGATGGTGCTGGAGATGCTGGCTCTCCCAGAGGGAGGCAACGTGGCAAGCCAGGCAAAGGAGGAGGCAGCTGGAGGCTTGTCATCCTGCCCTGCAGATAAGCTCTGCCTTCCCGGCGCGGGGGGCCTCTGGCCTCGTCTATGCTCCCAAGGATTCATGCATCGCTCTTCAAGGTGGGCTCTGGACACCGCCTTCCTCGGAACAGAGTCCCCACCCTGAAGCAATGCAGTGAATTTATCCTCGGTGCAAGAGAAGGTAACAGAGAGACCTCTGCAAAGCCCTCCCCCCAGCTGGGTCTCAGTTTCTCCATCCAGGAAGTGGGTTGTTTGAACTCTGGAATCCCTAGTGGCCTCTGGTTTGGGTCCGCTCCTCCGCCGGCCTCCAGAGCCCTTATCACAGTGTCCTTCTGGCTCCTTGTCATCAATGCTGGAAGCACATCTGTGTTTCCTGCTGTGTGGGAGGCAGGAAAAGGCCTAAGCCCCTAATTGGGATGAGGTTCCTGTGGCGTCTCCGGCTGCCCACTCCTCAGCAGCCCCCACCCTCCCAGGTGTGTTGCAGGAAGGAGGGCACGGGTGGCCTTTAGTAGCAGGAATCCCTCCCCTCCCCATGTTCCCAACCCTGTCCCTGCCTCTGTGGGGCATAAAAGAATCACCAGGTGGATAGAGACAAGGTTTGCTGAGCCTTCCCTGCAGTCAGGGAGGGCAGGGCGTGCCTGGGGTGGCCCCGGGGTCAGAATCTAGGCTGGGCACCACCCTCCCACTGGCCACACACGGGCAGAGCAGGAGGAAGGATCAGCTCCTTGGAGACACTGATGTGCCGGCAGAATTTGATGCTCTGTTGTCCGCCCAAAGAGGCTAGGGCAGGAGAGGGATCGGAGTGAGGGTGAGATCGTCAGGAGCGGGAAGAGCAGGTGAAAGCAAGCATCACAGCAGTTGGCACTGTCCCGACCCAGCAGGACCCTGCAATAGAGGGTTGGTCCAGGCAGGGGGTGCTGTGAAGGGGACCTCTCTGGCTTGGGAAATCCACTGTGCACCTTACGGTGGTGTCTCTCCTAGTGGAAGTCAATCGGGGCTCCTGTGTTCCTCAGTTTCTAATAGAAGCGAGATTAGAATCGCAAGATAGGACCCTCCAACACACGTCGCACCCTGCCTCCTGCCTCTTGCCTCCAAGGAAGATGGCTTTCCACCCATGCCATTCTTGACATTCCAGTGCCATATAAACCGTACCATTTCAAGGCTGGAAAAAGACCTTGTAAATAATCCACCATGCAAGTGGGTGGTGACCAGTCAAGGTCCTGCAGCGAGTGGAAAGCTCATAATTAGAACTCAGTGCCTGACCCCCAATCTAGCATGCCTGACTCCCAGCAACAAACAGGAGGGATGGCCCTTTGATCCGTCTCCCAAGGCCACAGAAAATTAAGAAAGGTAAATGGAAATCCAACTAAGAATCAAGAGGCATGAGCAAGAGCTGGCTGTTTTAAAAAGTACACCTAGTGCTGGTGTGAGCCCGTGGGACTTGGTAACCACGCGCTACCTGGGCTCCTCACTGCAGGTGCATGTGGCCCGTCTGCCCCAGCAGGTCCCCTTCCGGCATGTCATGGACCTGAAGGCAGAGAAGAGCCTGGCCGGCCGGAAGGAGCGTCGCCGTCGCTTTGGAGACATCAGCATGCACAAGTGCTATCAGTTTGGGCAGATCTTCTCCCCTTTCCAGGCCCTCGCCATGACCGTGAGCAAGCTTTGCCTTGGAAAAGGGTTTTTTAAGTCTTTTATTGAGAACACTGACAAACCCTAGTTCTTTCCCCTTTAAGAAATGTATTAGTCAGTACTGGCCACAAAAATGCTGCATAACACACGACCCTAAAATTTACTGGCTTATCATTGCAACTACCCATGTCTCTCACTTGCCGGCCTACAGAAAAAGATGCTCATTCCGTTTCTATTGACTGCAAGTTTGTAGGTAGGAGGGAGTAAAGGACTGAGAACAATAATCCCATAACTACAAGAGACTGAATATAGCCTAGTACCTAGTGGAAGGTAGCCGTAGGCAAACGGTTGCAGCTGTGGTGTTCTGAAACAAGACCATTTCAAGAGGAGAGAGAGGTCTGGGGAAAAGGGAGGTTTATGTGCTAAGGGAAGATGGGTCTGGCTCCTATCCCTCTACCCCACCTGTGACCTTCTGGACTCAAGTCGATTCAAGTGGGACCATTCCAAAATGCATTTCCTTAAAACCATTGCTGTGATGTCTTTCTAGACATACATTCTTACAATTCTTACATTTGAGTGTGCATACGAATCATGTGGGAAGCCTGATTAAAATGTAAAGTCCCAGGATTTTCTTTGTTAACAAATTCTCTGTTCACCGTCACTGGGGCCTCCTTCCCAACCTTGTTCACTTCATCAGTTGGCAGGGTGACCAACTCCTCCTTGTTTTCCCATGGACTGGGAGCAGCTGCACCCAGGTGTTGGGTTTGTGCCACGCCCCAGGTATAACGTTAAAGATTTTACCAATCCTTAATGGTCAGGACCTCCACCACATTGAACATCACCCTCACATTATCGATGAAGCAAGAAAAGCTGAGACATGTTAAGTAATTTGCCCAAGATCACCATGGCTCCGTGCAGAACCAGGAGGTGAAGCTCTTATGCTGGAGCTGGTGCTCCCCGCCCCCACACTGTACGTCATTGCCATTATTCTCCACCTCACAGGAGATGCGAAGACTGGTGCTTCCCCAGGACCTGCCCATGGGTCCGCCCCTGCAGAGAATGGGCATTTCCTGCACCACTGAAGGGACTCTCCAGGATTTACCCTTGTCTTCCACAGAGCTGGGCATGAGAAAGGATGTTAGCCACCGTGAGAAAGAGAAGCCAGCGAGTCACATTAAAATGCCTTTATTCCCCCCAATAGTTAAAGCAACAAAATCTAATGACATGAAATAATAAAAATTTTTAAACTGCATTCTAGCCCCTTATGGCAAGGTTTTGCATTAACACAGTGAGAGCCCAGAGACTCAGGAATGCTGAGACATTCTCAAATCTGACTTCACATTTAGCTAACTTGAGAGCCACCTACATGCCCCTGTGTGAATATTCTGGGGAGAGGGAGACAATTAGGAGCTGCAACACTTAACGAGAACTGAATCCTCAACAGGTGTTTCTCAGAAGTCTAAAGATGGGGGAGGGATGGCTACAGTTCAGTGATTCGGGGACCCCACTCTTTCCATCCTCCTGGTGTACCATCACCAGAGTGTTCGATGGCAACCTTGGGATTCACTCCTTGTGGTGACAAAGTGGTTGCCACTGCACCAAACACCACATCCTCATATCAGTACATCAAACACTGGAAGGCCAAAGTTTCTTCTCATGCTATAAATACATGCACAAGTGTACACACACACACCACACACACACACACACACACACACACAGAACCTCCCCCGGGAGCCACTCAGCAGATTTTTCAGCAATTCTCCTTGGCCAGGATGGTGCAGCTTGCTCATGCCATAATCACAAGAAGCTGGTGAGGCAAGTATTGGGTGTTTACTGGGATGCAAGTTCTACCATCACTAAAAGAAGGTAATAAAATGCTTGATGGGGGAGCCATCCCTGTCTTCCACAGTGGACAGCCACTAGCTTGCAGGTCAGACCATGACAGTGAGAAATTTCTATTTATGCTGGGTGAAAATCTATCTCCTTATAATATTTAAGCCTCCATCCTAAGGATGCTCCCCCCAGAAGCCTCTCCACCTTAACTAGCTTTCATTTTCCTTTGATTTTAAACGTAATGGATGCTTATAATAAAAACTACTCAAAAGTCCAATCAAGAAAATAATGAGCCAAATCACACCATTTAGAGACAACTAGTGTTTCATCCGGGCACTTTTATTTATTTTTTAAATTTTATTTATTTATTTGAGAGAGAGCACAAGCAGGGGGAGTGGCAGGCAGAGGCAGAGGGAGCAGACTCCGCACTGACCAGGGAGCCCGATGTGGGACTCGATCCCAGGACCCTGGAATCATGACCTGAGCCCAAGGCAGAGGCTTGACTGACTGAGCCACCCAGGTGCCTGCCCCTGCCCTAGGTACTTTTAGATTGCTTTTCATTCTCTTGCCGTTATTGGTAATGCCGGGTTTCCTTTGGCCCTCAATCTCTTTCCCTAGTTTTCCCTGGGTTGTCATTTTCCACCATTGCCTGACTTCTCTTGACAGGCCACCTGGTCCACTTCCAGGCCCCTTCTCGTGTTGCCATGGTTACTGAAGCCATGGAGGCTGCTTCCTTACAGCCCTGTCCCTAGGAAAGTGCTGTATCCTTCTCTTGCTTCCGTCTTTTGAACATACTACACAACCCCCCAAAACAGAAGCAAAACTTATTCTTTCTTCTTAAAAAAATCCTTGGGGCGCCTGGGTGGCATAGCGGTTAAGCGTCTGCCTTCGGCTCAGGGCATGATCCCAGCGTTGTGAGATCGAGCCCCACATCAGGCTCCTCTGCTGTGAGCCTGCTTCTTCCTCTCCCGCTCCCTGCTTGTGTTCCCTCTCTCGCTGGCTGTCTCTATCTCTGTCAAATAAATAAATAAAATCTTTAAAAAAAAAATCCTTAACTTTTTTCACAAATTCATGGAGGGCTTCCTCTTTTTGTTGTGACAGCTATAGACCTTCATACATTTCTGAACTGTATGTGTGCAGGAGACATAGTTCCTCCTCTTTGGGGCACGTGTCCTTTTTCTTTCATCTTTTTTTTTTCTTGGAGTTTCTTTTTTAATTTAATTTAATTTTAAATTCTGGTATAGTTAACACATGGTGTTATGTTAGTTTCAGGGGTATAACAGAGTGATTCGACACTTCCGTTTGATACCTGGAGCTCATGGCAAGCACCCCCCTTCATCCCCATCACCCGTTTCACCCATCCCCTCACCACACTCCCCTCTGGTAACCAGCAGTTTGTTCTCCATAGTTAAGAGTCAGTTTCTCGGTTTGTCTCTCTCTGTCCTTTCTTTCCCTCTGCTCATTTTTGTTTGTTTGTTTGTTTCTTAAATTCCACATATGAGTGAAATCATATGGTACTTGTCTTTCTCTGACTGACTTATTTTGCTTAGCATTATACTCTCTAGCTCCACCCATGTCATTGCAAATGGCAAGATTTCATTCTTTTTATGGGTTTGTAATATTCCATTTCTCAAAGAAGACATCCAGATGGATATATACATGTATCTCCTCTTTATCCATTCACCTATGGATGGACACTTGGGCTGCCTCCATAATTTGGCTATTGTATAGAATGCTGCAATGAACATAGGAGTTCATGTATCCCTTTAAATTAGTGTTTTTGTATTTTGGGGGTAAATACCCAGTAGTGTGATTACTGGATCATAGGGTAATTCTAATCTTAATTTTTTAAGGAACCTCTGTACTATTCTCCACAGTGACTGAACCAGCATGAGGGTTCCTTTTTTCCACATCCTCGCCAACACGTGTTTCTTGTGTTTTTGATGTTAGCCATTCTGACAGGTGTGATGTGATAGCTCATTGTGGTTTGGATTTGCATTTCCCTGATGGTGAGTGATGTTGAGCATCTTTTCACGTCTGTTGGCATCTGGATGTCTCCTTTAGAGAACTGTCTGCTCATTTCTTCTGACCATTTCTTGATTGGATTGTTTGTTTGGGGGTGTTGAGTTGTATACGTTCTTTATATACTTTGGATACTAACCCTTTATCAAATATATCATTTGGAACATATCCTCTTTCAATCTAAGGCAAACAGCTCCCTTTGCAGCTCTGTTGATTAATTGCTTGCTTGCTTTTCATCTTACTGACATCTTTTACAATTACACAGGCAGAATTTTATATTTTAGTGTTTCTCATTTTGCTTGAGCCAGGGATCCACAAGCTACGGTTCTCTGGCTAAATCTGGCCCTCCTCTTGTTTTTATAAATAAAGTTTTATTGAAACACAGACATGCCCATTTGTTTACGTATTGTCTACTGCTGCTTTTGTACTGCAAGAGCAGAGTTGATTAGTTGCAACAGAGACCCAAAGCTGAAACTATTTACTATCTGGCCCTTTACAGGAAAAACTTGCTGAGCTGTCTTAACCCAGATTCTCCTTTATAATTTCTGGCTAAGGTACCTGCTTTCCTGACCTCACGTTTTTAAAATTTTTCCCTAAGGTCTTGAGTCTATGATTATGTCCATCTAAATTTTCCATCACAAGTATGAACTCAAGTAACAATAACATTAACAGCTAAAATGTATCACATACTAATACTTACCATGTACTAAGTGTGTTGATGCATTGACTTTCTGCGAGCGTGCTATGAAGTAGGTACTACTATTATCCCCACTTCCAAAGAGGAAAACAGAGTCGAGGCAAGGTAAAGGAACATAGCTAATGAGTAGAAGAAGCAGAATTTGGACCCAGGAGATGGTGCTCCAGAACCTAGGCTCTTACCACTATGGGATCCTGCTTACCCAGTGGTCATTCTCCCCCAAAGCTGCCCTCGCCCTTACGTTCCCAGCCAGTCTTCCTTACTGGTTTAAGTCCCAAGTGGAAGTCCTCTGTGTGGCTTCGTCTACCTTCTTAGGGATGAAATTACCAACAAAGGAAGTGAAGAACTTATCCAGTTCCTTTTCTAGAAGGATCTATGGCAGAGGGCTGTCTAATGCTGCCCCCATCACTATTCTACCTGCCTGCAGGCTAATTGGCCATCTGTGTGAAGGAACCATCCTGCATATCTTGTACATAACATGGCAGTTTGTGTGTAAGCTTCTGGCTTTCTCTCCTTTTATTCCACTCCTTCCCACCTGCTGCTGCTTTCGGGGAGAGGATTCCATACCACAGGCCAAGCTTTAGTGAGGCCTTAACATCAGTGCTACCCAACCTGGGCATGTTTTCCTTTAAACAAGGTGTAGCCTTCCACCCACACCCAAGCAAGAGAAAAGGCTCTATACTGTCACAATGGAAAGCCAATGAAAGCTTGAGACCCACCGAGGAGAGTTCCAACACTTAGCCCATGTGCCCCAGCATTAAAAAGAAGAATTATCAATTTAATTCACAACTGACAATAAATCTAATTTCTATACAGCTCTGCAGGAACCCATTAATACACAAAGCAAGATCTACGTAGACAAAGCTCGCTTCCACTATTGGCTTCGAGCAAGGCAAGATTTGTAAGTGAGAAATAATAATGACAGCATCAGCCAGCATATCCTGAGTAATATCTTTGTTCCAGGCACTGGGTTAAAGGCTTTTGTGGATTTACCTCATTTCATCCACACTCTTGTTCCACTATAATAATCCACTATTATCAAGTCTCAAGGAAGTATAACAGTGCCATCACACACCTGCCTCCTCTCTCACGCGGGCATTTGACAAGCCCCCTCTAGAGCCCGCACATGCTTTCCCAGGCTTGTCCTCCGCCCAACAGCCCCAACGAGCAGTAACTTCTGTTCCACACCTGTTCAGAACCAGCACACAGTTGCTTTGGGAACTGGGTGGATGGTGGTGCTATTTGCTGGAATAGGTGTATTTGCCCAGGCTGGCCTGGAGACCTACAGCCCGCCACCCTATGCAAGTTCCACAACACAGATCCAACACCCACCCCCCAAACACGGCCCACTTACACACTGCAAAAATCCTGCCCTTTTACCCCTTTTATTAATACAAGGTATTTTCACACGGGGCTGCTCCTTATAAGCACTCCTGGGTCCCAGATAATCCACATCCTTGAGAAGCAACACAAAACAGAAAAAAAACCAAAACAAAACAAAACAAAAAACCCCTCACGGTTTGGTTTGGTTTTGTTCCTATTTCTTGCTGGCTAGAGGAAACTGCTGCCATATGCTTAGAAAACGTCCAACGTTTGCATGTTTCTTTTTTATTTAGTTTTATCTGGTTGAGCCACAGAGCCCTTAGCGAAGTAACCCTATAATCTGCACATCCTGAATAGTCATGGAACCGGGCAATTGCAGGAATCGCTGAGGACTGCTGTGTTGGACAGTAGGCTTTGGGGTTTTTTTCCAACATTTGTTTTTCTGGAATGCCAGGAAAGGGAACACGTGAGCTGAATGTCAGGGCCCAGTGTCCTTCCGAAGCTGCAGCCTTCCTCAAGGAATAGTGAAGGTGAGGAAATAGGGCTTTGGTAAGCAAAATGAAAGCCTGTACCTAGCTCAGGAGCCAGAAGGATCTTCTGGAATTTTTCTTAAATTGAGAATTTGGGGAATAACAATTTGCACAGAGCCCACCTGCGTGCTTAGTAAGGTCTTTTCAGAACTCTGCACCATGCTGATTACAGTGTTTGCAGAGGGTCTCCTGGATCTCAGCCCATCACCACAACCCTGGATGCATATTTCAACACTACGGATTGATGCTCATATCCTCCCATCTTGCAGACGGGCGAGCAGGCTGGGAGCTGCGGGTTAGCTTGCGTAAGGTCAGGCTGTCAGTAAATTACAGTGACAGACTCGCGCCCAAGCCGAGCCAATGCACAAGAAGATAAAGCTCCCCATTTTACCTCAAAGCTGTGATCTGGGAGTCAAGTGCAGAGTTCTACAGTCCTTAAACAACACCGTTCGTACCTTCGTCCTTCCCCCTGTGAGTTCCAGACTTGCCTGGGGGTCTCTGGTTCAGCATGTCCAGCCCAAAACATTACACTCCCGCCAACATCTTCAATCTCTCCCACACTCCCCATCTCGTTTAATAAAGCTGTCAAGGGGCGCCTGGGTGGTTCAGTCGTTAAGCGTCTGCCTTCAGCTCAGGGCGTGATCCCAGCGTTCTGGGATTGAGCCCCGCATCAGGCTCCTCCACTGGAAACCTGCTTCTTCCTCTCCCACTCCCCCTGCTTGTGTTCCCTCTCTTGCTGGCTGTCTCTCTCTCTCTGTCAAATAAATAAATAAAAATCTTTAAAAAAATAAAATAAAGCTGTCAAGCTCTTGGAACTGGAATCTTGGGGTCGATCTTAACATCTGTGTGTGCACGCACGTGTGCGTGTGTGTGTCGCTCACCTACGGCTCCACCTTCTAAGCATCTTTCAAACAAAGGATGTCTCTTGTCTTCAGCCTCCCTCTACTATCCGAGTTTTACACTCACCATCCCTTCTCTACACTTACTATAGCGCTCTAGCCATTCTGAGCCAAATCTCAGAAACATTTTTCTGAGGCTCAAATGCGACTGTGTCTCCCCACTCCATAAATGGCTCCCCATTGTCTGTCTACCAGAGCCCACATCCCCAGCATGCCATCCACCCACAGCCCTCCTGCCCCTGTTCCAGCCTCCCCCCCTGCTGCTCCCCCACCCCCTTGGAGCTCCACCCCTTCACACCCACGCTCCGGCACTCGCACCCCTCTGCGTCTCACCACTGCATATCCTGGACTCTTCCACTACTCCCCCCTGTGCGCACGGATCCCCTCTGCCACCACTGTCCTGCCTCTCCTTCTCCCCTGGGGGACTCCCGCTGAGCCTCAGAACTCAACTGGAAAATCACCTTCTCGGGGAAGCTTCCCCCTCGCTTGCGGGTGGAATTAGTTCCTCTCTATTTTGCTCCACTGTTACGGGGTTTATCACAATGAATTGGGGTCATCTGCTGTCCAGCCCCAGGTCTCTGCTTTCCCAAAGAGTGGCGATTACATGTGATGCCCCACTGTATTCCCCCGTGCCCTGTCCAATGCCTGGTACTCAAAGATTACTCATTAAACGTCTGGCGGAGGAGTGAGGAATGAAATGACACATGGCACCCAGGCTTTGGACAGCAAGTGTGGTTTTGCACTAATGAGGCAGCTGTTACCCAGACTACCGATGGTGCCAGTGAGCCCACCAGGTGACTCAGAGGCGAATGTGCCCGTGACAGAGCGCAGACAGGAGGTTTGAAAGCTGCAAGACCGAAAAGTGGACGTCAGCAGACTCTCCTGCAATGGGCAGGCATTTCCCTGAGGTGGCCCTGTGTGTTTTGAGTGACTGAGGCAGTCTCGTAAATCAGTCTGAAAACAGTCACACTGCAGCAATCCTGCAGGGAGAGAGGAGGAGGGCTTGGTGTGGAGGCCTTCCAACCCTGCCAGGCTGGGCAGACCAGCTCCCGGGTCTCGTTTATTTTTAACACAAATAGGTCGTACACCTATTGGGCACCCAGCCTTTTGCTCTACACTCTGATGAGAACGTTTCCAAGTATTAGATGGTCTCTCTTCACTCAGAAGCTTGCAGTCTCCCGGAAAAGCTAGTATGTACACCTGGAATTATTAAAAAGTCACAAGACCATGTAAGATCAACCTTAGATTGCGTAAAATCAGTTGGGAGTAAAGAGGCAATTAAAAAAATGGATGGAGGTTGGGTAGATGGATGGACGGATGGACAGCTGAATATTGGCTGGACTTGGAATTGCTTCAAGCTAATTGGATGCATGAGAAAATTATAATGCTTCACGGTGTCAGTCTTTCAACCCTCCAAGTAACACAATGATTCAGCCCCAATTTAGATACTCAGTATTACTTTAAGCAATGACACTGACCAGTGAGAGGTGAGGATTTTTTGCAAGGTTGTTGGTATGGATATTTTTTGGTCCCCAAATGACACCTTCTTTGCCTGCATACAATGCGAGGCCTGGCAGGAAGTACCAGCAACTCCTCATCACTTAGGAATGAAAATACGAGGCAAACAGGAAACCATGTTTATTTTTTACCACAAGTCAGCCAAACTCCCACACCTCTGCCGAGCGTTTCCTCTGCTAGGTGTCAGAGAGTGCGGCAAGAAAACGACCCCTCCCTTCCTCCCAAGAAGCTTGCCATCACCCTGATGGGTACAGAGTGTTTGGAAGACAGTGGTGAAGCACGGCCAGGGACAGGTGCAGGGGAAAATGCCACTTTCTCCATTGGGGATTCCTCAAGAGAGCGGTTCTGCAGCTCCCCTCATCCGGGACTGGGTAACCATTTAGCTGTGCCGGAAGGGACGAGGTAGCATTTGATGCAAAACTCTGACAGAACGTAACTGAGTCACAGGGCAGTCCAAGCTGCTGGTGAAAATTGTTCTGTCCTGGCATGACTTGAAAGAACACAATAGAACCCTTCGAGCCCCGGGACGAGCTACCTAACCCTCGCTCACCAGGGCTGGTAAAGTTCACCTTCAAAAGATGATTTTGCTCATTACTCCTCCAGCGAATTTTCTTCATCCCATGGAGACTGTTCTTGAGAGCCCTTGAAACCTGAGTACCTGTTCTAATTTAGACCGCTCTTTTAACTTCATTTAAATTACTGTTATCATGCCCGGTCTTCATAAGGATGTGCCTCAGTCGGCCGAAATGTCTCTGAGAAGCAGGCCTTTAATGAGGATCTGAGTCCAAGGGGTATAATTTGACCAGTCTACCACGAAGCATTCACCAGCTCAGCTCGGCCTTGTCCACACTTGCACTGAAATTCCCTTGCTCCCTGAAGTTGTGCCCTGCTTGGTTCTTTCCCATTTTCTTATGCCACGCGCCCCTGACAGTGTCTTTCAGCATGGATCCAGCTGTCTATTCTTCATGTAACAACAGCACCACAGTCAAACACTAAGCGGTGCATTGGACAAGTATCCTTATTCATACGCACGTGGGTAAAACAGCATCATCAGGTTGTCCAGTGGAGAACAAAGCTACTTTCAAATGTCGTTGCTCTCCACCTCACAGCCATTAGTTCAGCTACTGTTAAAAAGCAAAATGGAGGGGCGCCTTGGTTGCTCAGTGGGGTGCCTGGGTGGCTCAGTCGTTAAGCGTCTGCCTTCAGCTCAGGGCGTGATCCCAGTATTCTGGGATCGAGCCCCGCATCAGGCTCCTCTGTTGGGAGCCTGCTTCTTCCTCTCCCACTCCCCCTGCTTGTGTTCCCTCTCTTGCTGGCTGTCTCTCTCTCTCTCTCAAATAAATAAATAAAATCTTAAAAAAGAAAAAAGCAAAACAGAACCCAGGAGATACCAAGTGTGGATGAGGATGTAAAGAAACTGGAAACTTCGTGCATTTTTGGAAGGAGTGTAAAATGATACAGCCACGGTGGAAACGGCAGGGTAGTTCTTCAACAAATTAAAAATAGAGCTAACGGTGAGGGAAATAGACAAAGGGGATTAAGAGTATACTTATGGTGGTGAGCGATGAGCATGTAGTAATGCACAGAAATATTGAACCATTACATTGTACACCTGAAACTAACATGACACTGTATGTTGATTATACTTCAATAAAAAAAAATTAGAACTACCAGATAAGCTACCAATTTCACTTCTGGGTATTTATCTAAGAAAATGAAAACACTAATTCAAAAAGATATATGTACGTCCATGTTCATTGCAGCATTATTTACAATAGCCAAGCTATGGAAACAACCTAAGTGTCCACTGATGGACAAATGGAAAAAGATGTGTGTGTCTGTGTGTGTGTGTGTGTGTGTGTGTGTGTGTGTGTGTGTGATGGAGTACCATTCAACCATAAAAAGGAATGAAATCTTGGGGTGCCTTGGTGGCTCAGTTGGTTAAGCATCTGACTCTTGATTTCAGCTCAGGTTATGATCTCAGGGTTGAGAGACCGAGCCCCACATTGGGCTCTGGGCTCTGCGTGGAGTCTGCTTGGGATTCTCTCTCTCCCTCTCCCCCTGCTCCTATCCCCCCACTTGCACTCTCTCTGTTTCTCTCAAAAAAAAAAAAAAAGGAATGAAATCTTGTTATTGCAACAACATGAATGAACCTTGAGGGCATTATGCTAAGGGAAATGCCACACAGAGAAAAACCAATACCATACGATCTCACTTACATGTGGAATTTTTGAAAAAACAACAACAACAAAAAACCCCAAGTCTGTAGATACAGAGAACAGATTGGTCGTTGCCAGAGGCAAGAGATGAGCGATGGGAGAAATAGAGGAAGGGTGTAAAAAGACACAAGCTTCCAGTTATAAAATAATTTAGTCCTGGGGATCTAATGTACAGCATAGTGACTATAGTTAATGACACCATATTGCATGCTTTAAAGTTGCTAAGAGAGTTGATCTCAAAAGTCATCATCACAAGAAAAAAAATGTAACTATGTCTGATGACAGATGTTGGCTAGGCTTATTGTGGTGATCCCTTCACGATATGCACAAACATCGAACATATGTTATACACTTGAAACTCATGTTATATGTCAACTATACCTCAAAAATTAAATAAGAAAGTAGAGCATTAATTAATTTTAAAATGTAGTCTGGGACCTCCAAACTCGAAATACCAACATGACCTGGGAGCATTGCACAGAAAGGTGTTCCAGGTTTCCAGAGCCACCATGCCATGTGTAAAGACGTCAAGCCCTGCCACAGAAGCTGGAATGGAGAAGAGCCAACGTGCACATCATCGCTATTCCGTCACCCAGCTAGTTTACCTCCCAACCGGGATGATTCTCTCTGCTCTTCTTTTTAAGATAGAGACGTTAGCATCTGGAAAATAAAGAGCCATAGCCTTCAGGAAGGTTTACCAGCTGTTCCTTTAAGTTTATCAAAATCATATTGCCTCTAGCCTTTTCCTTTCTGGAGTAACCAGTCTCCCTTTCTCTCTTTTCTTTCTTTCTCTTTCTTTCTTTCTCTTTTTCTCTTTCTTTCTTTTTCTTTCTTTCTTTCTTTCTTTCTTTCTTTCTTTCTTTCTTTCTTTCTTTCTTTCTTTTTCTCTTTCTTCATGCCCCTGCTGAGGTTGCAATCACCATCTATCCAGAAGCCACGGAACAAATCGGTATGCTATGATGACTGAATAAGAAATAAAGCAGTTTGCCTTGGAGTGAAAGGAAGTCAATGTGGGATCAGTTAAGCAACATTTAAAAATGAAACTAGGGAAGGAGGAGTGGAGGGCATATCCTTCCCTCACTGACCCACTTTTCATTCTTACCACTGTCCTGTCCAGAGAGTAAAATACACAGTGAAATATTTCATTAGTTGAAACTATGTTCACCCCAAAATAAAATCTCCTCTTGTTTGTTGTTTGCCTTTTGGTCCCCAAAACACCAACCTTGTGTCTCAAACCAGAGGAAACACAGGGCAGGAAGACAATGACAAGGCAGGGCTTGAACCCTAACTGCTGTTTCCTCAGGCCGGATGGGTCTGGCCTTAACCCCACTGTCCTACTATTCGGTTTGTAGGTCGCTACTGTCATGGCCTTGCTGGCATCTGGTCCTTGTCTGGTCTTGATTTAAGAGGAGCAAATATCTCTCACACACACACACACACACACACACACACACACACACACACACACACGGAATATTACTCTGCCATCAAAAAGAATGAAATCTTGCCATTTGTGATGATGTGGATGGAACTAGAGGATATTACGCTAAATGAAGTAAGTCAGTCAAAGAAAGACAAATACCATATGATTTCACCTATATGTGGAATTTAAGAAACAAATAGATGAATATGGGGGAAGGGAAGAAAAAACAAAATAAGATAAAAACAGAGAGGGAGGGGCACCTGGGTGGCTCAGATGGTTAAGCATCTGTCTTCAGCTCAGGTCATGATCTCCAGGTCCTGAGATCCAACCCCACATCGGGCTCCCAGCTCAGCAGGGAGTCTGCTTCTCCCTCTCGCCTCCTTCCTTGTGCTCTCTCTGTCTCTCTCTCAAATGAATAAATAAAATCTTTAAAAAAAAAACAGAGAGGGAGGCAAACCATTAGAGACTTAATCATAGTAAATAAACTGAGGGCTGCTGGAGGGGAGGGGGTGGAGGGAAAGGGTAACTGGGTGATGGGCATTAAGGAGGGCACTGGATGTAATGGGCACTGGGTGTTACATACAACTGATGAATCACTAAGCTATACCTTGAACCCTACTATATGTTAACTAAATTGAATTTAAATAGAATTTTTTTTAAAAAGAAACAAGTCACAAATCCTTATTGGCAAAGATAATTGCAATTGGACATATTTTTCCTGACCAGTTTTTTCCTCATTACCCTTGGATTCAAGAGGACTCCAGCTCCCAAGCCTCAGCCACAGCTGTCTTTCCAGAGTGGGTGTCTGCGTCCTTGCCCTCTTGGCTTTTGATGTGGCCATCACTAATCTTTGAATTCCTCCTCTTCCACCTTCCACTAGATATTTCCTGGGGCTTAAAAGACATTTTCCTTTAAAGCAACAACTCTAAATTGTCCAAATAAAGAACTTCATTCTTGTCTGTCTGAAGCCTATTTCAATTCATAAGTTGATGACAAAGTGGTCTATTGTTTTTACATATACTTATGTGGAAAGCTGGCCAAAGGATCTCGCCCAACTTCTAAGTTCCTTTTGTAGGTAATGATAGCTGCTAAAATTTGGAGTGGGGAAGTTTTAGGTATTCTTTTCCAACCTTCCTGCTAGGTCATCAGGAAAGAAGATGTCAAACCAAATTCTTCCTCCTGCATGGAAATTTATTCAACACTTATTGGCAAGCAGATAGAAAACAGTTCATGCAATCTGTTCTGTGGACTCAAAAGAAGTTGCAGGTCTCTGTCTTTTGGGAGCTATGAACAGCCATCCTAATTAGAAAAGTTTTGGCTGAGACAATCACTACAATGTTCCAGAAGCACCACTCAGCTACTCTCAGTTGGATCCAGGCACCCAGAAACATTCAGGAGTCAGAGGCTGAACACGAGATCATTCAAGGACCCAGCCTCAGATTCTCACTCTAAGAGAATGGGCTCCCACCTTGCAAGCTTCTCCTACCCCGCTCACGGTAACGGGTGCCTCCAAGCCATGTTAGCCAACACACAAAACCCGAATACTTTCCTTTCTCCAGTGAGAGATCACGCATAACAGTCCTCATGCTAGTTGACAAGCTATTATTTTTACCTAAAAGTAATTCCAACATGACTATGTTATCTAGCAATTTCTATTGTCTTCAGCTGTCCAGCCTGGAGGAATTTGGTGTAGAAACCATAGGAAACAAAGACAGCATTGAAGAGGAGCTATTCGGTTGGTTGGCTCCCTGGATCTGGAGCTCAGAAGACATGTATATGCACTGCAAATTCACACAAATAGAAGGTAACGGAGGGAAAAGGATGAGGTCCCCCTGGGAAGGAATATGTAGCGAGTAGTAGTGCAGAACTGCAGGCAAGACCAGCATTCCTGGTCAGGGGAAGAGTGGCCTGCAAAGGACAGGAGTTTGGAAGAGTAAAGAGAGAGGAACGAATGTCCTTCAACGTGTTACACGAGCTCCGGGAGAGAATCTGCTTTGGGAAACTTGCAAGGCAGAAGCGAGAAATCTGAAGGGGATGCATTTAGGGTTGAGACTGAGAAGCTCGCAACAGTGAATGAAGAGAGTCGGATCACGGCCTGGGTACGATGTAGGGAGAACTGTAGGACGATTGGAGAGTTCAGGAGGCGGAGGTGTGCAGTGGTGAGTATGGCGGAAGTAACATACAGAGAAGGGGAGAGAGACAGCTGACAATCGAATATGACAGTAGCTCTCTCTTGGAGGGATGGAAGCGTAGCCAGCCTGCAGCCACAGGACATGGACCTGAACTGCAGATCAGAGCAAGCCCGAGGCACCCCAAGTCGTATTTTTAGCCAAAGCAGATCTTAAACTCAAGGGGGTGAATGATGCCCTAGAATGACCACTATGTATGGACTTGGCAGGGAAAGCCCCTAACTCCAATATGGCCTCACTTCCTTTCAGAATGAAATTCCTTTGCATTGACTGAATTTAATTCATTGGGGTCTCCTCGCTACTTTTCTAGAAAGAAAAAAATAGAAAAGAAAAATCCCCCTGCAAACAAACCTCATTGTGTTTTGATGATGATCCTGAAACTTTCCCTTTGGAAAGTCGGGGCAAAGAAATCTTCGTTTTCTAATTATGGAGCAGATGTTTTACAGAAGCAATTACCCCTATGCCACCAGTAAAAACGAATCTCGCAAGGGGATCTTTGATTCAGGAAACAGCTGTGTGATTCTGCCAGCAATGTTGTCATTTATACGGACCAAATGCATTTCAGAGCCACTTTCCCTGATTTCCTAGAATTCTGGGACTCCAGGAATCAGCAGTGACAGTGCCTGTTGCTTCCCCTTCTGCCAAAGGCAGGGATGACGAAAATGACATACTGGAGCTGGGCGGGAGAGGAATGTGATGGATCTCAGGACCTGGGGACATCTCACATCATGTCTGCCCGTGTAGGTAGTGATAACTTTCCACAGGATGGCTCCGAGGAGTCGTTCACTTAGTGTTCAGCTTTGGCAAGCATCTACCTTCTCAGACACAGCAGAGCTGCACTGCTCAGGGCTTGCCCTACTGCCTGCTTTACCTGGGAGATGAAGACAGTCCGTGGGTGCTCCTGACACCCTTTTCCAGTCCAGTTCCCTCTCCTCCATGCTCCCACCAAGCTAAACCGCTCAACTTTTCTCTAGTTCATCCAACTTTCCCTCCTTTACTGCCTCCCATCCCCTGTGGACCTTCTCAGCTAGAGGCGGTCCAATTTGGCCCAAGGAATGTGTTTCTTCAATTCATGTATCTTAGGCGCAATTATCCTGCAGGAACACCTACAAAGTTTGGAGTCTACGTTCTCCAAACACATAAAGCTACAAGCAAAATTGTTCTTTCAGATGGGTAGCTATCCGTTTTTCCACATACCCTCATTATGTTGTCCAATTATAGTTTTTGTGAACCTAAGGTGTACCCATTTGTTTTGTTTATGCTCAACATTAGCGCTCATGCTTTGAGAGAGAATTCTTCTAAATTACCCTTATTGTGTGTGACAACCACTGAGCCCTCACCTTTGGAGCATTTTACCATATCGAACATTGCTGCAAAATTATTGATCGTTTTTAGACACATTTTTCCATATTGGCTTAACACCAGCACATAATAAAAGCTTAGATAATATTGTTACCTAACATGTAAAGACTTTAAATTATTAATAATTGTAAGTGTTAAAATAATAGCATAATAATTGCCACAATCATTCATAGAATTTCCAACTGTACAAACAACAGATTGGTTTCTGGAATAATTACAGTAACAACACGGAAGAGTGAGTAATTGGTTTTACCGATAAAAGAGACATCGACAGTTAGTAATAAGTTGAACACAGTTTACTATCCGTTCAGCTCTACCAGTTTAGAAATTATACAACCAGCTGTGTTTGTAATTTGGAGAATAAGAACAATTCCAAATTGTATGCTGTAAATGGGACTTTATTAACATCATGTTTTCAAATCCCCACAATTCAGGTTCACACAAAATAAAACAACTTTGAAATTTTCTCCCACTACTTTCTCCCCTTCTCCCAACAATTTCTACCTGTCTAAATTTTACCAACGTTTAAGAACTAGATCACATATGACCTCTTCCAAAAAGACAAAACAAAACTTGTCTTACTCTTCGCAACATAATTTGATCTGCTTAAGTCCAGCAGCGTTTGGACCTGTATTACAGGACTATTTTATGTAGCCATGTCAACTTTTCTTATGTTTTCCCATCCCTTCTTAGACTGTTCCTTAAGGAAGTGATCTGTGTCTTACCTTTATAGCCCCTTTGAGAATCCAGTCCAACGCTTGACAGAGCAAATGTTAAATAAAAGTTTGCTTTTAATTAAATCAAATTGTAAATCAGTCTTTATCACTTGTCTCCAATTACCTGGCCTCAAAGCGGATTCCTCTGGTTCGACCACCCATACCTGAAATATCAACTACTTTCCAAGAAAGTAAATTTAGCGCTCAATTGGTTTCCTGGGTTTCCATAACAAAGCTCCAAACACCGGGTGGCTGAGAATAAAAGAAATGTATTCTTGCACAGTTCTGGAAGCCAGCAGCCTAAGATCAAGTTTGGCAGGGTGGGTTCCTTCCGAGGACTGGGAAGGAGAATCCATTCCATACCTGTCTCTTGGCCTCTGGTGGCTTGCTGGCAATTTCTAACAGTTCTTTGCTTCTGTGTGCCACCCTGATCTCTGCCTTTACCTGCACACGGCCTCCTCCCTGTGTGCGGGCCCCACTCCGGTAGGACTCCAGTATGACCTCCTAAGCAACTAATCCGCAATGACCCTATTTCTAAAGAAGGTCACATTCTGAGGTTCTGGAAGTTAGAACTTCAACATTTGAATTTTGTGGATGGGGGGGACACAATTCAGCCTGTAATAGAAACCGCTCTATAAAAGATGCAAAGGGATGGGCTCTTGGATGGCTCAGTCGGTGAAGCGTCTGCCTTCGGCTCAGGTCACGATCTCAGGGTCCTGGGATCGAGTCCTGCATCAGGCTCAGTGGGGAGCTTGCTTCTCCTTCTACCCCTCCCCCCTGCTTGTGATATCTCTCTCTCTCTCTCTCTCTCTCTCTCGGATAAATAAATAAAATCTTTAAAAAAAAAAAAAAAAGAGCCAAAGGGAAAAAACCTGAGATCACTTTTGTACCACTTATCACTAGCCTGGGAAAAGATCAAAATTCAAATTTAGACCACAGTTTCTACTGAATATGTTTTGCTTTTACACCATTGTAATGTCAAACAGTCATTAAGTCGAACCATCTAAGTAGGGGACTGTATATACATTGGCATTGAGAAATGGAATCCTTTATAAATGCACTAATTGGTTGAGTCTGGACTTGAATTAGCAGAAGTAAAAGATCTAGAAGTCTCCTCTCCTCTTGACAAACAGAGCACCCATTTGTCTTCTTGGTTTTTTTTTTTAAACAAGGTCCAATTAAGCCTTGATGTAGAGAGGACAGCATAAAATACTATGATTCCATCCATTGTGTGCATAATTCCTTTCATGCATTTGCATCTCTAAAGAACCAGATCAGACACACTTCTGGCATTTTCTCAAATTCTGCTGTCTGGCATCTATCTCTTAATAATTTCCAGAAGAAAGGGCGGTGAAAAAGGAAGCAACAGTTCATTCTGGGTCAACTTCCACGGCAACGGACTGATGCTAGCATTGGAATCTTTCTTCTGGTGGTACCTTCAGAGGAGAGAAACTTCTAGAAGTGTCATGCCAGATCCCCATTTATTCTGAAAGGATGCAAGACATTCAACAGAGAAGTTTCACAATCTAGCGCTTTTGGATTTTTCTTGTCTTTCTTTTCTTGGCTTTGCTGGTTCCATTTTGTTAGAAGATCTCCAGTTTGTTTCATTGAAGTAAATGTCTAAGAAGTCTTTGGAACAATAGGACCCAAGAGTTTATTTGCAGCATCTCTTGTTAGGAAACTAGAAACAGTGGCCCTAAAGAATCATTTGCCACACCAGAGGTTTTGTTCTCACAGCTCTGGTTGTCCGACTCTCACCTTATTTACAAATGAGAGACTAGCCAACAGGAAGAGAAAAGACTTGGTTTTTTTAAAAGTGCAGATTTTAGGGCTAACCCTCAAACCAAACAGAAATGTTAGAGTGGGACGTAGGAAGTTGTATGTGCTTCCGATGACTTATGACTCCTTCTCACTTTTAAGAATCCAGGATATTGTGATTTCTCTTGGAAGCAAAAGAAAACAAGGCCTAAAGAATAATCCCAAGGCAAAGTCTGTTCAAATTGGCTAAGTTCAGGGCTCCATGTAAAACCTAATAATCTTGGGGAATATGCAAGAGGAAAAGCTACCAGACTTGCCACGTTTATGGGACAAATCAGGCCTATTCACACGCTAACATGTTTCAGGAGTAACAGAACAGCGTGCAACAAAAGAAAGAAAATCAGCCATAAATGCTGAAGATCTGAGGGGCAAAAGAATTATCACAGTTGAGACAGGACTGCTCCTTTCAAAAGTAGTTTGGTTTTGATATTAGGAAGCTGTGTATCTGCCTAAGTAATACCGATTGGGTGACAGTTCCAAATTAGAATCAATGATTTTTGGCCCAGAAACAGAAGCATGAATATGTGAGCACATTGTGCATGCGGTAGCATTTTTAAAGTGGAGAGAAAAAGAAACAGTATTTAATACTTGCGTTGAGACTTTCCGTTTTGAAAAAACAGGTTAGATCCCTCCCTCATGCCATACACAAATACAAATTCCAGATGGATTAAACACCTAAAGATAAACCACAAAACTACAAAAGCGTTAGAAAAAACCAGAAAGGTATTTTTATTGATTTAAGGCTAAGAAAGGCTGCCTAAGTAAGATATAAACCTGAGAAGGTGTAAATGAACCAATCCGACAGATTTGACAACACAAAAACAGTACAAATAGCACCAAAAACAAGGTTAAAAACAAACAAACCCACAGCAGCCAGAAGAAAATATTTTTGGCTGTTACAATGGATGAAGAAATAATATCAAATATAAAGTTACTGCAAATCAATAAATGGGCTAACATCTCAACAGGAAACAAACAAAACTAAGTGAAGGGTAGGAACAGACTATAGGAAAAGAAACACAAATCATGAGCAAACACGAAAATATGCTACACTTCACTTAAACTGTAAAGAGATCAAAATTATTACAGCAAATGTTTAACAAATGTTGATCATATCCACCGTTAGCAAGAAAGCAAAACCAAACACACCCTCATATACTGTTACTATGATTGTAAACCCATAAATATTAATTAGTGAATTAATTAATGCCCATATACATGGAATCCAAAATTCCATTTCTAAGAATCTATCCTCTGAAAATACCAGAAATAGTACTACAAAGATGTGTGTAGGAAGAAGAAGGAAAGAAAGATTCACCACGAAGTTGTTTGTAATGTCGAAAAAAATTGGAAACATCTTCAAGTGGAATGCTTGGTCAAAGGGTAGGAAGGTTTTCAAGTTTCCTTTCTCTCTGGTCTATTTCAAAATACTCTATACATTTTCTAAGTAGATTTTAGGATAAAATAAATTAATCAGCCCTAGAACTATTTGTTCAACAATATTACAGCCCTGCCGCTGCTCTCTAAGCCACCTGCGGGCAGGGCGAGTACGTCTAGCCCACACCCAATAGTCATTAAGGATTGAACGGGCCTTGCCAAGCCTCGATCATACACCAAATTCTGCTAAAATAAATGTCTGGAGCTATTGACGAGTGTCAAACTCCCAAGAGGACCCTGCCTTGTCTAGTCAACATGACAGTAGGTTAGGAATGATAGGACCTGGGTGGCTCAGTCATTAGGCGTCTGCCTTCGGCTCAGGGCGTGATCCTGGCGTTACGGGATCAAGCCCTGCATCGGGCTCCTCTGCTATGAGCCTGCTTCTTCCTCTCCTACTCCCCCTGCTTGTGTTACCTCTCTCGCTGGCTGTCTCTCTGTCAAATAAATAAATAAAATCTTAAAAAAAAAAAAAAAAGAATGATAGGACCTGAGTGAAATTGCACCCCTAATTTACGTCACCTTGGACAAGTCTCCAAGGTGACCTCCCTGAGCTCCACTGAACATGTTTGCAAAATGAGGATTGTGATGTCTGCCCTTTCCAAAGGACTCCCGTGAGGATTATCGAAATAACCCGGGAGGTCAAGCTTCAGCTCTGTGTAGACCTGGAGTATTATCAAGAGTGAGTATTTCAAGAAAAAAATGAAAATTGAAAGCTAGCCCTGACCGCTCATCGACTACGTCAGCAGTTTCTTCCGGTTCTTAGAAACACGTACCATTTTACCCCCTCCTCGGTACAGACACATCACAGAGCCAAGAGTAACCAGCATCGGGAAGGTCATCCTGAGCTCTCAGGAAACAGGTCATGCTTCAGGAAAGGAAACTAATGCTTGTTTTGTTTCATCTCAAACGTGGTGCTGGGGTTTTCACATAAACCCTATCTTTACCTTCTGAGGATATGTGGCGGAGTGTAGGTCCAACATCCTATGGCCCTGTCGCTGTGCCCCTTACGCAGAGTGGTGAACCCTCGGAAGCCATTTGAATGGTGAGACTTCACTGCCTGGCCCCAGATGATGGGTCTAGAAAGGGGCAGCTTTGCCCAAGCTGGTCTAATCTAAGTGTCTCTTCTTAGAACTTGGAAAAAGCCAGCCTTTCTATGGACTGAGGCTCACAATTTTAACTACAAAACGGTGTAACAACCTTCTTTATTGTTATTAGAAGTGGGAATTTTGGGGGCGCCTGGGTGGCTCAGTCGTTAAGTGTTTGCCTTTGGCTTAGGGTGTGATCCCAGTGTTCTGGGATCGAGCCCCACATCAGGCTCCTCTGCTATGAGCCTGCTTCTTCCTCTCCTACTCCCCCTGCTTGTGTTCCCTCTCTCGCTGGCTTTCTCTCTCTCTGTCAAATGAATAAATACAATCTTAAAAAAAAAAAAAAAGAGGAAGTGGGAATTTTGCATTTCACGGATGCCTGTCCTGACGCAGGATAGAATTTATCCGTAGCAGTAAGTTGAGAATCATAACCTGTTAGTATTTCTGGCTTTAGTCTCTCTCCCTCCCTTCCCTCTTTGGTCAATCTCTTTGTAATATACATATGAACAACGGGGTAGATAAATTCACAAAACATTAGTCCTCATCATGAACAATTTCTCCCACTGTTGTGCAAGTTCAAAAAAAGGGGGTGGGCTTTCTCAGCCACTCCCCCGACTCTTCACCAGCTGTTGAAATTTTACAAGCCAACAAAACAAGCTTGTGGCAGACAAAGCAGCATGCAGAAGACAGACTGATCACATCCTAGGCCAACAGCTCACTTGGATGCAATGGAAAACATGGTGTGGCTGTTTCTATGCACTTGAGGCAGGCTACTGGAGCAGCCAAGGCAAGAAACAGACACTCTGTGGCACTTTAATCAATACGAGAAACAATTCCGAAGACCTGTGTCACCCATACGGAAAGCCCCCAAACAAGTATTTTAAAATAACCATTTTCACAGCCAAGTTTATACAGCAGTCCTCCCACCCACCGCCTCCACTCTCCCCCACCCTCCCCCATAATTACCTCATAAGCCAGCCTGGAGCGTGGGGTGGAAGCATGAAGACATGAGCAAGAGAAAAGAAAGAAAAGAAAGGAGACATCACTGTCCCTGGTTTGCTGGTGGCTTTCTGCTCCTCCTTCCTTTTCTTCTGAAGTTAGAGGACACTCAGGCAGCCTTCAAATAAATTCTCCTGAAATTCTCTTCAAATAAATTCAACTTGTGCCGAAGTTGGCTTAAGTGAGTTTCTCGTGTTTGTAACAAAAAAGTCTGGATAATATTGATAGCTATTACTACCCACCTTTTTCAAGGAAGATGCTGCAGGTCAGCGAAGGTAACTAACTTGTCCAAGGTCAAATGGTTCTCCTCCCACGTTTATCTAACTCTGAAGTCCAAGTTCCTTCCGTGGGGCTGTTGCGCACAGGATGTGTCTGAGCCCGTGGCAGCCTGAATTATCAGGGTGTATGGTCCTGCTTATTTCCTTCTTGGTTCTGGGCAAGAAGTTATCTCGTGAGACAATCCCACTCATTCCCTGCTTCTATGCTCCCTTAGGATTTATGTGCCTTCCCATTTTTTCTGCTCCGGACCAGAAACCTGTTCCCAGCCACAGCCCTGAAATCTCTAGGTCATAGCAGGTCAGTGAGAGAGGAAATTTGGGAAGGAGAGCTTTTGGTAAGTCTCTTCTGAGTCTCAAGGCTGGAAAGGATGCCTGCTGTTTACCTTTGTATAATTTGATTGTGTACTTAAAGATTGAAAAGCAAGTGGTGAATTTCAGTCCTTCCTGTCTGCGGAAAGTCAACACACTCAATCTTCCCTCCCACCTTGCCTCCCAAACAGGCATTTCTGAAATGGAGGAAGTGGGCCCTGCCGTTGAACAGCACTGATGCATTTGAATTTCCTTTGTTTTGGTAAAAAATAAGGGAATGGACATATATTTCACCCCAAATGCTACCATCCTAGCACTACCAGGGTTAAGAATTTGCTACATTTTCCCTTTCTTTTATCTTATTCCCTTCATATACAGTTGTTATGAAGGTTTCTATCGAATTTTGTAATGGGCTTTTTTTTTTTTTTGTACTGAGGATTCGATCACAGGCATTTTCCCTGCTGCTGCGTGTTTTTTAGAAACATAAATTTAAGGAGAGGAGAATTTTACGGATATAGCATAATTTTGGCAAACATTTGCAGAGGGTTCTTTGATACCTTGAAGGTAGCTTTCTTCTCTCCAAAGGTCAATATGCTCATTATTCGGAGTTGAGTCAAATATTCCGCCTCCCCACTTTCTGGAAGACAATGTATGAGAACAGCTGTAAGTTCAGCCATACGACGCTGTACGCCTTGTAAGCGAGATGCAAAGAATTAAGGAGGATCTATAAGGTGCCTGTTCTGACAGCTGGAATCTCAGTGAGAGGCCTATGTAGTTTAAAACAAGTAGACATAATACGGGCTCTCCGTCCCAGACTGGGGTTTATATGTGGTGCAACCATTTAGAACTCTGTAAGCACCTCTCTCCAATTATTTACATCACTGTAAATTTTGTCCGACCTTAACAGTAACAGTGATAAGTTGGAAACAATCTTATTTCCCATTAAATTTATACTAGAATTCCACTCAAAAGTTAAGTTCCGTATGAACAGTGATTTTTGTTAAATGATTCCTACTACGTTTCTGTAGCCTCTTTCTCCCACGGTTTATTTAGAAGTGTGTGTCTTAATATTTTTGTTATTGATTTTTTTCTTTTTAAATCAATTTTATTTAGGTATAATTGCATACCATATAACACATTTTAATATACAGTTTAGCAAATTTTGAAAAATGGAAACACATAACCACTACCACAATTAAGATACAGAACATTTTCTTCCCTTGAAAAGATTCTCCATCTCTACCCTCAAGCCCCAGACAACCACTGAACTGCTTTCTGTCACTACAGACTAGTTCTGTCCGCCAGAGAATTTCACATGGATAAAGTCATATACTCTTGACCTTCTGTCATGCATCATAATGTTTTCGATACACAGTCGTGTTGTTACATGTATCAGTAGCTTGTTTCTTTTTATCGCTGAAGGAGTATTTGATTGAATGGCTGTGTCACAATCTGCCCATTCAACTATGAACATCTGGGTTGTCTCCAGTTTTTTTGTTTTTATCAATAAAATGACAATAAACATCTCTCTGTACAGATGGTCCCAGACTTATGATGGTTCGACTTACGATTTTTAGACTTTACCATGGTGCAAAAGTGATGCATATTCAGTAGAAACGGTACTTTGAATTTTGAATTTGGGTCTTTTCCCAGGTGGCAGTATGTGGTCTAATCCTCTCTCATGATGCTGAGCGGGGACAGCGAGCTGCAGCTCCTCGTCAACCCAGCAATCAGGAGGGGAAACAGCTGATACATGGACAACTGTTCTATCCCCCATGACCATACCGCTTCTCATTTCCAGTACAGTATTCAGTAAGTTACATGAGCTAACATCGGCTTTATGTTAGATGATTTTGCGCAACTGTAGGCTAATGGAAGTGTTCTGAGCAAGTTCAGGCAGGCTAGGCTAAGCTCTGATATTCAGGAGATTAGGTGTATTAAACACTTTTTCAACTCAATGATATTTTGGACTTTATTGGGTTATAACTCCATCATAAGTCGAGGAAGACCTCCAGTTCTTTCTGTGGATGTATGTGTTCATTTCTTTTATGTACCTACCTAGGAATGAAACTTCTGAATCATATGATAAATGTATAAGCTTTCTAAAAAACTTAATATCCAAAATATATAAAGAACTTATACAACTCAACGCCAAAAAAAAAAAAATCTGATTAAAAAATGGCACAGGGGGACGCCTGGGTGGCACAGTGGTTAAGCGTCTGCCTTCGGCTCAGGGTGTGATCCCGGCGTTATGGGATCGAGCCCCATGTCAGGCTTCTCTGCTATGAGCCTGCTTCTTCCTCTCCCACTCCCCCTGCTTGTGTTCCCTCTCTCACTGGCTGTCTCTATCTCTGTCAAATAAATAAATAAAATCTTTTTAAAAAAAATGGCATAGGACCTAAATTGACATTTTTCCAAAGAAGACATGGCAATGGCCAACAGATATATGAAAAGATATTCAACATCACTAATCATCAGGGAAATGCAAATCAAAACCACAATGAGATGTCACTTTATACCTGTCAGAATGGTTAACATCAAAAACACAAGAAGTAAGCATTGGCAAGGATGCAGAGAAAAAGGAATCCTCGTGCACTGTCGGTGGGGATGCAGATTGGTGCAGTCAACTGTGGAAAACAGTATGGTGGCTCCTCAAAAAATTAAAAATAGAATTACCATATGATCCCGTAACTCTACTACTGGATATTTATACCCAAAAACCAAAAACACTAATTCAGAAAGATATATGCCCCCCGATGTTTATTGCAACATTATTTATAATAGCCAAGATATGGAAGCAACCCGAGTGTCCACCACAGAAGAATGAATACAGAAGACATGGCGTCTATATACAATGGGTTATTACTTAGCCATACAAAAAGATAAGAACTTGCCATTTGCGACAACATGGGTGGGCCTAGAGAGTACAATGCTAAGTAAAGTAAGTCAGTCAGAGAAAGACAAATGCCACATGATTTCACTCATATGTGGAATTTAAGAAACAAAACAAATGAACAAACAAAGAAAAAAGAAGCAATCAAAAAACAGACCCTTAAATACAGAGAACAAATTGGTGGTTGCCAGAAGGGAGGTGGGTGGGGGGAGGGGTGAAATAGACAAAGGCAAAAAATACAATTAAAAAGAAAAAAAGAGAGAGAGAGAAGAAACTATCCAACTTTTTTCTAAGAGTTTCTACAATTTTACATTCCCAGCAGTAATGCATCAGGTTCTAATTTTTCCACATCCCCACCAACATTTGCTAGTGTGAGCCTTTTCAATCTTAGCCATCCAACTGGTTTTAATTTGCATTTATCTATGACTGAGGACGTTCACCATCACTTTATTGCTTTTTTACCATTAAAATATCTTCTTTTATAAATCTTTTGCCCAATTTTATTGGGTTATTGCCCTTTTACCATTGAGCTATTTAGAGTCCTTTATTTTTAACATAAATCATTTGCCATATTCACATATTGCCAAAACTTCCTGAGTCGATGGTTTGCCTCTTTGTTTTCTTAACATTGTCCTTGAATTAAAAGTTTTTAATTTTGATGAAAGTCCAGTATATTCATTTATTTAATGATTAGTGCCCTTTTTTATCCTAAGAAATCTTTGCTTATTCTAAGGCCATGAAGATTTTCTCCCATGGATTCTTCCAGAATTTTATAGTTTCAGCTGTTACCTTTACGTCTAAGATTTACTTTGAATTAATTTTTGTATATAATGTTATATAAATATATATATATTTCACAAAGAGTGAACCCCATATACAGGGTGGGGTTCACTTTTTATATATGCATGTCTAGTTATTCCACCATCATTTGTTGTTGTTGTTGATTTTTAATTTTACTGAATTCTGTTTAGAAGTCAAACACTGGTTTGCACTCTTAAATTTGATAAGACTTCCTTATGTTTCCACATACAATTTTTATTGTGCACTTGAAATAAATGTGTATTCTTTAGTTGTTGACTACATGTTCCCTACATGTCCTTAGATCAAATTTATTAATTGGTTTTTCAAATTTTGTATGTTGATGCTGGTTTTCTTTTTTCACTTATTTTACCAGCCACTGAGACAGATGTGCTAAAATCTTCCAACACAATTGTGGTTCTGTCCATACTCGCCTTATACATATATTTTTCAACTGCATGATATTTTCTTTTTTATCATAAAAATTATACTGCCTTATGTATTTTGATGACATATTACTGAATGCATACAAACTTAGAGTTCTTATATCACCTTCTTCTCTCTCTCCCTCTACCCCTCCACCTGCTTGTGCTCTCTCTCTCTCTCTCTCAAATGGAAAAATAAAATCGTAAAAAAACATATCAAGAAGTAAGTTTGAGGGGCACCTGGGTGGCTTAGTCGTTAAGCGTCTACCTTCGGCTCAGGGCGTGATCCCAGAGTCACGGGATCGAGCCCCACATCAGGCTCCTCTGCTGGGAGACTGCTTCTTCCTCTCCCACTCTCCCTGCCTGTGTTCCCTCTCTCACTGGCTATCTCTCTCTCTGTCAAATAAATAAATAAAATCTTTAAAAAAAATAAAAGTAAGTTTGGAAAGAGGTAAATTTTACTATACTACTACACAAAGATAGAACTTCTACCATACCAGATGATATTGGTCAATTTCTATGTTTATTTTGTTTTGTCTAAGAATAAGCTAGAAAGAAAAAAGCAAAGGTGGAAGGAAGGATGAGGAGAACATACAAAAGGTGGAGGAAGGTCTATACATGGGATGAGGGGGTCCGTGGAGACATCCCAAGAGATTAGCTGGCTGACGTCATAGCAGCCAATCTCTGTTGGAACTCAGAGGCTGGTAAATGTTTGTCATTTCCAAGCTTAGGTTCCTGGATAAAGGGAGTCCAGACATTTAGAGCAGAGGCCCCAAAACCACGCTAATGACAACAGACTGAGATTCGTCTGTATTTATGAGCTCTGTAATGTAAAACTCAGTTTAGAGCACTAGAAATGTTACCAGACCCTGCTCATGGACTTTTGGGAACCTGTCTAGAGCTTTGCAGCTTGTAAATATCCGACCTCAATTCACGTAAATGAGCTGCATGTTTAGGGTGAAAATATCCTTTCCTTTGCCAACTTACTTTTCGGTTATGATTCCAGCTGTGATTCCACAAGTATGGCCTACCCTAGTCTTCCCACAAGAAGCATTTGGGAATATTTTACAAGTTGCATCAAGTCTTGTATATGAAAACTAGGGTCTTAGGCTTTCTAAATCAACATGTTCAAAATAAAGTGTGTTAGCACCATAATTTCTGTGGTAGAAGGAATGATGGCAAATCTCTATCAGTGGCTATGCCTACTTACAGGCCTTAAGCATAGTTCAATAGACATCTTTGTCCCTCTTAGGTTTTTTCCATCTTCATAAATAAGGACCAAACAAAGGACCTCCTGGAAGATAACTAAATAGAGGAAATTTTCAGAAAACCAACCCTATGTGTATGATTATATTATGTTACCATTTATTCTGTGCTCGCAAAAGGCCAGGCACTCCGTATACCAAGCTTCCAAGCATGCGTTACGCTATCTCATTCAAACATTCCAACAGTCCTACCATATGCCCCTATTATCCGCGTTTGAAAAATCGACGAGGTAAAGTAGCTTGTCCAAGTCAACTGTATGGAAGTACCAGGGCCAGGAATCAAATGTAGGTTTTTTTCACTCCAAAGCCAATATCCTTAACCACCACGCTGTGATACACAGGAAAGCAAACTTGCTCCTGGTATTATCTCAATCACTGGTTAATTACCATTAGTTTCTCTCCCCTTGCTGCACACTCACACAGACTAGGCCAATCGGTATAAGCCGCAGTTTCCAAGCCATGACCCTGCAAAGTTCTCAGGTGTCCTCTGCTATCCTCCTTCCTTCCCCAGCTCTGGATCTCCCTCCAGTGGGACTCCGTGCTTCTTTGTCAGACAATGGGGGAACCTGAATACAGAAGAACAAATATGAGGATTAGTATTTAGGGGAATGATGGAGTCATTAAAACATGTCGAGGGTGGGAAAACAGTCAAAAAATGCACCTAGATCTATACAGATTGTATGACATTCATCTAGGGCATTGGCAAGATCATCTATTCAAATTGAACCCATGCTTTCTCTTTTTTGGCCCTTCTTCCATTTTTTTCACAGCAAAGCTATTTTATGCTTATTAGTTTAGGGGATGATGTAAGCAAGGAAACAGTAGGAAAAAATAATATTTTCCTGGCTCTAATGTTTTAAAAGCCTAGGCCTAGAAAGGACTCTCAGCTTAGATAAAATATTCTTTGGAAATCTTGAAGGCAAGTAAAGCTGTGTAGGAGCCATACAAACGGGAACAAGGAAGTCTCTATGGTGACATGCTAGGCCAATGAGGGAGGACCAGAATGGGTGGCAGATGTCTCATCTAACACCCTTATAAAAAGAGTACATTGGGACACCTGCGTGGCTCAATTGGTTAACCGTCTGCCTTCAGCTCAGGGCATGGTCCTGGGATCGTGGGATTGAGCCCCATGTGCCGGCTCCCTGCTTAGCTGGGAGTCTGCTTCTCCCTCTCCGTCTGCCCCTCTCCCCCACTTGTGCTCTCTTTTGCTCTCTCTCTCTCTCTCTCTCAAGTAAATAAATAAAATCTTTAAAAAATATATAAAAAAGTACATTAAAGTGTAGCTAAGATCATCAGACATCTAGCTCCCCCACTTTTAAATACAATCCTGGAGTAGGAAGAAACCCCAAGTTAACTGCAAATAATGTTTTCCACCCTGGTGACATGGGGGCTTGAAATGGAAATGAGACCGAATTTCAAAAATATAAGTTGTTCTTCTCGTACTGAGGCTTCTGGGCTGAGAGTTCCACCTACGACAATTTTCTACAATTGAATGCAAACCAGGAGAGCATTACTGGCAGACTCCAGTCTCAAAGCAGACCCTGGGAAAAGATCAAAAAGAAGAGGTTACAGGCCACAAGTTTAGGAGATTTCTGGACAGCAAGAGGGACAAGCCATGCTTTCCTGCCAAGTCAGCTCATATGAAAGGACAATTTGTCTCTTTGTAGACATCCCAGAGCAGGGACGTCAAACAGTTTCGAAACACTTCTACTTAGGAAAAGGGCCAAAATATTACATAAAGTTAAAACCCAGTTTGCAGCCCAAGACCAATGCTGAACCCTCTCCAAGTGTATTAGGAACCCTCCTTCCCTAAAAAGAGAGGGCTACGCCTTTGCGCCCTGTGAATCTGAGCCCGTTGTTTGCTTTTCTCTTGGAGAAACGCAAAATATGCTCCCTTTTTAGCCAACAAACGCAGGAAGGGAGAAATCCATGGACACATATGTGCTGAATCGGGCTCCCCTCCGATTGCCAAATATCCTGTTTCACTGCCACGAATTTGTGTCCAACTTCATGCACACGCTGAGCTCCGCTGATGCCATGGAGACAGTGTGAGTGAAGAAAGGACAAGAACCATGCCTCCTGCAAAAACAAAAGATTCTTTCTATTCGAAGTGTGGTCCCAGTACCTGTAGGAACAACGTCACTTGGGAGCTTGTTAAAACGCTGGATCTCGGGCTCCACCTCAAGGCGGAGCAAAAATCCCCAGATGATCTTGAAGGCAGCGAAAATAGTCTGTATAATATTATAACGAGGGGTAGGGGTCATCATACATTTGTCCAAACCCATAAATGCGCAACGCCAAGAGTGAACCGTAAGGTAAGCTATGGATTCTGGGTGATGACGACATGTCCGTGTGGGTTCAGCGGGCGTAACAATCCTACCCTTCTAGGGAGTGATGCCGAGAGGCCATGTGTTGGGGCAGCGGCGGGAGGGGGCGGTTTATGGGAAATCTCTGTGCCTTTCTCTCAGTTTGCTTTAAACCCAAAACTTCTCTAAGAAGTACAAAAGTCTTTAAAAAAAAAAATGAGGCCCCCAACTGTTCCAGCAGGAGGGATGTCTCATGGTGGGAGTTGTGCAGAATTATATAATGAACGTGGAGAACAGGGCGGGCTCCGGAATTCAACTGCCTGAGTTCAAATCTTACCCTCTTCACTTACTAGCTCCAGATCCCGAAGCAAAGTGCTCTCTGGGCCTCCATTTCCTCATCTGTAAAATGGGGACAATGATCATCATCATGGAATTTAGTTCCCAGGGCTGTTGTAAGGATTCAATGAAACCCTATACATGAAACATTTAGAATAGCGCTGGGCAAATTGCCCCTCCATAAATGGTGGCTTTTGCTGTTTTTAAGAAGTGTTTTGCGTTTTGGATACCTAACAAGGGTGCTAAAATCATCTTGGAAATTCCTTGCATGTTCCTCCTTTTCAGCTACAGAAGACACAGTGAATGATTTTAACCACTTCTGACAGGTGCACGATGGGTAGTGTAGCCAGTCGCAGGGAGGGACGGCTTAAATCACTGTTCCCAAACTGTATTCCTTCCAGAAACATCTTCACTCTTTAAAAAAACAAAAAACAAAAACAAAAAAGACACCATTTCCATACACAAGCCTTACATATTTTTTTTTGCTTAAATCAATTTACAAAGAATTTGTTTTTTAAAAGCTACCTCCTAAGCAATAAATACTATCTATGAAATCAGTAGTTTGATGTGCTTGTATTTCTTTTTCTCATCCGCATTAAAGTGAAACCATAACTATGGAAATAAAAACATTCACACTGCATAAAAACATTCCTTACAACTCCAGGAAGCCTCCTCATTCCAACATTAGCATTTTATTAGCTCTCAGCTGCAGTTCTAAATGTTTTGACATTAAATCTCTCCACCCAAGTGATTTGAGCAAAACCTTTTGGCTTTCAGCTCGTCCAGCTCAGCTGGGGACCAGAGTCACCAAGAGGTTTGCCCAGGATAACACAGCTGGCGCAGGGCAGAAAGATGAGAACACAGAGGCATCAGCCTCCTTACCCCCAACCCCCTTCCCGCCAACCCCCCCCAACACACACAGCACCGAGATAACAACTGTGTCTGCGCCGCTCCACCGAGATAACAACTGTGTGTGCACCGCTCTTCCAAGCCTCCCTGCTGATGACTTCTGTCTTGTTCCTGTGACCGTTTAAAGCCCCCCTTCCTTTCATATCGGTACGATTGTTAGGTTCGTACTACAGAGCTACAAGTCCTTATTTCTAAATGTTTTTCATGTTGCAGTTTTCCGATGTCGAAGGGCCCCAATTTCTTTCAAAGCCATCAAGGTTTTTCTCACATAACCGAAGCAACAGCTTGGTTTTCCGCCCATTCTACTTGTTGCGAAGTGCATTTCAAAGGACGAGCCTCCTGGGCCGGATTCCGTTCTCTTTAAACATGCAAAGCTGCTACAAAAGGAATGCATGAGCGAGCTCCCGGGAGTGACCGCCTCTAGCTCAATTATTTCTTTTCCATGTGTTTTTCCTCCATGAATTACCTAGTGATAGCCTAGTGATTCTTGACAATATCAGTTAATGGCTGAAGAAGGAGAACAATGAGCAGTGTCCGTCTGCTCTGCTTTGTGGCAAACATAATAATGTTCTTGGACATTGTGTTGTCATCATTCGGTAAATATTTTTTAGGGGTTCCAGAAAGCCGCAAGTGCTAACCGCCACAAGAGTCCAAGACTCAAGGTGGCATCTCACAGCCCTCTCAAAAAAGAGATGTCTTTTCCATTGGTTCACCCAACAAAAAAGTTTCAGCTTGTGTTTATCCAAATCGTGCATTTTCGGGCAAGGGCAATATTGCCCTCAAGGGGGCAAAAAATAGTTCTTGGAGGCAAAAAATGTCTTAGATACTACAATGTTCAACTCAACCCCCACAAAACCTTATTCTTTACCCCTCGATGTGTCTCATCAGGGAGAATTTAATTTATTTTGGTTTTAATTCATTTAAATCGTTAATTTACTAATTTGGTTTTTTTTTTAAGATTTACTTATTTATTTGTCAGAAAGAGAGAGAGAGCACAAGCAGGAGGAGAGGCAGGAGCAGAGGGAGAAGCAGGCTTCCCTCTGAGCAAGGAACCCGAGGTGGGACTGGATCCCAGGACCCTGAGATCACGACCCGAGCTGAAGACAGACGCTTAACCAACTGAGCCACCCAGACGTCCCAAATTTACTAAGTTCTGTTTAACTTAATTTTCTCGTAGAAGGGGGTAATAATGAAAACATGGTGGAGAAACACCGAGGTCTAAATGAAACTATATTTCAAATATGCTTCTCCTTTGACAGAATAACCCCACTTCTATTATCTCTCCTAGAGAAAGAGTCCCCAAAAGACACATGCATACAAAGTTGGGGACTGCGTTATCTTTTTTTTTTTTTAAAGATTTTATTTATTTGACAGAGATAGAGACAGCTAGCGAGAGAGGGAACACAAGCAGGGGGAGTGGGAGAGGAAGAAGCAGGCTCCTAGCAGAGGAGCCTGATGTGGGGCTCGAACCCATAACGCCGGGATCACGCCCTGAGCCGAAGGCAGACGCTTAACCGCTGTGCCACCCAGGCGCCCCTGCGTTATCTTTTTTTAATCATGGAACCACCTGAATGTCCGTCAGCTGGAAATGGTGACAAAAACTATGGTGCACCCATGTAATGAGATACTCCATATCCGTGAAGGGGGATGAGGTAGGTCCGGAAACGAAGAAAGAAACGGACATAGAAATGCCACCACGTCATAGTCCTGAGAATGCACTCTGCAAAATACGTATGAGGATCACATTTATATGAAAGCCAACACACAACAGATCTATGTGTTGTTCCATGCACATGTTATATAGGTAAATACAAAAGAAAATGAACAGAAGGGTACACACCAAAGTCATAAAACCAGTTACCTCTGGGGTAGAGAGACAGTTGAAGAGCATGAGTTTTTTATTTATCTCTTTCTATGTGTTTGCTTTTGCATTTATTCCGAGAATGAGTCATGAATAACTTGTAGAAATAAGAAGAGTAAATACAGATTAATCCAGAATCAACCCTACCTCAACCGCCTGACCCTTGAAGAAACGATGTCACTTTATTCCTAATAAAGAAGGAAATCAAAAACCTGTGTGCTCCAGTTAGATTGAAGTTTTATCTTTTTAGACAAATTATAGAAAAATGACACAAAGGTACGCCAAGTCTTTGAAACAAATACTCTACTAAGTTTTGAAGTAACAGAACTCAAAAAGTAAAGAGATCAATTTTATTACATAAAAATAAAACAGTGGTGGGCAAGACTTTTGGACGGTGGTCGGATCTCCTGGGTGGCTCAGTAGGTTAAGCGTCTGCCTTCGGCTCAGGTCATGATCTCAGGGTCCCGGGATCGAGCCCTGTGTTCATCTCCCTGCTCAGGCCCTAACTCTGCTTGTGGGCCCCCTTTTCTCTCGCTCAAATAAATAAATAAAATCTTAAAAAAAAAAAAAAAAAAAACTTCTGGAATGTGGCTTGCCAACACCTATCAGAACAAGTGCTGTTTTTGGGGCGCCTGGGTGGTGCAGTCGTTAAGCGTCTGCCTTCGGCTCAGGGCGTGATCCCAGTGTTCTGGGATCGAGCCCCACATCAGGCTCCTCTGCTAGGAGCCTGCTTCTTCCTCTCCCACTCCCCCTGCTTGTGTTCCCTCTCTCGCTGGCTGTCTCTCTCTGTCAAATAAATAAATAAAATCTTAAAAAAAAAAAAAAAAAGAACACGTGCTGCTTTTAACTAGCAGTCACTAGCGATTATACGAGAATGTTTATTGCTGCACACTTTACAGTGGAGAAAAATTAGAAGTCACTTCAAAGTCCATTAATAGGGGATTAGATAAGCAAAGTATGGCAGATACAGACAAAGGAGTACTTAGCATTCATTCCCAATGGTGGTCTCTATTTATTAACATGGAAAGTGATCCACAAGATTATTGTATAAAAATGTAGGTTATAGAAACACACAAAGAGAATGATACTATTCACATAAATATTTATAACCACTGTGGCTGTTGGCAAAAGAGCTCGTTTCCTCATCATTATAGCCCCTGCTTTGGACTGCCTAATGACACAGCGGCTGGTTCCCCCAGAGCGAGGGATCTAAGACAGTAAGAGGGACTTGGCAATGCTTGAGTTACCGAGCCGACGAAGCCGTGCTCTATCATTTCTGAGATGTCCTATTAGCCACACATGCAAGCCCTATTCAGTGTGGAAGGATCTCACGTAAGGCCATGAAAGCCAGGAGGCAGGAAACACCGGGAAGCCTCGTGAAAGCTGGCTACCACAGGAATGTATTTTTTCTAAGTTTTTGTAAATCTTATTGAGGTAAAATGGGACAAAAATAAAGTAACTATGGCACGGTGCAGAGAATTCTACATATATTACTGTTTTTCATCAAATCTAAAATGTCATCAACCAAAGGACATACCATTGTTTTCCATACATGTTAAAAGTAAATAAGACGTTGGCAATAAAATTATGAGATGAATTTTTTACTGTCTGCCTATTGAAAGAGCTGCTTTAGACTTACAATTTACCCATTGTTTACTATAGGGCGCTGCGTGTCTTAATGAGAAAAAAATACAAGAGAAATCACACATTCGAAGTATGAATGTTCTAAATTGCCTTTTAAATCAGAGCTATCAACATCCACGTTTTTCCACACAAAATCACCCTTCATGCTGTCAACGATTCTCCTCTGGGCTATTCTTTTAACACTGACACCCGTTCTGCAAGTTTTGATGTTGATGTTGTCTTGATCTTGCTACAATCAATCACAAAAGCTTTTCATTGCTTTGAAATGTCTTTCATCGGGCGTCTGTGGAATTTCACAATTTCTCCTGCTTTCAATTGCATTACTTGGCAGGAAAGCCTCCTGCACATAGTTCAGGAAAAATAAATAAATAACACGGCTTTATCTACTCATGAATATCTTCCTTAGATCTCATGAACCAGTCATTGTTTTGCAAGAAAAAACATGGCGCTGTGGTCATTTCTCCAGTGATGAGTACTTGCTGTATAAATACCAAACTTAAGCTCACCCATCTGGCTGGAATTGGAAGGTGCATCCCTGGTTGCAGAGATGTGAAGCTATGAACAATATGCCTCCTGGAATTAATGATAGGTAGTGTCCCATCCAAACTTACCAATGGCCCCATGGAATAGTTGCTTGTTTTTATGAAGGAGGATGCTGAAATTTAAGGAGAAAAGGTAACTCGTCCAAGGTCACACAATCAGGAAGCTAGATGGATCTTCAACCCCTCTGCCCTCTAGCATTTCTCAAGACAGGGTAGGGAACTTTGTCACCGGCATCATGATCAACATGGTCATTGACTTCCCTGTGTCACCACCGTCGTTCTTATCCTCCTCCTCTTTATCAGGGTCATAACCAGTGACATCATCACTGTCACCATCATCACCACCGTCTCCATCATCATCACCGTCTCCATCATCACCACCATCTCCATCATCATCACTGTCACCATCATCACCACCGTCTCCATCATCACCACCGTCTCCATCATCATCATCATCACCGTCTCCATCATCATCACCGTCTCCATCATCATCACCGTCACCATCATCATCACCGTCTCCATCATCACCACCGTCTCCATCATCACCACCGTCTCCCTCATCACCACCGTCTCCATCATCACCACCGTCTCCATCATCATCACCGTCTCCATCATCATCACCGTCTCCATCATCACCACCGTCTCCATCATCACCACCGTCTCCCTCATCATCACCGTCTCCATCATCACCACCGTCTCCATCATCATCACCGTCTCCATCATCATCACCGTCTCCATCATCACCACCGTCTCCATCATCATCACCGTCACCATCATCACCACCGTCTCCATCATCACCACCGTCTCCATCATCACCACCATCTCCATCATCATCACCGTCTCCATCATCACCACCGTCTCCATCATCATCACCGTCACCATCATCACCACCGTCTCCATCATCATCACCGTCACCATCATCACCACCGTCTCCATCATCATCACCGTCACCATCATCACCACTGTCTCCATCATCATCACTGTCACCATCATCACCACCGTCTCCATCATCATCACTGTCACCATCATCACCACCGTCTCCATCATCATCATCACCAGCATTTACTGAGTATGTGCTTACTATGGGCTAAGAGCTTACTACGTGCTAAGGGCTTTGTGGGGTTTGCTTCACGACTACCCTCATTCTCCAAACATTGGTAGTGAGGCTTAAGTAACTCGCTCAAAATTACTCAGCTGAGGCCTGAATTCAAACCCAGGCCATCAGACTCTAGAAACTACACTCTTCACTACTATGGTATTAAGTACAGGAAATACCAAACTCCAGGCACTCAATAAATGGTGCATCTAAGTGTGCCTAGCACCGTGACTGGCATGTAGAAAACAAACGATTAGAATAACAATAATAGTAGCAGCTCATATTTATTGAGCAACGACTATGTGCCAGGTGTTATGCTAAGGGCTTCACCCAATGTCTTTCTTTTGGTCCTCATATTAGCCCTATGAAGTAGGCACTATTTTTATCCTCATTTTACAGGTGAAGAGATTGAGAATTGGACAAATTAAGAACGCGTCCAAGGTTATAGAACCAGTGAATGACCCAACAATAATTCAAGCTCAACAAGGCTAATTCAAAAGCCCATGTTCTTAAGTCCTGTATAATTTTGCCTCCTACAAGGAGCATTATGAGTGAGTCTGTTTTCAATAATTCACCCACAAATAGTGCCTGAACACAATACCACATGCTATGTGGTGTGCCAACTGCAATGGCTACAGTAAGGATAAGAGAAACATGGACCCTGCCTTCATGGAAATAACGATCTGGACAAAAACCAATAAAAATTAGAATTATGAAGACCACCTACAAAGATGGTGATAGAACACTCCCGTTTATCTCCTACCCTTCCCAAAACTCCACTAAGAAGACAATGAGGTTATGATGATGAAACTAACATTTATCACTGTGTCAGTCATGGATCTGAGCATTTTACACATATTATAATGTTTAAGCCTTATAACAAGTGTCCAAAGTCATATACTTGGTTTGTGGTAAAGTGAGAGTAAGAATCTAGAGCTTCTGCTGTTGTGCACATCTTTACACAGAAACGGAATAAAAATATAAATTCTCCAGGACAGAGACTCCAGGAGAAGGAATATCGATGAGTGGGAGAGAGCCACAAAGGTGTATAGAATGGAAAGCAAGCAGGGGGAGTAACTTTTTTTTAACAGGCCACAAGGCCATGAACAAAAGCAGAGGACTGAGGAGAGGACATCAGAGAGACTCAGAAACCAAGGACATCTGATATCACAGACTGTGGGAGCAGGGGACACAAGGAGTAATCCTGGAGGATAAGATGGAAGTCAATATTCGTAACAGTCAATGCCTTCACTGGTCCACCTGCTCCTGGGTACGGAGTGACAGAAGCCAGGCCATCACCCTCTGCTCCAGGGAGACATTAGCAGGGAAACTTACCAAGCTCTGGTTTCTCCTTCCAATTAGAAATGTGACACTCTTGGCCTCTCCCAATCTCTCACTTGATCCTCCTGCAGGGCAGGAATGGTAAATCAAGGAAGAAGAACTGGCCAGGCTTTGTTCAGCTCCACTCTTTCCTTTTGGAGGAGAGTCTGTCCAACAGAGAGAGTGTTTTCTCCTGTTCTTCCCGATGTCTTACCATGAGAGGAGGCCTGTCTCCGTCCAGCGTTGCCCATGACTGAGTACAGAAGTCTATAATTCTCGGGTTCCGTCAAGCCCACTTGACTCTCACTCTAAGCCATATCCCTACCTGAACTTTCAATAGTTCAACGAAAGTGGTATTTTTTAAAAAAGATTTCATTTATTTATTTACTTGAGAGAGAGAGAGAGTACAAACCGGGGGAGAGGCAGGCAGAGGGAGAGGGAGAAGCAGAATCCCTGCTGAGCAGGGAACCCGATGCAGGACTCAATCCCAGGACCCTGGGACCATGACCTGAGCCAAAGGCAGACGCCGAACTGCCTAAGCCACCCAGGTGCCCCCAAAAGTGGTATTCTGATCTCACATCTACCTTACTTTTTTACCTGATTTCTCAATATGCCCAGAACTTGGGCTAATTACAAAAAAAAAAGGAAAAGAAGAAGAGAGAAGGAGGACAGAGACAGAGGGAATGGAGAGAGGATGGGAAAAGGTGGGAAGAAGGGAGGGGGAGAGAGAGAAAAGAAGGAAGGAAAACAGAGAGTGCAGGATTTTTTTAAATACTAAATTACATCCTTGGAGAGTTATGAGAAGATAATGTACCCATAAAACAAGAATTTATTTATCAGAGCAGAGAAGCAAATATAAAGCACCCCAAATAAAAATTTCCATGGATGACCTTGAAGATAAAGTTCATCCTAGTTTCTTTTTCAAAAAAAAAAAACAAACAGAAATAAGGAGTTGAAAGTATTGGGTGGAGAGGGAAGCGACATGAGAGAAAAGATCAGTCCAGAAGGTCTAACAGCCAAATAATGGGAACATGAGTTCTGGTTCCAAGCAGAAAACAGCAAGTAGAAAAACATATATTTACAAGAGTGAAAGGAGATTCTGGGGTGTGAAAGACCATACGAGGGGTCCAGCGTCAGAAGCAAAAAGAGACCTAGATCCAGGCATGTCATCACAGGATTTTACAAATCAGGGATAAAGAGCCACAAAGGGCCTCCCACGGACAACAATAGCTCCCCAAAGCATTGTGTAAATCAGGTTTTGAGGCTAAGACAGCGAACGTTCTAAATCTTCACATCCTCAGACCCCTTGATTTTCTGCCACATCTATTTTGCCAATTCCTCATGCGGAATAAAGCCAACCATCTATTTTCTCTATTCCTGTTCCCAGACTGCCAAATATGGCTGGAGGAAACTGTAAACCCATGCCAATTGGTTCTGCTACAAATCCAAGATTCACAGCCTCTGCTGAATACCTTCTGGGGCTCCTGCCCAGTGAGCACCCTTAGTTGTCCCCCACAGCAGTGCGAAAACAACTGGATATGAGTATCTATTCATACGTATACTGTAGATATATATATATATATACACACACACATATATATACACGAGTGTATATATGTATATATATGTATATATGTGTGTGTGTATATATGTGTGTATAGTATATAAATATACTGTATTTATATATACAATTACATAATATATAGAACATAAATAATGTATATCATATTGTAATGTATTACAAAGAATATGTATATTTACATATAAAATCAGATAGGATAAATACCCTAAAATGCAGACAAGTTGCTCGAATTCATCACGTTCCTTCAGGAATGAGACTTCCTCATAAAACATTGCCCTCCTTGCAAGGTTGCTACAAGCACCCCTTTGTCTGGACTATTCCTTCTCATTGTTAGTGTCTTGGTTTGAATATCCTTTTGTCCCAGAGACCTTCCTTGATGCCCCTACACTAAGGGATCAAGGTGCCTCCGAGCACTGTAATGAGCGCACAGGGGGAACTCTAGGGTATCTTTACATTTCAAGGGAAATCCAACGATAGTTGACATCTGTTGGCCACTGTGAGAGTTCCTAGTTAAAGGTATTTTGCAATTTCGACATTAGATCACTACATTCCTTTTGGTGACATCAAATTTGAGAGAAGTTAGATTTGATTTAAAATCTAGAAGTTGATGTGATTTAAAAAGGCAAGTCTGACCACATGCAAATCAACGTGGAAAGGGCTCATGAGGGTGACGGTGTCCGATCTGATTTCAAGATTCAAGAAGTTGGGCAGCTCAACAGGCACAGACATGTCATTAGCAAGAACAACTGACCCTTAAACAACATGGTGGTCAGGGACACTTACCCCTATGCAGTCGAAAACCTCCCTGTAACTTCCAATTCTCCAAAAACTTAACTACCAATAACCTACTGTTGACCAGAAGCCTTACGGATAACATAAATAATTAACATGTATTTTATATGTTATATATAAATTATGTACTGTATTATTACAATACAGTACATAATTTATATATACTTACAATACAGTAAGCTAGAGAAAATTAAAGAAAATCGTAAGAAAGAAAAAATACATTTATAGTATTATACTTATTTGAAAAAAACTGCATATAAATGGACCCATGCAGTTCAAACCCATATGGCTCAAGGGTCAATTATAATGGTTTTTAAGAATAAAATTAAAATTTTTTTCTATTTATGTGTATTTAAAAAAAAAAAAACAGCTACCAAATCATTAGGACCTGAATACTTGGTGTTTTGGACCTGTCCATTAGATGAACAGAACCCCTAGGTATTTCTTTCAGCCTAGGATGCTAGAAGAGGGTTACTAAGGCACTAAGAGTTTTGTGAACCCACAAAGCTTGGGAATCTCTGTCCTAGAGTCTTGTAGTGTCCTCTCCTCTGCTTCCACAGCTCCCCTACCTTCCTTCACACCACAGTCATTCTACTTTGTTGCAATTACTTGAGTAGCAATGTACATACATACACACATGCACACATGCACACACATGGACGTACACACATTTGCCTATATACACATGCTCATATACACATACACACATGCATATGTATACACACGTGCAAATATACACGCACACGTGCGTGCACACGTGCACAATGCACGTATATACACACATACATATATACCCCACTATTGTCTCCTTTCATATGCATGGGAGCTTCTTCTATTTGCAGCAGGCATTTGAAAGAGGAAATTTTGGAAATGAGCCAAAAGAAGTACTACTGGAAGCCTGAGGGAGAATGGAACAAGGTCTGTGCACTGCCCACCCCACTGCACTGTGTCCCTTGGAACTCCATGGGGGAGGGAAGACCATGAGTTGTGAAAGTCCAGACAGAAAACGTGGAACTTGGCAAGCCCGGGAGACACAGCGTACAAAGCCCTGTCCAGAGCCACACCCTTGCTTGTGACACTGATGCCCTCATAAGTGCAGGGTTTGGGGGCCACGGGAATAGCATGAACAAGTAAGCTGGGCGGGGGATTGTGGTCAGGACAGGGCAATGTGGCAACTGCAGGGCGTATGTTGGTTTCCAGGCCCATCTGGTTGGAGATTCCCCTAAGTGCCTGGCAAACAGCAAGGAAGAGGGTCGAGGGGCCGCCACTCACAGATGGCAGTGGTGTGGATCAATGGTAAGGTGTATGAGGACGAGGACAAGATCTGACAGCTTTACGGCTGTGTCTCCAGTAACTAGGACAGGGCTCACCACATAGCAAATGCTCGTTTGTTTACTGTTGTCCATGTGTGTTTCTTTGTTTATTTCTAACTCCCTTCCAAAACAGTGCAGACCTTTCCGACCTATCCAACTCAATGTATACAAAACCAAACTCACTGTCTTCTCCTCATTTCCCTGCTTTGCCTTGGAAGATACTTTAACTGCCCCATATTTATTGACACCCCGTATCCAACCCTCCACTATGGTTTCTATCGCCAATGTTTCTCTTGATTAGCACCTTATTCAAGTTTTCATTGCCTCTCCCCCTAAGCCTGTCCTCCATTCTCAACCATCCTACACTCTCCTACTCGCTTATTCACTCCTCTGCTCAGAAGTTCCCATGCCTTCTTATGATTTGTGTCATAAAAACTCCTTAGTAAAATTTGTGAGGGCCTCTACCTTCTGGGTCCTTTCAATTCCATGTTTTCCATTTCCTTCCCCCTACACTGAACGCCACTCGCCCCATGCTCTTGGGTCTCTGTGTTTCTGTCCGTCCACCAGGCTATTTCTTCTTTCTTGTGCTAGATTTTAAGTTCTTGAATGCTGCGCATGTCTTATGTATCTTTATATCCCCTTGTACCCCTGGGCCTGACACAGAGCCATGTTTGGGGAGGGATACTTAATGCGCATTCCACGGAAAGGACATTAATTAGACTCGGGACTCTCTCTTTCCCCCTCAGTGACTCCCCCCTGCAGGGAAGCAGATGACTTCCCTGATTCATGAGTTTGGCAAACGGATCTGAGTTGGCTCATTCTCTGTTTCAGGAAACAGCTACCTATTGTTTACCTGTATTCTCACAGAATTCTCGCGTCTTCGTGGCCATCCAGAAAGTTTCCTGTAGCAGGACCATTCCAGCGAAGAAGGTCTCCAGTTTGGGAAAGGGAAGCAAGTTCGATCCAGGGGAGTATAAACAAGCCTACAGGCCAGATTAACCCCCAACCTCCAATACAGTGGTTTATGAGTAAAAAAGTTGATATCTTCATCTCCATCTCTCTGATGCTTATGTTTATTTTTTAACTCTTTCCAATTAAGGCAGGTGAAAGGATATTATATTGTAGGTCATCTCAAAGCCTCATGTCTAGTACAGACGATGTGTACCTTATATGTGTCCTTGATTTAACTGACTTGAATTCTGTCCCAGAGACTTATTTCTAGCTTTGTCATCCTGAGTAAGATTGAGCAAACAAAGCCTCACTTTATAAATAGTATCACGGTAACGTGGCATCTTTCAACTAAGGAAATTGAAACATTTGGGGTTTGAGAAACATTATTTGTTATTTCACAAACAGAAGGAGGCTGGGAAAAGCCAAAAATGGATTTTCCACATCAAATTTTTCTTCCTCTATAAATCCTTCCCTTCTCAGGGAAATTTATAGGTTTCTGGCTTCCTTTTCCCTTTGGTCATCAAATTTAATTTCCCAGGAGTTTTTTTTTTCCTTCCTATTTTAATTTCTGTTCTAGACTTGTAAACTCTTCCCAGTCCTTGATCATCCACATCTCCTCCTTGCTTCTCAATCCAGCACTTCCAACCCATTTCTTCCTTCTATCTACTCTTCACTTTTAGTCTCAGTAAGTTCCAGAGATGACCAAACCTCCTGCTTCTCTAAGATCCATTTTAAGCTTTTGTATTTCTTTTGTCATCCTCTCAAAATATCCACCAGCTTTTGTCATCCTTCCCTCCAGCCTCTGATTATGTGTTTCTCTTCCTCTAAAAAGTGAACTTTTCACTTCTTTCCTCCATAGCCTCTGGGACGTCACTTGTTCTCCATTTCTTTCATGCTTTCTATTTCCTTTCCCCACCGACTCCCTCCCACTCACCTATCATGAACCCGGACCTCCCTGTTGTGAAATACCTCTCACTTTTCTTTCTTTTTTTTTTTTTTAAAGATTTTATTTATTGATTTGACAGAGAGAGAGACAGGCAGCCAGAGAGGGAACACAAGCAGGGGGAGTGGGAGAGGAAGAAGCAGACTCCCAACGGAGGAGCCCAATGCGGTGCTCAATCCCACAACGCCGGGATCATGCCCTGAGCCGAAGGCAGACGCTTAACGACTGAGCCACCCAGGCGACCCTACCTCTCACTTTTCATGATGCCCATGGCTAGCTGCCTTGCCCCTCACCTGCCTTCCATTCAGCATCAAAAACCTGATGTCATTGTACACATTCTACCTGTATGTCCGCGTCATTGGACTCCTCCGTTTACTCCATGACTTTCTGTTTCCAACCCAAGCATCCAATGGAAAGCATTGCTCTTAAAGTTCACCAACAATTTCTGCAAGTCACATTTTTCAGTCTTTGTTCAGTCATTCTTCTTGACTTCATCACCACATTTGACACCGTTGACCATTTTCTGACCCCTCTTCTTAAGTTAAGAGGGCTACCTGACCAACACCAGCCTACTGACCTGTCTTTTTCCTGTTTTAGTCTCATGTTCATTCTCTCAAAACTGTGATCCAGTCCTGGGTCTTGATAGACTCTATGGCGAGCGTCTACGGTTGCCGATCTCACTTGCCATCTCACTAACAGAACAGGGTGCTCAACCCAATCATGGCAAACTGTTCCCATTTAACAGTGACTAGTGGAGGGATGGACATGTGGCCTATTTCTGATCAATGATAAGGGGAAGACCTCTGAGGTGTTCTGGGAAATCTTGTATTTCCTATTAAAGAGGCATATAAGGAGAAAACCATTTCTTCCTGCCCATCCCTTCTTTCTTGGGATATTGCCACACAAGAACATGACCCATTGAGCAATGTCATCTTGCCACCATGATGGAAGGTCAAGAGAAGAGTACAGAAGCCAAGTCTGTACCCTGACATCAAGGAACTGCCAAACTAGCCAGCAACTACCCACATGCCTGCCTAACGATAGACCTGGATGTACATGAACAGCTATTGGCTGCATTTGTATTATTTGCAGCCAAGTACATTGAAGCATTCCTTCAAAACTCTCTACCTCAGCTCTACTCACAGAACATATTGTGAAGTCTATGCTGACCTCATCAAAATCTTATCTCCAAATATCTCTCCCACCCCAATAATCTCCTAACTCTAGATGTTTCCATTTGGATTTCAGATCATCAGCTTAATGCAACATGTTGCAATCCAAACTCATCCTCTTTCCTCCTAAAATCAGCCAGCCTTTTGTAATCTTCCTAAAGATTAAAAACCCCTTTGAGCGTCATTAGAAGAACATGAGTTTTAACTTAGAGCTCCCGGGGTGGGGTTTGGAGGGGCAGCCATTATGACGACAGGAAAGACAGAACTTAAGATTTCTGTATATCTTGTGTCTCATCTCTGTCTAGCTATGCTGGGTATTTCGCAATGGCATATAGGTATAAAATAACATAGATGAGACACAAGATATACAATAGGAAGTGGCCAGAGATAAAGCCAAAGTGAGTGTAGTCATCAGACCATGAGACCTGCCTTCCTAAAGCGTTTGGCCTTTGTTGTGTAGACCGCGTAAGATTTTAAGCTGTGGGGCAATGTGATCACAGTTACATTTTGCAAAAACAGCTTCAGCAACAGCGTGAAGAATGGATCAGAAGGTTCAAGACTGAGATGAGTAAAGCAGTATAAAAATCCTCTAGTCAAAAAATAACAAGGTCCTAAACTGAGATCCTGGCAGTGGCAATGGGGAAGAAAAGACATATTGGGAAAATAATTAGGAAAGCATTCGCGAGACTATGAGACAGATTGAATATGGAAAGTGAGGAGAAAAGAAGAGTATGAATTGAGAGATTTTGTATGACCAGGTAGTGGCATAATTATATTGGAGGAAACATAATCATTATCGTGGGTCAGTATAATGGAGTTCAGTTTAGCGCATGTTCAAAGGGAGTTGTCTCTGGGACATCTGGGTGGAAATGTCTAGGAGAGAGAAGAATGCATGTTTTCAACTCAGAAGAAACTTATGATCAGGAAACACTATTTGGGAATGTGAGAGATACTATGGATATAGGTCCTCAAAATCCATTTCAATCCTCTTCTTGCATGCTTTTCTCTCCTACGGAGGCTAGAATTTAAAAAAAAAAAAAAACAAAAAACAAAAAACAAAAAGAAACCCTACATTTCTAGCTTCCCTGGTAGCTAAATGTAGACATGTGACTATGGTGTAACCAAAGATGTAAAAGGAATGTTGTAATTGACTTCCAGAAAAATCGCTTAAATTTGGATGAGTCAGATGGGAGGTAGGCTCTCTCTGCTCTTCCACTCTCCCATTTTTCTTCTGCTAAGATCAAGGATGTGATAGCTGGACCCTCACCAGCCATTTTGACTGTGATGTGATCTTGAATATGGAAGCCATACACTAGGATTTCAGGGTAGAATGATAGAAGGATTCTGGGTTTCTGAACAGAGAGCCACCATGCCACTGCTCGACTGAGAATATCCAAATTCATTTTACTTTTAAACCATTGTTATTTGGGCTTTATGTTTTATGCCCCCAACTGTAATTCTATCTAATACTCCAAATTGTATAAATGTATAGGTAATCCCTGGTATGGGTGAGAATAATAAGCCATATTAGAGCCATGTAAGTGGAAGAAATCTTCTAGAAAGAGTCTATAACATAGAGGAATGAGCAGAGATTTCTGGGAAACTCACTGCAAAAGGCAGAGAAGACAAATCAGCTAATGAGACTTGAAAGGAAGAGTCAGAAAGTTAAAACAGTGTGTCAAACTTGGAGATGTGCCACTCAGACCCCCCCCCCTTCAAGAAAGGACTCACTGCCTAGCTGTATGGCCAGTTAACAGCCTCCAGCTGTTGGCTCCATCTCAGCTTCTAAAGCCATTAACTGAGTGAGGCAGTGGTAGCCAAGACCACTTCTTAGGGCAGTCCTGCCAATGACTGAGCAATGCATGGCACAAAATCCCCACCAACACAGAACTCCCTTAACAGGCACTCTTTGCTACAGAGCTCCTCACAGGACCATCAGATCCGATCCGCAGTGCAGCCAGATGGCTCCCTCTGGGCAGTAAATCTTCTGCACTCCTACCTCTGCATTTCTGCATCCCAGAGAACCCAACTGGTGCAAAGGATATTAAGAGGCTACATGAGTTAACATGTATTATTTGGTTTGGTTGAATGAGCATTAAATCATGCAATTTCAAAGTGAAGATGTAGGAAGTTAGGGATTTCCTCATCTACTTAACATCACCAAATACAAGTATTCTTACTCAAGCAACTCACTTTCCAATTAATATGCACATTCCTCCCTGGGTTTTGTTTTTTTCTTTTTTTTTAAATCACTTTTAATCCAGAATATAACTATATTCCTTCAAAAATCCTTCCAAAATATCATCCATTTCTAGTGTCTTACTTTCCTCTTCAATTTTATCTTACAATCAAATATTATGTAGGAAAAAATGAACAAGGGTGAATAAATCTTAGGTAAAGTACTTCATTTAAATCCCTTGTGTATGTCATTCCTGGCTATTTTCCCAATTTGGCTATATCATTGCATAAACCACAGTCATTCAACACATAACTCTGTATGGCAAAAGCTTCATATGATACGATGAACTTACGGGGCACCTGGGTGGCTCAGTCGGTTAGAGCATCCAACCCTAGATCTCAGCTCAGGTCTTGAACTCAGCGTCGTGAGTTCAAACCCCACATTGGGCTCCATGCTGGGCATGGAGTCTACTTAAAAAAATTTTTTTAACAATAATAAGATGAATTTATAAGGCAAATATTAAATGTGTTCCCAGATTATAATGGCCGAAAGTATTGCCAATAGAATTAACTCAAAAGATTCTTGTTTCTGAGAATCAAACCATTTATTTCACAAATACGGAGGCTCATTTTCTCATTCTTCCTTTTGCGTCAATCATCATTTAACCCAAATTAATCTTCCCAAAAAAGCACATAGATCTGCCAGTATGTTGGCATTTCCTTCTTACAAGGAAACAACAGAGCAGATAAAAATCTGCTTTCTCCGATTCTGGAGAGCCACTATGATTGCTATTCCTCTGCAACTCTCTGAGGTTCTCTTTCAGGGGTCAGCAAACTACTACCCAAGGAGAAAATCTGGCCCACCACCTGGTTTTGTGAATAAAGTTTTATTGGAATGCTCCAGTAAACGCTCCATGCTCCTTCGTGTATGTATTGTCAGTGACTGCTTTCCTACTACAATGGGAGAGTTGAATCATAGTGTCAGAGACCATCTGGCTTACAAAGCCTAAAATATTTACTATCTGGCCCTTAACAGAAAAACTGTCCTAGTTTTTCTTAGTATCCAGTATCCTACTACTCTCTTTTTGCTTCATTGCTTCCAAGAAAGCAAGATGGGTCACCAGCAGCTCTACTGGAGTCGAGAAAATTCAGCCAGGGTTCTCGTTCTTGTCACATCTGCTCAAACCACACAGTCTGTTCCGGAAATATGGTCTCAATATGAGCCGCCAATGTTTGCACTGGTAGGCAAAAGATACAGGTTCATTAAGTTGGATTAAGTGAACTTCCTTGAATGGGTCATCCAAGATATACACCTTACTGCAGATATCCAAAATACCTACCTTCATGCTAACTCTTTGTACATAAAATTAAAAAATTTCAATTATGAAAAAAAAAGCATGATCTGTTCTTACATTTCAGGTATCCATTCATTCATTATTTATTCATTCATTCATTATTTATTCTTAATATGTTAACTGACATCTCAATGTGTTAATGTCACTACTAAGTGTCAGTCTGAACTCAGACAATGACTTTAAGGATCATAATAAATGCCCTCTTTTTCTTTACATTAATAGGTGACTATTATTTTTTTTAAGATTTTTTTTTAATTTATTTATTTGACAGAGATAGAGACAGCCGGCGAGAGAGGGAACACAAGCAGGGGGAGTGGGAGAGGAAGAAGAAGGCCTCCAATTGAGGAGCCTGATGTGGGGCTCGATCCCAGAACCCCAGGATCACGCCCTGAGCCGAAGGCAGATGCTTAACGGCTGAGCCACCCAGGCGCCCCAGAAATTTCTGACCTTTAACAGAACTCCCAAAGCAGACTGAGAAGGGGCAGCCAAACAAGACAGAAACCAGATGAATGTGCTTGATCAAAGCCAAGGAAGGAAGATGTGTAGAAAACATTATTTTTAATTAACCTGAATTTTAAAAAGTAATCTCCTACCCAGAAGACATTTCAAATCTTGAGTTCAGCACTGGATAATGATCCATGTTTTAGGCTAGCTTTAAACTTTAGCTTAAGAGCAAAATGATTAGTTTTCCAAAGAGGCTGGAAATAAAACATCTACAGCTTTCAGAGAAATAAAAAGGTAATTACGCCCAAACTCGCTTGTTTTCCTTTCTTTCCTTTTGGAAAGATTGCTTCTGTCAGTAAAAGAAGATGAGAGCTTTTTAGAATGCCTTTTGATGTCACAGACCTTCCTATTTTAACGGAGCAACATCTTCCTAGGAATTGGTCAATGAATCAGAGCAGGAGAACAAGGAGAAAAAGGAGGGGGAGGTCTGCGCTGAAGTAGGACAAGGCGGGGAGACTCCGAACTCGGTCTGTGGCTGTAGATGGTGGGTGTTGCACGGACCACAAGTTTGCCCAACTCAGCTGCCCAGAAGGCTAGGCCAGGATCTCAGCTGGGAACTCTTTAGGTTTGCCCTGGGGCATAAATGAGCATAGGTCTCCGGTGATGAATCTGGCCCTCCTGCTGAGTTTTTATTTTCTCCTACTGTTTCCTTCTCTAAGTGGGTACAGCGGTTTGGGATTTTGTGAACTATGGGTTCAACCATATATTCAAGATGATGAAATCAGGACTTCTCAGTGTAGTTCCTCATTTTTCATATGCCAAGTACTTTTTCACTTTCTTTTTACGTCAAAAGTAATATAAAGATCTTTGCGTAAGTCATAAAAATACTGGTGAAGAAGAAAAAGAAGAAAAGAGGAGGAAGAGGAGAAGAAGGAGGAGGAGAAGGAGAAAGAGAAGAAAGAGAAAGAGAAGAAGAAGATGGAGGAGGAGGAGAAGGGGAAAAGAAAATTCAAATTATTCATAAATCCTACCACCCAAGGAAACCACTATAAAATGTTATTATATATTCATTCATTCATGTACTCGGTTGAACGGTACTGGTTCACCACCCCTCCAAAAGATAAATCTGCCCAGAGCCTGTGAATGTGACCTTCTTTGGAAAGGGGTTCTTTGCCAATGTAGTTACATTAAGCATCTCAAAATGAAATCATCCTGGATTATCTGGTAGGTTCTAACTCCAAAGACAATTGTTCCTCTAGGAGAGGAAAACCATAGGCAGGGAAGAAGGACATGTGAAGGCAGAGGCAGAGAGTAGAGAGGTGCCACCACAGGCCAAGGAATATTGGAGCCTCCAGAAGCTGGGAGAGACAAGGAATTCTTCTCTAGAGCCTTGGAAGGGAGTATAACCCTTTACTTCAGATGTCTGGTATCCAGAATTGTGGGAATAAACTTCTGATATTTTAAGCTACCATGCATGTGGCAATTTGTTATAGCAGCCCTAGGAAACTAAGACAATACGTCTGTTCAGTAAATCTTTACTCAACAACTATGAGCCAGATGTTCTATCAAAGAGTTGATGAATTAGATACCAAACCTTTTCAAGATTTTTTAATGGAAATACATGTATAAATATTTTAATGGGCCACAAAATAAAAGTTGTTATCAACACACTTTTTAACCTTATAATATAAACATCTTTCATGATTATAAATGAATATGTCTTCCTCTTATACACGAACCACTATTTTGTCCAAGCCATTCTCAGTATTTGAACATTGAGCTTGTATCCCTTTTTTTTCCTATACTGCAATAATCATTCTTTAACTAAATACCTATGCACATTTTTAATTATCCCCTTAAATTTAAAAAAATCAAATTTGGAGGTCAAAGTCTGTGCCAGTTATCAATTTCTTGTCTCTCAGTTCCAAACTGACCCTTCCTTCCCCTGCTTTGTGACACTGGAGCAAAACTTTCCCTGCTACGGGCTGGCACATGATGGGATAGGCTTGGTCAATGGAGGGCACAGAGCAAGGCAGTAATGGCAGGAGGACACTCCCTTTTTGGATCCAGTCCTCAATTTTTTAATGCAGCCTGGGAGCCCCACAACCCTCACAGATCCGCTCTAAACACACCCTCAGGACACACTCCACACCACCGCCCCCACCGGTAGTTCTAAGCAGCTCTGGCCATGTCCCCCTCAGGCACTTTCTCCCCCTCCCATGGGCATGTCTACACATCAATATGGCCTGCTATATGAAAGTTCCTTTACCGCCCATGACTAGGTTTTCCAGTGGTAGACACACGGTCTTCAAAGAGATTTGAATCTCACCCTCGAGAGCTCCTAGTCCTTCCTTAGCCTAGATGTACTGGCTTCTGCACATGCTACTTCTAGACCCTTCAGAGGCATCTCNAGGGGCAGCCAAACAAGACAGAAACCAGATGAATGTGCTTGATCAAAGCCAAGGAAGGAAGATGTGTAGAAAACATTATTTTTAATTAACCTGAATTTTAAAAAGTAATCTCCTACCCAGAAGACATTTCAAATCTTGAGTTCAGCACTGGATAATGATCCATGTTTTAGGCTAGCTTTAAACTTTAGCTTAAGAGCAAAATGATTAGTTTTCCAAAGAGGCTGGAAATAAAACATCTACAGCTTTCAGAGAAATAAAAAGGTAATTACGCCCAAACTCGCTTGTTTTCCTTTCTTTCCTTTTGGAAAGATTGCTTCTGTCAGTAAAAGAAGATGAGAGCTTTTTAGAATGCCTTTTGATGTCACAGACCTTCCTATTTTAACGGAGCAACATCTTCCTAGGAATTGGTCAATGAATCAGAGCAGGAGAACAAGGAGAAAAAGGAGGGGGAGGTCTGCGCTGAAGTAGGACAAGGCGGGGAGACTCCGAACTCGGTCTGTGGCTGTAGATGGTGGGTGTTGCACGGACCACAAGTTTGCCCAACTCAGCTGCCCAGAAGGCTAGGCCAGGATCTCAGCTGGGAACTCTTTAGGTTTGCCCTGGGGCATAAATGAGCATAGGTCTCCGGTGATGAATCTGGCCCTCCTGCTGAGTTTTTATTTTCTCCTACTGTTTCCTTCTCTAAGTGGGTACAGCGGTTTGGGATTTTGTGAACTATGGGTTCAACCATATATTCAAGATGATGAAATCAGGACTTCTCAGTGTAGTTCCTCATTTTTCATATGCCAAGTACTTTTTCACTTTCTTTTTACGTCAAAAGTAATATAAAGATCTTTGCGTAAGTCATAAAAATACTGGTGAAGAAGAAAAAGAAGAAAAGAGGAGGAAGAGGAGAAGAAGGAGGAGGAGAAGGAGAAAGAGAAGAAAGAGAAAGAGAAGAAGAAGATGGAGGAGGAGGAGAAGGGGAAAAGAAAATTCAAATTATTCATAAATCCTACCACCCAAGGAAACCACTATAAAATGTTATTATATATTCATTCATTCATGTACTCGGTTGAACGGTACTGGTTCACCACCCCTCCAAAAGATAAATCTGCCCAGAGCCTGTGAATGTGACCTTCTTTGGAAAGGGGTTCTTTGCCAATGTAGTTACATTAAGCATCTCAAAATGAAATCATCCTGGATTATCTGGTAGGTTCTAACTCCAAAGACAATTGTTCCTCTAGGAGAGGAAAACCATAGGCAGGGAAGAAGGACATGTGAAGGCAGAGGCAGAGAGTAGAGAGGTGCCACCACAGGCCAAGGAATATTGGAGCCTCCAGAAGCTGGGAGAGACAAGGAATTCTTCTCTAGAGCCTTGGAAGGGAGTATAACCCTTTACTTCAGATGTCTGGTATCCAGAATTGTGGGAATAAACTTCTGATATTTTAAGCTACCATGCATGTGGCAATTTGTTATAGCAGCCCTAGGAAACTAAGACAATACGTCTGTTCAGTAAATCTTTACTCAACAACTATGAGCCAGATGTTCTATCAAAGAGTTGATGAATTAGATACCAAACCTTTTCAAGATTTTTTAATGGAAATACATGTATAAATATTTTAATGGGCCACAAAATAAAAGTTGTTATCAACACACTTTTTAACCTTATAATATAAACATCTTTCATGATTATAAATGAATATGTCTTCCTCTTATACACGAACCACTATTTTGTCCAAGCCATTCTCAGTATTTGAACATTGAGCTTGTATCCCTTTTTTTTCCTATACTGCAATAATCATTCTTTAACTAAATACCTATGCACATTTTTAATTATCCCCTTAAATTTAAAAAAATCAAATTTGGAGGTCAAAGTCTGTGCCAGTTATCAATTTCTTGTCTCTCAGTTCCAAACTGACCCTTCCTTCCCCTGCTTTGTGACACTGGAGCAAAACTTTCCCTGCTACGGGCTGGCACATGATGGGATAGGCTTGGTCAATGGAGGGCACAGAGCAAGGCAGTAATGGCAGGAGGACACTCCCTTTTTGGATCCAGTCCTCAATTTTTTAATGCAGCCTGGGAGCCCCACAACCCTCACAGATCCGCTCTAAACACACCCTCAGGACACACTCCACACCACCGCCCCCACCGGTAGTTCTAAGCAGCTCTGGCCATGTCCCCCTCAGGCACTTTCTCCCCCTCCCATGGGCATGTCTACACATCAATATGGCCTGCTATATGAAAGTTCCTTTACCGCCCATGACTAGGTTTTCCAGTGGTAGACACACGGTCTTCAAAGAGATTTGAATCTCACCCTCGAGAGCTCCTAGTCCTTCCTTAGCCTAGATGTACTGGCTTCTGCACATGCTACTTCTAGACCCTTCAGAGGCATCTCCCCACTTTCTCTGTTTAACACTTCTTTTGAGTAAATCTCTCAGTTCAAATAACTTGTGCACTCTCAATCTCCTAACTCATCTGACCCTAACTGATCCAAAGTCTAAATGTATTTACGGGGCCAAATTAACTTCCAGAACAATTGCTCCAACTTACAATCCCTTCCCCAAGCCCTAACCAACTCTAGATATTTCCATTCATTTTCAGCAAAGAAAATACAATGAGAAAGAAGGAATCCTTTGTCAGTTGTTTTCATTTGCATTTCTTTGATTACTAGTAAGGTAGAGGAAAAACAATTTGAGTGTATGTTGGAAGGAGTCATACCAGAGCAACAATGGTTACATCCAGGGAAGGGAAAAAGATAAGAAGAGGAAGAAAGAAGGGGGACTTTCCCTTATTGCTCTAAAATCTTGCATATTGTCCACATATTTTACAAAGGGAAAGCATTCATGTATTATTTGTGTAATTAAATATATACACATCATGAAACTAAGGTACCGTTGAGCCCTGTCTCTGACTGCACATGACTGAGGCTAGTCAGACATGTTGCCTTCTTGAGCAGGGCTGAGCTTTGGAGAGGGCCTATCTATCTGTAACCACAGGCCCCAGTCCTGGCCACAGACTCATCTCACTTAGGCTGCACCTAGAACACCAAAAAGAAATGAGTGCTCAACACATGTGCCTGGTCATGGCCACTATGGTTCCTGAATCTTCAAGGATAGGAGAACCATGACTTTCTACACCCTGTCTCATTGTGAGAGCGTGTGTAAAACCATGAGCTGGACCCTCAGTTCCAATTTTCAGTTCTTAAAAGTTGGGAAGATGAGAGGGAGAATGTAGAAACCATAGGGTCCATCTGCCTTTTCCTTACCATCAGGGGAACACGGTAGAAGCTTGCGATGTGTGGGACTTTGACCCAGAGAGAAGACTGCATGACCAGGTCAGCGCAGACATGGGCTGCAGTAATCTACCTAGTTCCAGAGTGATTAATCATCTTTTCCACTTTCCATCTTTGCTTCCACATTTTTCTTTAAAAAAAGCACGAAGACAGTTAAGATAATGCAATTGTACTTCTCACAATTGACAATTTTATCATTCATTATCTGACAGGACTACAATACTGCAATATTGTACTACAAATATTTGAAATCCTCCTTTGAGGAAGGGAGGATTCTTTAATGACCCAGTCAGCTAATAGACCCCTGTTGGGCTGAACTGTGTAGGAAGTGTCTAGGAAAATGGCAGCCAGCAGGAGCAGAGCGCATTGCCCTACCGATGAAAAGACGAGGGTGGGTGGAATAAAGAGCAGAGAATGGGCATGATGGGCTTGAGTTTGTGGGTGTGAGATGGAGGGGAAGAAAGAAAGAAGGTGAGACCATGAAGCGTGGACTTCGTAAAGAGAGACACATGCATTCAGGATGTTTAAAAAGATAGGCTAATCATCCCAGATCTCAGAAATTGGGTTCTCACAACTCCACTCCCTCGAAAGTTACTGAGTTAAGACCAGTGTTAATCTTCGAAGTGTTTTGGAGTCATTTCTATTGATTTTAGCTGCATTGATGGTCTGAGACTGAACTTTGAGCCAGAACAAGATATTTATTTGGGTTTCGTTTGTTTAATGTTTGTCTCACTCACTGGCTGTGAATTCGTGCAATGGATTAGCAGTGGTCAGACAAAATTAAAATACTTTAAGGCATGACTGTCCAAAGACCACCCCCCCAAATCCCAACACCCGCCTTCTGAAAATAGTTGTGCTGCAAAACCTAAAACAGAGAATACACATCTGTTGCTATTCCGTCTGGTGTATGAAGCTCACAGAACAGGCACAAGGGTGCCGCCTAGAATAATGACATCATCCGAAGGCAGCTACACACACGAGGGTATAGATTTCTTCCAATTCAAAATACACGTACAGGGGCGCCTGGGTGGCTCAGTCGTTAAGCGTCTGACTTCGGCTCAGGGCGTGATTCCGGCGTTCTGGGATCGAGCCCCACATCAGGCTCCTCTGCTGGAAGCCTGCTTCTTCCTCTCCCATTCCCCTTGCCTGTGTTCCCTCTCTCGCTGGCTGTGTCTCTCTCTGTCAAATAAGTAAATAAAATCTTAAAAAAAAATAGACAGCTAATTTAAGGCTCTCTCAGGCTGCTCCTTTGTAGTCACAATTTTGTCACTGCCCCTAACACCTGCCAACCAATAACCTATTCTCTGNAAGAGTTGATGAATTAGATACCAAACCTTTTCAAGATTTTTTAATGGAAATACATGTATAAATATTTTAATGGGCCACAAAATAAAAGTTGTTATCAACACACTTTTTAACCTTATAATATAAACATCTTTCATGATTATAAATGAATATGTCTTCCTCTTATACACGAACCACTATTTTGTCCAAGCCATTCTCAGTATTTGAACATTGAGCTTGTATCCCTTTTTTTTCCTATACTGCAATAATCATTCTTTAACTAAATACCTATGCACATTTTTAATTATCCCCTTAAATTTAAAAAAATCAAATTTGGAGGTCAAAGTCTGTGCCAGTTATCAATTTCTTGTCTCTCAGTTCCAAACTGACCCTTCCTTCCCCTGCTTTGTGACACTGGAGCAAAACTTTCCCTGCTACGGGCTGGCACATGATGGGATAGGCTTGGTCAATGGAGGGCACAGAGCAAGGCAGTAATGGCAGGAGGACACTCCCTTTTTGGATCCAGTCCTCAATTTTTTAATGCAGCCTGGGAGCCCCGCAACCCTCACAGATACGCTCTAAACACACCCTCAGGACACACTCCACACCACCGCCCCCACCGGTAGTTCTAAGCAGCTCTGGCCATGTCCCCCTCAGGCACTTTCTCCCCCTCCCATGGGCATGTCTACACATCAATATGGCCTGCTATATGAAAGTTCCTTTACCGCCCATGACTAGGTTTTCCAGTGGTAGACACACGGTCTTCAAAGAGATTTGAATCTCACCCTCGAGAGCTCCTAGTCCTTCCTTAGCCTAGATGTACTGGCTTCTGCACATGCTACTTCTAGACCCTTCAGAGGCATCTCCCCACTTTCTCTGTTNTCCACTTTCGCTGTTTAACACTTCTTTTGAGTAAATCTCTCAGTTCAAATAACTTGTGCGCTCTCAATCTCCTAACTCATCTGACCCTAACTGATCCAAAGTCTAAATGTATTTACGGGGCCAAATTAACTTCCAGAACAATTGCTCCAACTTACAATCCCTTCCCCAAGCCCTAACCAACTCTAGATATTTCCATTCATTTTCAGCAAAGAAAATACAATGAGAAAGAAGGAATCCTTTGTCAGTTGTTTTCATTTGCATTTCTTTGATTACTAGTAAGGTAGAGGAAAAACAATTTGAGTGTATGTTGGAAGGAGTCATACCAGAGCAACAATGGTTACATCCAGGGAAGGGAAAAAGATAAGAAGAGGAAGAAAGAAGGGGGACTTTCCCTTATTGCTCTAANTGTTTTAATCTGTCTATTGAGTTTTGATTACATCTTAGTGTGCTTTTTTCCAGTGGTCATGCTAGGGATTGAATATACAAACTTAACCTTTCTCGATCTACTTAGACNGCCGTTGAGCCCTGTCTCTGACTGCACATGACTGCAGCTAGTCAGACATGTTGCCTTCTTGAGCAGGGCTGAGCTTTGGAGAGGGCCTATCTATCTGTAACCACAGGCCCCAGTCCTGGCCACAGACTCATCTCACTTAGGCTGCACCTAGAACACCAAAAAGAAATGAGTGCTCAACACATGTGCCTGGTCATGGCCACTATGGTTCCTGAATCTTCAAGGATAGGAGAACCATGACTTTCTACACCCTGTCTCATTGTGAGAGCGTGTGTAAAACCATGAGCTGGACCCTCAGTTCCAATTTTCAGTTCTTAAAAGTTGGGAAGATGAGAGGGAGAATGTAGAANTCTAAGTTTCCCTCTGGCAGTATTTGCCATCCATCTGAAAAACTTGCTTTCGTGTTTCTGTTGGAACAGGTCTGCTGGCAAAGGTTTCTCTCAGTTTTCGTTGACATTTCATCATCATTCCTGGAGGAAATTAATTCTGGAAGGGAATTTTGAAGTTGTCTCACTTAAAATATTCATTGCACATGTGAGGAAAATGAAGCCCAGAGACAGTAAATACGTTGCCCCAATGTCACTGAGCCAGGACCAAAATCTAAACTGGATTGTCAGTTCGGTGCTGTTACTCTTCCTATACAATGTGCTGGCTTCCTATCTCAATTATTTGGTGTATCGTGAGAATACGTTATCCAAANCCCCAGTCCTGGCCACAGACTCATCTCACTTAGGCTGCACCTAGAACACCAAAAAGAAATGAGTGCTCAACACATGTGCCTGGTCATGGCCACTATGGTTCCTGAATCTTCAAGGATAGGAGAACCATGACTTTCTACACCCTGTCTCATTGTGAGAGCGTGTGTAAAACCATGAGCTGGACCCTCAGTTCCAATTTTCAGTTCTTAAAAGTTGGGAAGATGAGAGGGAGAATGTAGAAACCATAGGGTCCATCTGCCTTTTCCTTACCATCAGGGGAACACGGTAGAAGCTTGCGATGTGTGGGACTTTGACCCAGAGAGAAGACTGCATGACCAGGTCAGCGCAGACATGGGCTGCAGTAATCTACCTAGTTCCAGAGTGATTAATCATCTTTTCCACTTTCCATCTTTGCTTCCACATTTTTCTTTAAAAAAAGCACGAAGACAGTTAAGATAATGCAATTGTACTTCTCACAATTGACAATTTTATCATTCATTATCTGACAGGACTACAATACTGCAATATTGTACTACAAATATTTGAAATCCTCCTTTGAGGAAGGGAGGATTCTTTAATGACCCAGTCAGCTAATAGACCCCTGTTGGGCTGAACTGTGTAGGAAGTGTCTAGGAAAATGGCAGCCAGCAGGAGCAGAGCGCATTGCCCTACCGATGAAAAGACGAGGGTGGGTGGAATAAAGAGCAGAGAATGGGCATGATGGGCTTGAGTTTGTGGGTGTGAGATGGAGGGGAAGAAAGAAAGAAGGTGAGACCATGAAGCGTGGACTTCGTAAAGAGAGACACATGCATTCAGGATGTTTAAAAAGATAGGCTAATCATCCCAGATCTCAGAAATTGGGTTCTCACAACTCCACTCCCTCGAAAGTTACTGAGTTAAGACCAGTGTTAATCTTCGAAGTGTTTTGGAGTCATTTCTATTGATTTTAGCTGCATTGATGGTCTGAGACTGAACTTTGAGCCAGAACAAGATATTTATTTGGGTTTCGTTTGTTTAATGTTTGTCTCACTCACTGGCTGTGAATTCGTGCAATGGATTAGCAGTGGTCAGACAAAATTAAAATACTTTAAGGCATGACTGTCCAAAGACCACCCCCCCAAATCCCAACACCCGCCTTCTGAAAATAGTTGTGCTGCAAAACCTAAAACAGAGAATACACATCTGTTGCTATTCCGTCTGGTGTATGAAGCTCACAGAACAGGCACAAGGGTGCCGCCTAGAATAATGACATCATCCGAAGGCAGCTACACACACGAGGGTATAGATTTCTTCCAATTCAAAATACACGTACAGGGGCGCCTGGGTGGCTCAGTCGTTAAGCGTCTGACTTCGGCTCAGGGCGTGATTCCGGCGTTCTGGGATCGAGCCCCACATCAGGCTCCTCTGCTGGAAGCCTGCTTCTTCCTCTCCCACTCCCCTTGCCTGTGTTCCCTCTCTCGCTGGCTGTGTCTCTCTCTGTCAAATAAGTAAATAAAATCTT
>NC_048230.1:34311948-34313518 GCF_002007445.2 Ailuropoda melanoleuca | reverse complement strand
GCTAGTCAGACATGTTGCCTTCTTGAGCAGGGCTGAGCTTTGGAGAGGGCCTATCTATCTGTAACCACAGGCCCCAGTCCTGGCCACAGACTCATCTCACTTAGGCTGCACCTAGAACACCAAAAAGAAATGAGTGCTCAACACATGTGCCTGGTCATGGCCACTATGGTTCCTGAATCTTCAAGGATAGGAGAACCATGACTTTCTACACCCTGTCTCATTGTGAGAGCGTGTGTAAAACCATGAGCTGGACCCTCAGTTCCAATTTTCAGTTCTTAAAAGTTGGGAAGATGAGAGGGAGAATGTAGAAACCATAGGGTCCATCTGCCTTTTCCTTACCATCAGGGGAACACGGTAGAAGCTTGCGATGTGTGGGACTTTGACCCAGAGAGAAGACTGCATGACCAGGTCAGCGCAGACATGGGCTGCAGTAATCTACCTAGTTCCAGAGTGATTAATCATCTTTTCCACTTTCCATCTTTGCTTCCACATTTTTCTTTAAAAAAAGCACGAAGACAGTTAAGATAATGCAATTGTACTTCTCACAATTGACAATTTTATCATTCATTATCTGACAGGACTACAATACTGCAATATTGTACTACAAATATTTGAAATCCTCCTTTGAGGAAGGGAGGATTCTTTAATGACCCAGTCAGCTAATAGACCCCTGTTGGGCTGAACTGTGTAGGAAGTGTCTAGGAAAATGGCAGCCAGCAGGAGCAGAGCGCATTGCCCTACCGATGAAAAGACGAGGGTGGGTGGAATAAAGAGCAGAGAATGGGCATGATGGGCTTGAGTTTGTGGGTGTGAGATGGAGGGGAAGAAAGAAAGAAGGTGAGACCATGAAGCGTGGACTTCGTAAAGAGAGACACATGCATTCAGGATGTTTAAAAAGATAGGCTAATCATCCCAGATCTCAGAAATTGGGTTCTCACAACTCCACTCCCTCGAAAGTTACTGAGTTAAGACCAGTGTTAATCTTCGAAGTGTTTTGGAGTCATTTCTATTGATTTTAGCTGCATTGATGGTCTGAGACTGAACTTTGAGCCAGAACAAGATATTTATTTGGGTTTCGTTTGTTTAATGTTTGTCTCACTCACTGGCTGTGAATTCGTGCAATGGATTAGCAGTGGTCAGACAAAATTAAAATACTTTAAGGCATGACTGTCCAAAGACCACCCCCCCAAATCCCAACACCCGCCTTCTGAAAATAGTTGTGCTGCAAAACCTAAAACAGAGAATACACATCTGTTGCTATTCCGTCTGGTGTATGAAGCTCACAGAACAGGCACAAGGGTGCCGCCTAGAATAATGACATCATCCGAAGGCAGCTACACACACGAGGGTATAGATTTCTTCCAATTCAAAATACACGTACAGGGGCGCCTGGGTGGCTCAGTCGTTAAGCGTCTGACTTCGGCTCAGGGCGTGATTCCGGCGTTCTGGGATCGAGCCCCACATCAGGCTCCTCTGCTGGAAGCCTGCTTCTTCCTCTCCCACTCCCCTTGCCTGTGTTCCCTCTCTCGCTGGCTGTGTCTCTCTCTGTCAAATAAGTAAATAAAATCTT
>NC_048230.1:34305861-34311247 GCF_002007445.2 Ailuropoda melanoleuca | reverse complement strand
GGTTTCTCTCAGTTTTCGTTGACATTTCATCATCATTCCTGGAGGAAATTAATTCTGGAAGGGAATTTTGAAGTTGTCTCACTTAAAATATTCATTGCACATGTGAGGAAAATGAAGCCCAGAGACAGTAAATACGTTGCCCCAATGTCACTGAGCCAGGACCAAAATCTAAACTGGATTGTCAGTTCGGTGCTGTTACTCTTCCTATACAATGTGCTGGCTTCCTATCTCAATTATTTGGTGTATCGTGAGAATACGTTATCCAAAACAAAACAAAACAAAACAAAAAACCTTGATTATTATATGCTTAATACAAGAAAAAGTGGTAAAATAATCATTGTTCAGAACTGAATGGGGCCTCAGAGATCATTCATTTCTGTTTCATGTTTCAGAGGAGAAAACCGAGGCCAGAGAAGGTAATTCAGTTTCCCAAAGGAAATTTACTAATAAGCAAAGACATGACATTTACAGCAAGATCACACTACATACCACCACTTGGCACTGGAGTTGTGTGTTTGTTTTCTCCAGCAGCAGTAGCCGAGATAGATCGTGTAGGGCCAAACACACTCTCTCTAGAAGCTCCCTCATGGCCTTATGACACAAGTTGGATGGCCAACACTGCACAANCACACTTGAGTGAGGAAGGCAGACATAGGGACTATGTTGGTGTCTAGGGATCCTGTCACAAAGGGCCACAAATTGGAGGCTTAAAAAACAGAAGTGTATTGGGGCACCTGGGTGGCACAGCGGTTAAACGTCTGCCTTCGGCTCAGGGTGTGATCCTGGCGTTATGGGATCGAGCCCCACATCGGGTTCTTCCGCTATGAGCCTGCTGCTTCCTCTCCCACTCCCCCTGCTTGTGTTCCCTCTCTCGCTGGCTGTCTCTATATCTGTCAAATAAATAAAATCTTAANTTATTATATGTCTCTTACCTATGGCCCTTTCAATGGGTCCATTAAGATTCCTAAAACTTAGATATTCCAATTAAATATAATAGCTAACATTTATCTAGGGTGATTTTGTAAGTCCAGATTTTTACTTTAAATACACTTCGTAATCATCCCCCTCCTACGTGAACGCACCTCGACCCCAGATACAAACAGCCTTGATCCCATAGGAATGGGTTCATTCTCAGCTGGATGCCTTGGTATGCACGAGATCCTACAGAAGCAGGAAAAAGAAGAAAGCGTGCTGGCCCTGTACTCAGAGATACGGTCCAGCGTAGAAAACCAACCACACAAACAAGAAACAACTAGCTGAGTTTCAAGCAACACGCAGACACGTGCAAGATAAGAACAGAGTATAACCTTCACAGATTGAGGAACCCTTGTGTTTAAATATTGACTCTGTTGTTCTCATGTTTTAATGCCTAGAAGTAAAGAGCTTGATATTTAGCTAGAAAGGAAACACAAGTGCCCTTTGCATTGGCTCCTTTAATGCATGCAGAGGCATGGATTCCCTAATCTGGCCAGCATAATGCCTCAGATTTTTTCTCAATTGTTTCGTAGGTACAGACAGATCTCTTTTCTCTAAGAATCATAAAAGATGCTTGAAGGCAGGAACCATGTCTGATACTTCTCCTATGTCTCCTACAGAGCCTAAAATGATGTCATTTTATTGTGTCACCCATAGTGAAGCCCCTCCCATGTACCAGGCCCTATGTGATACCCTCCAGTTGCAGAGACAGCCTGAGATCCCTGCCCTCAAAGATTTCCCTTCATTCACTGAGCACCACCTTCTCCTGCAAGTGATGGGTCCTGTCCTCAGAGCTTCGGGCCCAGAGATAAGTAACATTCTCCATCCACACTTGAGTGAGGAAGGCAGACATAGGGACTATGTTGGTGTCTAGGGATCCTGTCACAAAGGGCCACAAATTGGAGGCTTAAAAAACAGAAGTGTATTGGGGCACCTGGGTGGCACAGCGGTGAACGTCTGCCTTCGGCTCAGGGCGTGATCCCGGCGTTATGGGATCGAGCCCCACATCGGGTTCTTCCGCTATGAGCCTGCTTCTTCCTCTCCCACTCCCCCTGCTTGTGGGGTTCTTCCGCTATGAGCCTGCTGCTTCCTCTCCCACTCCCCCTGCTTGTGTTCCCTCTCTCGCTGGCTGTCTCTATATCTGTCAAATAAATAAAATCTTAAAAAAAAAAACAAAAACAGAAGTGTATTGTCTCTGGTTCTGGAGGTCACAAGTCTGAGATCAAGATGTTGACAGGGATCATCTCTCCCAAGGACCATGAAAGTGAATCAGCTGCTTGCCTCTTACCTAGTTTCTGGTGGTTTGCTGGCCATCTCCAGCGATCCTTGGCTTGTAGAAGCATGATTCTGATCTCTGTCCTCATCTTCACATGGAGATTCCCTGGTGTGCATAGCTCTGGGTCCAAATTTCCCTTCTTTATAAGGACTCCAGTTTTATTGGATTAAGGGACCATTCTGTTCTGACATGACCTCTTCTTAATCAATTACATATGCAATGACCCTATTTCCACATAAGATCACATTCTGAGGTATTAAGGGTTAGGATTTCAACATATAAATTGGTAGGGGTGGGGCGGGGGGGTATAATTCAACCTCTAACACATACAAACAGCTGAACACAACCTGGCCAATGCTTTAATCAGAGTGTATGCAAAGAGTTACTGGGGGTACAGGAAAGCACACAGCACTGAGCTTAACAGGCATGAGGAAAAGCATCAGAGAAAGGAGGACAAGTGGCCAAAGCTTGGGCAGACAATAGACACTCTCCAGATGGGGAATGCAAAAGAGCTTTTGAGTAAAGGCATGTCTACCAGAGCATGAAGCACTTGGGGAACTGCAGAAAGTATTCTGGGGTGAAACCTGAAGGGCGTAGGAGAGCTGAGAGATGAAGCAGGAAGGGAAGACGGAAGCCAAACCATGAAGAGCCACGTCCCAGTGAGTAGCCTGATCCAGACGCAACAAGAAGCCACGCGGGCTTTTCAACAGGAGGACATCGTGCTTGTATCTGCATGTTAGAAAGCTCGCTCTGGCAAAAGTTTTGATTCTATCATCACGCAGGTGGGCACTGCAATGGGGCCATATTGAAGATGAGGGACCAGTTAGGGGACTATTAGCAAGAGTCTAAGCAAGAAATGAGGAGACCCTGACTGCCTTCAAGACCTGTGGGCACGGAAAGGTGAGGATGGATTTACAATGGGAGGATTGACACAGAATGTCAGGCTCTGGTAAACAGCGGTTGGTTGGGGATAACTTGGATGTGGATTGAAGGGGAAGCCAGGGGCCAAGAGGGGGAGAGTCAGAGCAGGAGCAGAGGGGCAAGGCCATTTCCAAGAGAGGCAAGAGGCTGGCCAATCCTGCCCCGAGGATTTTCCGTCTCCCACCCCAAACTCATTCGCACTTAACATCTGACTTCCACGTGTGGTTTTGCCCTTGACCTTCATGGGGTAGGGGAAACGTGCTTAGATAATCTCTAATCAAGTTAAAAATAGTGTTCCCTGAGCTGAGGCCAGACAACAAAGTCTACTAGGGGGCAGGACCCCATCCATCAGTAGGGGAGAACTGGAGCCGTAAGATGGGGATGGCTTCATGCCCATGTCCTTGGCCAGCCCACGCTAGCATGCCACAGCATGCCGATGTGGCCCTGGTCAGTGCCTGACTTCTTCACCCCCTGGCCATGATGCCTAATCAGACACATCAGGATTTGCAACGTTTCCCAGAAACTGCAGATCAGTTAAAAGCTGATTCTAGATAAAAAGAAGGCGATCATTCAACAAGACCGACAAGCGCCCACCACCACACCCAGCAGAGGGAAGCAGGTGGCAACAGTATCATCATGGGGTTTCTCACTTGCACTGAGCTTTTAGGCCATGATGTGCTCCGGAAAGTGGTCCCTGTCCAACATCCTCCTTTCCCATACTTTATCACTCTTGTCCCGCTCATAAACAGTATCTAACTTAACCCAGTGTGCTACAAGAAAGGAGAAGTCATAATATTTCTAGCAAACACATATATCATACCTATTCACCACATGCTGGGGGCAGTTACGAGCACACAATAACCTTAGGGGGTAGGTCCTATTATTATCTCCAGTTACAGATGAGGACACCGCAAAGAGTACAAGAATCTTCCACTGAACCACAGGGGAAAGAACTCTGATCTAAACCCAGAAGCCAAAGTGTGTCTGAGGATTCCTGACCCCAGCAAGGGAAGGAGGTGGTTAAAGAGTAGGATTAACCTAAGTGGGAAGCTTCACCTTCTGGGCAGGCAGCACGTGGCAAAGATGCATTTTCTTGAACATTCAGCACAGTGGGGCTGCCTCCCTGGTCAGACTTGCACTTCGATCTCCCCCTCCCCCATTAAATAGAGGAGGCAGGAGTTCAAGCCCCGCCTGCCGCCTCCCCCTCCCTCTTCCTCAAAAGGGAAATGAGGTGGGGGAATATAAATTACTTCACAAGCTATCAGGAGAAAGTCTAACATGTGTCCTCCAGTGATTCATTTGGGCGGACTCCTTTCACACCAAGCTAAATGCAAAAGTTCAGAGTGGGGTCAGAGGGAGGCCCCTCCCTCCTTGAGTGCCGGAGAAATTTCCTCTTTGTAAAGGGCAGGCACAGTTGGAATCAAACTCCATCCAAACAGGAAATCGCCAAGATTCTAGGTAAAATTGGTGACTTATTTTTAAAGGACAAACTTTTTTATGCCTTAAGTGGGTGTTTCCTGAGTGCCTAAGAAGTGCCAGGCACGCGACATGACGTTGTTGTGGACCTAGTGTGTGCCCTGGGGGAAGCTAGGAAGAGGGGAAAGACAACACACACACACACACACACACACACACAATCACACCTGACAAATCTTACAAAAGACTTTCGGGGGATTTTCTTTTTTCTAAAAAAGGAAAATGAAAACAAAAGGTTGCACAGACACACACACACCCTGAGTCCCCGAAAGTGCCCGGACTGAGCCCCCGAGCAGGGCAAATGGGAGGCCTGGGGCGAGGGGGATGGGCGCTCGAAGCGGGCTGGGTGACACGGTGCAAGGGCAGAGCCGGCGGAGGCACCGGGAGCTGGCTGGCAAGCTTGCGCCAGAGGCAGGTGCCAGCTGCGAGTGGGCGGAGGGGCGGGCGCGGGGCCAGGCGGGGGAGGCCCGGCGTCACCTCTGCCTCTAGGAGTCGGGCGCGCAGAAGAGCTCGCCCCGAGCAGCCGGGGGCACCGGCGTCCCCGCCACCCGCAGAAGGACCGCGGGAACAGTCGCCGCAGCCGCTCAGCGACAGCATCCTCTGGAGAGACGCCCCAGGCGCCGCAGCCGCCTTCCTCCGCCCGGAGGCGAGCGCCGCCGCCTGCTACCCGCGCTCCCGCTCGCCGTCGCCCCCCGGCCCCGCCGCCTGTCCGCCCCGCGGGGGGCAGCAGGCACCCGC
>NC_048230.1:34288545-34305336 GCF_002007445.2 Ailuropoda melanoleuca | reverse complement strand
TCAGCCCCGAGTGCATCTCAGTGGGAGAAAAAGTTTCTGTGCAGCAGCACAGCGAGGAAATGCTCTCAGCCTCTCCCCTTGAGCTCCTTGTTCACCCCTTAGCCCCACTTCTGTTCCCTGAGCCAATGTCCCCCTCCTTCTCCCTGTCCTGATACGGGAAGCCGCTGCTGGACTTGGGTGTTCCAGAATAGGTTCCCACATTCAACAAGCAACTCCAGAGCTGGTTCGAATTCCGCCCTTAGCTTTAGACCTGGGTGCCTTCCAGAAAACAATGCTATTCCCTGAAAACCCAGCTCATTCTCTTAACTTACTCCTCTGCCCAGGTCAGAGATCACAAGAGGTCAGCTGGGGCAGAGAGTAAACGGTTAGTTCCCTGACCTGGTCACCGACCTGTTCTATTTAACGTGGCTTGTCCCTTTGGCCAGTGCTCTGACTTGAAGGCGGTTTTAGCATTGTGGTAATTTGGGCTGGCTTGTATCTGAGGCTCGATGCTTTCACAGAGGAGATTTAAAAAAAAAAATCTACCTGGGAGTTTTTAAAAATTCAAAGCAAAATGTAGAGGAGGGGAAAAAACCCCAAACCTACTTAGGATTCAATTAAGAAGATGTATTTGTAAAAGGGTGGGAAGGGGGGGTGGTTTGGAGAGGGAGGAATAGTCAATCCTGAGATCTTCGGCTAATGACAGAAGACCTTGACATGAGCTAGAACTCGGTCTTGAAGTACAGACTTGCCTAAAATCACTCACGCCCAGAGTTCATTTCGCACCACACCCATTACTTTTCTTAATACCAGAGATTTCAAAATGAGATGTCATCAGAGGGTTTTATAGTCCCTCCGGAGGACGGGTAGACCATAACTCTGGGTGCAAGCTCCTTGCTAGCCCAATTTAACCGTTCGCTCATTATTCTGTAGTGCTGAGACCAGCTGTGGCTTGCGGGAGGGAGGACTTTCAGAAAGCAAAAAGGGACGAAATGGAGAACTATTGGCTGAAATCCCTGTGGTGAATTTGGAAGACAGCTTTGTGGCTGATAACCTATTGGAAAGGAGGCGGTTCTCCGTTTCATTGCTCATTGTGTGTAATAAAAAGGCAGTTTGAGATTGCTTCTCAGACACTGTCCTCTTCAACATTACCTCGATTTCATCGGTAACGTGGGTGTCGGGATCAAGGGACTAGGGAATTTTGCCCTTAGAAAATTGTCTACACACCTGTCGAAGATTCGAGAATGAGGGGACTGTGGGCAGAGTCGCTTGCTTTTGTAAAGGTAGATCAGCACTCACGTAGTCACATTTCTGTGCACTTGGACTTCGTTATGTTCCTTTGCATCTTAAAGGAAAGACCAGGGGGACTGTTTCGGCAGCAAAGCAAAAATCTTTCTCCACCACGTATCCCACAATCGATTTTGAGCTTGATTTCTACACCATCGTGTGTCACCAAAACAGACTTCCTGACCAGAAATGATTTTAAGTCATTTAACAGAGGATCGACCCAGGGGGGCTGCTGACCTTGCTGTACTCGGAGCTAACAGGGTCGTTTCGTGTGGTTTGTTGAATGTGACAGTTGTGGTATTTATTTTCCCCTTCAAGTGTGGTTTGTGGGCTGAAACAGGAGAGGAAGCTGCACTCTCGAGGGTTGAAACTTGACCTCAGACGCAGAGAACACCTACCTTCACCCAACCTGTATGGTAAACGTCGATGGTACGATTCGCATAAGCATGTGCACTATTACTTACGTCAAGGTTAAAAATGGAACGTGGGACGCTCATTAGCCAGTGTGAATTTGGATCGCGCTCAGAGTTCTGTTGTCAGAGACAGTCACTCATGAGCTGAAGGGAGAGAGTACCCTGGCCAATATGAAGCACGTGGAAGTATCGATGACGCCCACGCGCCTTCCACTATGGGCTTCTATGGCTACACTGGGCCAAGGAAGGCTCCAGAGTCCTGTGCAGACAAATCATTAGAACAGGCAGCAAAGGAAGAAATAGTGAATGACCTTCCTAATTGTGTATCTCTTGCACGGACAAGTCCTCCTTGTTTGCAACCACAACCCAGCCAATATTTAAAAACTAGAGATTTATAGACCTTTATGGATGCCACCGTGCCAATAATTACCTAACATTAAGTGCTATCCAAAATGATTGTAGCAGCAAACCATCTGCCACACCAGGAGAGTTTCAGGTAGTGAGAAAAGCCAAATCAGCATTCTTCACTCCTTGCCCGGAGGAGACCATTCGTCTGGGTAATTTTTTTTTTTTTAAACCACCACGCTAATAAGTAATGGTATGAAATTGGAAGGTGTCTTTCTACAACATGAGCTCATTACCAATAAAAGGTAGGTAATGACCTGTTTTTTCCCCCAGCGCATTCCTTTTTGATTTCAGTGGAAGATGGAGCGAATACATCGTTTTGAACATTTCAGGTTTGCAATGACTATTTGTTAATTGCATGTCAATATTTGGTGAAGTTGAAATGCAAAAGATATATCGTGTAGACTCGGCAGGCATCTGACACTTGGGGGTTCGGCCGACTTCCCCAACCCACTGTTTTTCCCTCCTGTCCTCTCCTTCGTCCCTCAAAACCCAACTAAGTGTGGCACAATCCAAGTCAAAAATGCAATCAGGGAAAGTGTTTCTGTCAGGTCGTTGGTCGCTGATCACAGCGAGCGAGCCAACGCCAGGCTCCATCAGGCACGATGACACATTTGGCACCTGTCTTGAATAGTGAAAAGCAGAGAGAGCACAAGGAGGAAGGGGAGTGTCGTCTGCACGACTTCAGGCCAGAAACCAACCAGCCAGACGAAGCCTTTTCCTTTCAAAGTAATAACGGAAGGAAGGCGGGGCTTACCTAGAGCACAGGTGACCCCCCACCTTGCTGTCCTCTGCCTCCTAGAGGCTCAGCTTCTTGGGCTTGTGGGCTGGGTTTCTTCTCTGCCCACAAGCCGCCCAAGCCAGACAACATCTGTCCTTTGACATGTCAGAAGTGGCCAGCTTGGCCTGGCCCTTTGCCCACATATCTTCGGTTGGCTCCTTGGTCTTGACAGGCAAGGTCAAACAGGGTCACCCCCGCCCCGTGTCGAAACTCCAGCAGCTACCACACCAGTACAAGGGTTCTACTCTCCGCTTTTCTTCCTGGACATTCCCTCAGGTATCGGGAAGGTTGTATTTTCCTACAATTACAGCATCAGCATTTCTCAGAAGCAGCGATGTGTGTATCTGTGTTTTTCCCTCCAGCCCAAAGACAGGAAGCACCTGTCTTTCCCTCTCCTCCTACCTACTCGCTGTCACCGAAAAGCAAGCCTAGCTCCGAGTTTCCCTTTGAAAATCGCAGCAAAGAGGCTGGGCAGCTTTTCAAAAATGACAGTTGTTTAAGGGGAGTAAATTGGCTCAAGTTTTTCCGGGGAAGCTTTGAGGAGATCCAGCCTCCGGGGCAGATTTGGGGGTGGGGGCAGGAGAGATGAAAAAGTCAGCTGGCAGTGAGAACTGTCTGCTGGAGGAGGTCTTGAAGGCAAAGCTTCTTCTCACCATGGCCTCTGTGGAATGAAAATACAATCTCTTATTCTCAACCCTTCTGTCTCTCCCCTCACCTGCCCCTCTTTGTCTCTTTCCCGCTGGTCTCGAGCCGGCCCCAGACCACGTGGAGCGTAGACTCACTGGGAGCAGGCAGTTCAAGTCGCAAAGCAGATAAACGTCCAGATTCTTCCTTCTGGACGGGGGCCATTTGCCTTTCTCCCAGAGTTACCAGGGCCTTGGCGCCTTGTCTGATTCTCCCGCCAGTGATGCCAGGCTAAGAAAGGAAATGGCCTCCTTTGGTCTGCAAATGGACCTCTACCGGACCTGCGTGCGGTTAGCAGAGGGAGTGGGGATCCCAACTTCCATTTCTCTTTTCCAATTACAGCTTTGCTTGCCTGATTTGGGAAGAGCTATTATTTTAGCGGTTTCTGTGTCCCTGGGCTTGTAGCTGGAGGAGACCTCTCCACTCTTCTTGGAGCCACAAACTCCAAACAGATGGTTTCTGAGAGGGCTAATCCAGAGGCCATTTTCAGTCCCTTCTCCCTCATTCCAGAGCCCGGTCTTTATTGCCATTACTGCAGCAAAGACTTAAATCAGGGAGGATCTCAGTGGTGTTCCTCCTAGGAGGACAGACACTTCCTGTCTCCGAGTACATCAAAATGAAGTCTCTCAGCCAAACACAGGAGGGTGTTGTCAGCTGTTTCCTTGTTCCCAACCCCCAACACTCTCCTTTCACCGTGCGAAGTTCTCATCAGTCCTGAGAACTCAACTGGCTCATTAGTGACATGCAAACCCCTTCCCTGAAACATGCTGGATCTGGCCCCGGAACTTCACACAAACTTGCTAACTTGGGCTTTACAGTTTCCTTAGAAGTAGGTGTATGCAGTGCACAGAATTCCAAGATGGCCCCGTTAGATTCCCAGCCCTGGTGTACACACACTTTCTCCTCATTATTCAACCAAATGCTAATCTAGGAACTGCTGTCAAGGGATTTTACAGATGTAATTAAGGTCCCAGATAGTTGACCTTGAGATCGAGAGATTACCCAGGTGTGCCTGGCCTAATCACAGGAGCCCTTTAAAAGGAGGGAGTCTGGGGGTACCTGAGTGGCTCAGTCTGTCGAGTGTTCGACTCAGGTCATGATCTCAGGGTCCTGGGATCCAGCCCTGCATAGGGCTCCGTGCTCAGCAGGGAGTCTGCCTGAGGATTCTCTCTCTCCCTCTCCCTCTGCCCCTCCCCTCACTGGTGCACACACACTCTCTCTCAAATAAATCAATAAATCTTTAAAAAAGAGAAAAAAGCAGGGGGTTTTCTCCAACTGATGGAAAAAAGGAAGTCAGAGGTCCAAAGTATGATACGGATCTGATGGACCATGGCCGACTTGAAGATAGAGGGGACCACATGGCAAGGGACACTTAGGAGTTAAGATTGGCCCTCAAGCGATGGCCAACAGGGAAACAGGGACATCAGTCCCACAGTCACAAGGAAATGAATTCTGCCTACCGCAAGAATGAGCTCAGAAGCAGATTTTTCCCCAAAGTCTCTGGACGGGAACTCAACCCTGTCGACAGCTGACCATCCGCCTTGCAAAGCCTGCGCGGAGAACACAGCTACCCCTGCACTGGACTTCCGACTTCTAACTCCGTGAGCTAGCAGACGGGTGTGACTTTAAGCCACTGAGGTGTGTGGTAGGTTGTTACACAGCGATAGCAAACGAATACAATACCGCTGTTTGTTTTGTTTCATAGAAGAAACCAGGGACAAGAAGGTTGCATAACTTGCCTTCCACAGTCAGGCAGCCAGCAAACCACAGGCAGGTTTTGTACCCAGAGGGTCTGCTTCCAGAATGCGTGTCCTAACCACCAGCTCCGCGGCACATCCTTTGATGTGCACAGGCCCTCGCTTTCCCTCTTCTGGAAAGGCTTTTCTGACTATCTCCACCCACTCTGGTCCCTCCCTGACCCTACACAGCCTCTCCATATGACGCCATGTTGTTTTTTATGACTGGGCCCCCTCCAGCTTCATGGCAGCTGTCTGGAGCTTCCTGTGAGAAGGAATAGCCACTTGCTCCGGGCCCGAAAAGCCCCCAGCTTGCACGTGGTCTCGCTAATACATCTGTTTCACGGTTTCCCATGGGGTAAATATCCATGGAGCAAATAATTGGGAACAGACAACATCAGGATTTGGGGGCTGTTAGTAAATGGCCTGTTATGTCCTATGGAAAAAAAGCCTCAAACTAAAACAATGCCGACAGTAAAATCACCCCACCTATAACTTCCTACCCCTCCCTGTAAAGGTCTAAGACAAAACCACCCTACTGAGACATTCTAAAATTTGGACCTGTGGTGGATGTTCTCTTTATTGCAAGAGCCTAAATAAAGTCAATTAAAAAAAAAAAAGCCCTGAAGGAAAGTCAAGAAGGTGTCAGGTGCCAGGAAGAGGGAATTTCCTTAGCTTCCTGTACTTTCTGAGGAAGGGCAGCCAAGAAGTCTTGCATGAAAGCACGTGGGAAGCACAGAGACCCTGACTTAGCCAAAGCAGTCCCTGCGCTGCCCCTTGGCAGTTGCTGACCTGTGTTTTTCTTGTGATTATTCATTAAGCGGGCGGCTGACAAGAGCCTGTGGGTTCCGCTGAAGCCGGCTTGCATGTGGCCGAGAGCCGAGCAGGGATACCATTTGTAACAGCTGCCACTTGAGTGGAACAGAACTTACTAGGCGGAGAAGCATGTGTGAACCTGTCGTTACCCGCACACACATATCTATGCCTAATGAAAACCACAGTGAGGAGAAAACAACAACAACAAAAAAAAGCTTCCCTCTTTTTGTGCTCTGTCACTTGGCAGAATGTCCTATGGTTGAAATGTGAAATCAGGACAGACTTGAGTTTGAGAGCCGTGGAGACGCTGGCATCCAGGACTTATGGAGGCCAAGCACTGGGGGCGGCCAGTAGAATTTGGCTGGGGCAAGAGGCGAAGTTAAGAGTCAGAAAAAGATCTAATTTATTGGATCCCCTAGTTCCATTTGGGAAGCCGCAGGGAATAGAGAATAGGGGAGGATCAGCCAAGAACCTGTAATAAAATTCAGCAAAATACGGAGAGTAAAAGAGAAACTCAAGGAGCGTTGGCACAGAGGCCCATGGACCGAGAAGCTGGGCTATTAAAAAAAAAGCTGGCCCGGGAAGAGGTGGAATTTTAGAAAACTTGGAAGAGGTTGCCTGGTTAGAGATCTCTGCTGGCAGAAGAAAATCAGCGCAGTCTGGCCCTGGGAAGCCAAGCACAGCGCTCAGATGGCAAACGTGCTGTCAGTATCTGGGCAAGCTCGGTGGGTCGGAGGGAAGTATGTCTGATGATGCTGACGGAAATGGAGTCTAGAAGCGGGGACAAATGGTCTCTCCTGGCCAATTCAAGTGTCCCACGGGGTCTCCGTTTCATCATTTCAAATGGGAGTTTTCTACTTCTGACTCATTTTCTTCCGTGGCTTAATAGTTGCAAATTCTGTAGGAAAAGTGTATTTATCTGCACTTAACAGCTCAGCGAGTGTTTTTCGCTCTGAGTTAAGAACGATGCACACCAGTAGCTGCTTTTCATGCATTCTGCGCCCCTCTGAGCAGTCAGAGACGCTAGAGAAAAGACCAACCACAGCTCCACGAGCAAATCAAGCCCCTTATTAACCACTGTTCCATTGGGATTTTTAACGGGGGTCTTTGGACCCCACTGGGTTCAAGTGATGAGGTCTGTGTTTCCCTTAAATTTTATGTCAAATTTGCATTCTGTGCATATGCTTGTTTCCCTAAGAAATAGTTTATTAGTTTTGAGAAGTATATTTTGGTTTCAAGTGACAGAGACCCAACTCGAAGGAATGCAAGCCAGAAAAGGAAATGTAGAGACTCCAGTAACCGAAACTCAGCAAGGGCAGCTGTCCTTTCTGTCGCCCTAGTTTTAATCCCCTCCTGCAGCTTCCTGTGCAGGACCAGAGAGAAAAGGGTATCTCCGATTTCCAAAAAGAAAGATTCTGAGCAGAAATGCTGATTGGCCCGGTCTGAGAAAACAGCCGGGCTGTAGAGGGCTATGATTGGCCCACCTTTGAGGTGGCTGCCCACCCCTCAGCCAATCCCTGACGTCAGGGAGGCGGAGCCATTGGAAACTCTCCTTTTGGCCAGGTGGCTCAGTGAGGGCAAGAGTAGCCCCCCAAAGAGACACTGGGTGGACAGGCGGCAGGGGTCCTGGAGGAACTGCCCTGACCAGTGAGGCTGGAAAGTTTCTCAGCTTAAGCGCAGGGCACTTTCTGACTCCTGTAGACACTCTTCTGGAGTTCTAATTAAGGCTTTTTAAAACCAAATGCAGGGGCGCCTGGGTGGCTTAGTGGGTCAAGCCTCTGCCTTTGGCTCAGGGCACGATCCCGGTCCTAGGATTGAGCCCCACCTCTGGCTCCCTGCTCAGTGGGGAGTCTGTTTCTCCCTCTCCCTCTGCTCATCACCCCCACCCTCTCCTGTGTGTGCTTTTTCATGCTCTGCTCTCTCTCTGTCTCAAATAAATAAATCTTTTTATAAAATTAAAAATAAAACCAAATTCATTCATAACACATTCCTAACATGTGTAGACATTTTATACCAACCATTAAAATCCTCCCAAGAAGCTAGGCCATCTTTATGTATTTGGGCTTAAATCAACCTTACTCCCTTCATGGGAGCCCAAAGAAGAAACCGATGTGGACCAAGCTCATTTATGGGCTGATGTCTCTGTCTCCTGGAAAGAGATTCCACGTGGAGGCAAGATGCCTGTGTGTCAATCCTGAAGAAATCGCTTACCTTCTTCAGGGTTACCTGCCTTTGGAAACGAACAGGGTGTATTGTGGTCCCTGAAGGCTCCTTGCTTCTCTCTTTTCCAAGCATGGCACATCTTTGACCAAGATTTCATCTTCAAAGTCTATCAGAGCGAAAATATGGAGCCGTCATTTTCCAAGGGTGCTCCATGAACTTCGAGGGTTTTGGGAGGCGCTTCTCGTGTTCTGCAAATGATTAATTTTCATCTTGAAAGAGTGTACTTTAAGATGATCTTAAGATGAGAAAACTCACACCGATTCTGTTATGAACATGACAGCACCTTGAGCCTGTGGCAGGTAATTTATGAGGACAGATGGCTTCTCCTCCTGTCTTTGTTTGAGGAGTATTCTGAGATTGCAAGGTAAGCTGTTAAAAACTGTCTCCCATCCTGACTACTGATGTGTGTGTATCAGGATTTTTTGTACTCTAGTGCCAACAGCAATGTCTGGAAATCAATCAGGTACTGAAATAAGACAATTTCCATCTTCCATTACCCCCAAGTTCGAATGCTTGAGTTCTTAATCCTGCTATCACTCTCATTCTTATTGATTAGTTTTAAAAATAAGTTTACATATTCACCCTATAAATTAGATTTATAATGACAAATTATAAATGTTGTTATTTTATACATTGGCAATACTGTGTAAGATTTCTTTTGTAAGGGAGGTTCCGTGTCTAGAAAAATTTTGAAAACCACTGATTTGGAATATGAGGAAATAGAGTAAACGTCTTTTCTTCTTTTCTCTCAAATTGATGTGCCTAGAACCCAATCCCCCTGCCCCCCCCCCAGCTGTTATCAGTCACCAGAGCAGGGCACTTGCTAATGACCACGCCCCCCACCATGGCTTTGCCGGTGCTTCTGGGGACTTGGGCATAAGAGATTACCTTTTAGGGCTTGTATACTATTGCTTTTGCTGCACAAGAAATCATTCCAAAACGTACTGCCTTAAAACAAGAACCATTAAAAAAAAAAAAAAAACACAAACAAGAGCCATTTATTAGCTCATGATTCTGCAAGTCAGCAGTTTGGGCTGAGCTCGGCTGAGCGTTCCTCTGGCCTCTGCTGGGCTCACTGAGGCATCTGCGGCCCGCCGCTGCTGCATATGCTCTTCTGATCTTGCATGTGCCCTCTCCCACGGGGTCCCCCGTCTGGGACCTTGGCTGAGAGGATGATCGTGGCTCTCCATGGCCTGTCATCGCCCCATCAGCTAATCCAGGCTTCATCAGGTGGTGGTAGCGGCTTACCAAGGGAGAGGAGTCGTGTGCACCGCCCCTGGAGGTCCTGGCCGGAACCTGCTAAGTGTCCCTTGTGCTACATGCTATTGGCCAAGACAGATCAAAGGCCATGGGGGGAGATGCAGGTCTCCTGGCCGTGGGAGAGGAGGTGGCCTAATAAATTAGTACTGTTCCCCTGAGAAAGGCTCAGAGGAGGTCCCCTTTGCTGGTGAGTTGTCAGGCAGGGAGCAGGTGGCTCTGAATGGCAAGAGACTGCCCCCTATGTCAGTGAGAAAGAAGTCTAACTATATAACCCTTCAAAAATGGAATGAAACCTTGAGGGACTGAGTCGTGTTCCCGCAAAAGTCATACATTCAAGTTCTAACCTGCAGTACGCTTCAGAATGTGACTGTTTTTGGAGACTGGATAATTAAGATTAAGGTTAGATGATGTCACAAGGGTGCGGCCTTAATCTACCATGACTGGTGTCCTTGAAAGAAGAGGGAGAGACACCAGGGATACCTATGCACAGAGAGAAGGTCGTGTGAGGACACAGGGAGAAGGCGGCCACCCTCAAGCCATGGAGATTGGCCTTGGGAGAAACCAAGTCTGCTGACAGCTTGTTCTTGAACTTCTAGCCTCCAGACCATGAGAAATAAATGTCTATTGTTCAAGCCCCACCCGTCTGTGGTAACATGTTACAGCAGCCTGAGCAGACTAATACAGAGGCTAACTGATGGGGAGGAGTTATGGGTAATTTGCTGGCTTGGGCCTGGCTCCGCCTCAGCTCCTGGGGCACGGGCAAAGTCGTCTCCGAAATTGTCCCCACCTCCCACTGTGGTTCTTCCAGCTTCATGAAGCCTCTGGGCCTCCCTTTTCAAGCCCTTGAAAACTCCCGCACTCCCAGACAAGCCAGCCTCAATCCCCACCTTAGGGCCAAGTGTTTGTTTCGCTCTTCATTCAGTCTCTTTCTACTCTTGCTGTTTATGAATGGACTTGAGGCTCCCCCTTGTTCTGGAGACGGTTTTTGAGGTCTGAAGCCGATACCCGGCTCTTTTTCTCCCTGCATCCCTCCCATGATGGTCCTAATCTCCCCCAAGGCCGCAGACGCTCTGATTGAATGGGTGTGGGACACAGAACTGTCTCACCAGGTGTTTAAAATGTGTTTTGTAAATTTTTTAAAAAAGATTTTCTTTCTTTCTGAGAGAGAGAGAAAGAGAGAGCACAAGCAGAGGGAGAGGCAGAGGGAGAGGGAGAAGCAGACTCCCCGCAGAGCAGGGAGCCCAAGACGGGACTCAATCCCAGGACCCTGGGATCATGACCTGAGCCGAAGGCAGACGCTTCACGGACTGAGCCACCCAGGTGTCCCTTGTTTTGCAAATTTTTAAACACTTCCTTTCCTATGAACCAACATAATATTTAGAACAATGATGAAAATTTGTTTTCACTTCTCTGGTGTATTAAGAGGCTGTATTTTATAAGCAAATTGCCAAAGACCATTATCTGTTCATTTATCTGTAGGGCATTTATGATAATAACTGTTAGTATGATTAACGGCATGAATATGTGGAGTCCTTTCTATTTCCTGAAGCTCTTTTAAACAGTCATAATTAGTTCACCGTAGAAAAGGATGGGTCTTTACAGCCAGCAAGAGGTATCCCGGTGGAAAGACATCCAGTCAATCCGTGTTTGGAGATAAAACAGCATCCTTGGCATTGGCCTTGGGCAGCAGACTCTGCGTAGGATCCCTGGGAAGAGCCAGTGCTGTCTTGTACCGAGACCCTCAGAGGCCACGGCTCTCCGAGACTCTCCACTGAAATGCACAAAAACTCCCTCAGTGAAACTTGACGATGTCAAAGCAACACAGGGAAAATGTGTGTGCCATGCTTATTATGATCACAATCCTTGTGTCATTATAAAGTCATAGAAACGGAGGTCGTCTAAGATAATTTGCTATCAGAAAATCAAATATTCCATCAAGGACGAATTTTAATGCCACACACTGTGCTGCGCAGTGGCCTGGACCCCTCAGCAGAGAACACTTGACAAGACGCTCATTGCACCAGGGACGTCCCACTTCTCGCTCAGTGCACCAGGGACGTCCCACTTCTCGGAAGCCGGAAGTCACGCCCCTAAGCGATTGGATGTTGGCATTTCCTGAGCAAGCTCTGAGAAGGGAATTCAGTGCCTGGCATTTGTTTCCTAGGACTCCTGTAACAAATTTATTCTCTGGCAACTCTGGAGGCTGACTCTGAAACCCAGGTGTCACTTGGCAGGGGGCACAGGACTCTGTCCAGAGGCTCTGGGGGAGAACCGGTTCTTTGTCTCTTCCAACCTGTGGCCGCGTCACTCCCCACCCTGCCTCCATGGTCCCATCACCTCCTCTTCTTCTGTCTCTGTGCGCTTGGGTCTTCACCGCCTGTGTCTCTCTCCTGTAAGGACATGGGCCATTGGATCTGAGGTGCACGTGGATAACCCAAGACCAGCTCATCTCAAAAATGCTTAACTTTGTTACATCTGCACAGACTCTATTTCCAAAAAGGGTCACATTCACAGGTCCCAGGAATTAGGTCATGGACAGCAGGTCGTCTAGGAGAGCTTGCTGCAGCCCACTGCAGTCATGTCCCATTATGAATACAAAGGCCATCAGAAATCATTGTTCTATTGTTAAAAAAATTTTTTTAAGATAAAATATTATCTAGTAGATAATCTTTCAGGTATATCATAAAGATAATTATGATATGTCTCATTATAAAATAAATGTAAAATAGTTGCAAAAAACAAGTCAAAGGGAAAATAAGACCCACGGGGCCTAGAATGAAGAACTTCTCAGAACAGCTCTGTGAAAACTGGCCCACCCCAGAGTTAGTTGTGCTCAGGAGAACCACCAGTCATGTCCATAAGGCGAGAGCTACCCTATGGCCCAGGAAAGGCACAGGGATTCCTGGAAATTCCCTGTTCCCCTCCTCCCTCATATCCTATACCTCAGGGGACACCATGTGATATAAGGACCAGGGTCCTCCACCTTGGAAGACTTTCCCGTTGGTGACTCAGTGCCTTCCCCAGCATAAGCGGCCCTATGTCCCAGAGCAAGTCCATATAATCATGTCCCCACGGGCCCCACATGGCCCAATCCAAGCACACAGGCCTGCTGGCTTGTCCTATCTAAGGAGAAAATTGACAGCATTGAGGTTCCAGAAGAATGGGTAGCAGGCACCTGCTTTGGGCAGGCCTCCACCAATCTCACTTTCTTAGCAGAGCTGCTCTTTTTTTTTTTTGAATATTTTACTCATTTATTTGAGTGCGTGAGCAAGAGAGAGCACAAGCAGGGGGAGAGGCAAAGGGAGAGGGAGAAGCAGACTTCCCGCTGAGCAGGGAGCCCGACACGGGACTCAATCCCAGGATCCAGGGACCATGACCTGAGCCGAAGGCAGACGCTTCACTGACTGAGCCACCCAGGTGCCCCATAGCAGAGCTTCTGATCGATGCTGAAGGGCTTGTGTTTAGGATAAAATGCCTTCAAACACCTGGAGTACAGCTTCTCAGGGTTATCATCGGGGCAGAGAAGGAGACTTGGCAGTTGGTTAAACTTGAAAGTGAAGGTCGTGGTCCAACGGGATGGGGGAGTGAATTCAGAGCCACCAACCTCTGCCCATTGAGAAGCCAAAGGTCCACGGGCAGTCTGGATCCTCCTCACACAATCCTTTTGGATCTGGTATGACAGATGGGCCAAAGGGTAATCAATGCCGCCGAGCCACATTCCATGGCATGCAACTGCGCGATTCAGGGCTGGAAAAATATTAAAGGAGATTATAACCAAATGTCCACCTTCAATATTAAAAAAGCCACCAACAAAGCAACCATTGAATGGCTTAATTTGAGCAGTAGAATTTAGTAGTGGCCCCCGTGGGTTAGACTCACTGCAAAATGTAACCGAATGGGTGGCTTTCTGTTCCGCTATGAGCTGTAAATCCATTAAAAGGTCTGAGGGGGTCAGGCCGAAACGATGAGCTTGGATTTATGACCATCGTGCTACAGCCCTTCTTTCTGGCAGTAACGGAGCTAGTGATCTGTTAAAGTTACTTGTAATCCGTGAGAGGAACACTGTTTTATCTCCATAAATGAAAATGCTTCTTCCTGGCTTTCCTGACGGGGGTGCTGTTCCCAGCTCATCCAAAAACATCAGTTACTCATGAAGTATAAAAAACCAAGCAGATGGGCCAGAAGGTTGGGCTCCAGATAACCAGCTGGCTCCTTTCTGCCCTTCGGGTCTCCTTTCAAAGCTGTCTACCCACAGGGGGCTTTCCTGTTCCAGCGACTTAAAGGGGTCTCAGGGCCTCCTCATTTGCCGGTTCCTGCCTTATTTTCATCAGGACTCTTAACAGGACTTAACACCTTCTTGTTTATTGATACGCTCAGCATATAACCTCACTAGATCACAAGGGAGTGAGTCTTGCACTGAATGGAATGGATATATTCACATCCTAATCCCCTCAATCGGTCTCCGGTATCTCAGTTGGAAAAGGAAAAAAGTCTTTGTAGATGTAAGTAAGTGAAGAACCTTGAGTTGAGGAGATCATCCTGGGTAATCTGGGTGGGTCCAAAATCCTAAAACAGTGTCCTTATAAGGAAAAACAGAAGGAGATGAGACACAGAAGAGGAGACAGTGTGAGCAAGAAAGCAGAGAGCTGGGTGATGGGGCTACCAGGCAGGAAGGAGCTGGAAGAAGCAAAGAATGGATTCTCCCCCAGGGCCGCCCAGAAAGAGCACAGACTTACTGACACCTCGATGTCAAACTCCTAGACTCCAGAACTGTGAGAGCACTACATTTCTGGAAAGCCACTAAGTGTGTGGTCATTCATCACAGCAACCCCAGGAACCTAATAGAAGGATGGAGGCTTGCTTGCCTCTTTGGCAACGTAAGCCGGTGTCTAAAAGGCTGGCTTGTACATAGTAGGTGCTTAATACATGCTTGGTACATGAATGAGAAAAAGAGTACTTTAGAGGCTCTGTGGTCAGGCCATTCTGGGTTGAAATCCTGGCTCTGCCACGAGCCGCCGAGAGGCCCGAGGCTCACCTTCTGCAGACCCAGTGGCCTGGTCAGCAGTGTGGCCTGGAAGACCCACCCCAAGAGGTATCAGGAGGGCAGTGTGAGGTCACGTATGTAACGCCCTGAGTGGGGTGCCTGGGCCATACGGCACTGAGTCGCCAAAAGGGGGTAGAACCACTCCTCGCTTATTCTTTTATGTTCTTTATGACTTACTTGCCACCTGTCCGTGTCCANGGGCAGTGTGAGGTCACGTATGTAACGCCCTGAGTGGGGTGCCTGGGCCATACGGCACTGAGTCGCCAAAAGAGGGTAGAACCACTCCTCGCTTATTCTTTTATGTTCCTTATGACTTACTTGCCACCTGTCCGTGTCCAGCCTTGTCCATTTACATGGGATTCTTGGTTGATGAGAAAACAGCGGCAGCCTTGGTCAGCTCCCACTGCCGGGGACAAGCACCAGTGAGTGCCTCCAGCCCCGCCAGCACCCCGGCTTGCCTTAGCCACATCTGGTGCTTCCAGAGAAGAAAATACATGCATCGATTTCCCCACGGTCACCCGGATGTCGGATACCTAGGGCTTGCGGGCGGGCAGAACGTGGCACGGGGTCAAGGTGCAATTAACCTACCTCTTCCGCAATCACATCGCTTCCCACGCCACACGCAGGCTTCTGAGTAAAAACTGGTCAGTTAATGTTTGCCCAACGACCTGAGTTGAAATGATAGGAATCCTGCAGATTCCAGGAATGACTTTTATTTTTTCTTCTCTCCTCGTTTCTTTTCACAAAGCATTTCTTATGCCAGTTAAACAGGCTGCTCTCTGCTCATTGCTGACCTTTCCCTGGCAACCGAGCCTCCGGTGAGTCAGGACGGGGACAGTAGCTGCCCCCGCCAAGGAGCACTTCCTCTGGGTGGGGGGCGGGGCGCCGCGCTGCCTCCTTCTCGAACTATCTCACCTAATCCTCCCAACAACCCCGCAAGAGAGGTCCTATTATCACACCCATCTTCAGTGGAGGAGAAAGGCCCAGGCAGCCTAGGTGACACGAGAAACTGGATTTCAAAGGCAAAAATTCGACATTGACTTTAACTTCGCCTCCTATCTGAGATCGCGTCCTGGCAGCACAGCTGAAACGAGATTCGAGTGCAGGAGGCCTGGGGGCTGTGCTTTCAGAGTGACCCCTTGCATGGGCCTGGAGCTGGGCGAAGAAGGAAGGCTCCCAGCCCACTGCTATGGACATGCAGATTGTGTGGTCTTCCCAGGGAGCAAGTTGGCAGTGAGCACCAAAAGCTATAAAAATAGCTCAGCTCGTCAATTGTGATGCACCGTAGACCTGTTTTTTTTGTTTCGTTTTGTTTTGTTTTACACCACAAAAATTTTCCTTTCATAATCAGGGGGAAAATCAGTGATGGCAGAATCTCTCCCCCATATTCTGATTCCAGGCTTGGGTCACAGCATCTGGGACGGTCCCCGATCTGCCCCTTCTGACTCAGGTCTCCTCTCCTCCAGGTCCCATCCAACTCAGAAGCCCCTGTCACACCGGATAGGTCTTACTCAACCGCTGAGCCAGAGCAGGGACCCCAGGAGGTCAGGATGGGGTTGAGACCCAGTTAGCCCCACGTGAAAACACGTGCTCTGTTGCAACACAGCATGAAACCAGCTCGGAGAGGAGGAAGTGATTGTGTTTCAGCCAGACAGAAATGAGTTTGTGCGGAGAAATCAGCCCATTCAGCAAAATCTCACTAAAATCTTGATACCATCATTGTTCTCCCAACAGCGAACAGATAAGCACGTTGTTGTTCTCACCGCCCCCTCCCTGACCTTCATGGAGGCCCCATCAATAGTCTAAATAAATCCTTGGCAAAGCATCCCTTTCTCTGCCATGTCTGTGGAGGAGCAGAAAAGGCTCAGGTCAGACACCCTGGCTGTTCCCTCCTCCTTTCCATTTACCACGTTGTTACTGCCCCTTTGTGGACCTTAAATTCCTCCTTCGGAAATTGGAGGGGTGACCCATTCACAGGGTTTGGGGGAATTAGAATAAGATAATATACGCAAAGAACCCCCCAAATACATGGGTAATAAGCTCTTCACAAATGCAGGTTAGTAACATTAAATAAAAAGATGCATCTGATGTGAACTAAATGCCACGAGGGCGAGGCCTCAAAATCCATGTGTTCCCCTGGTGTCCCAGCCCCGGCAGCCAGAC
>NC_048230.1:34283556-34287348 GCF_002007445.2 Ailuropoda melanoleuca | reverse complement strand
TATTTTTTCTTCTCTCCTCGTTTCTTTTCACAAAGCATTTCTTATTACAGTTAAACAGGCTGCTCTCTGCTCATTGCTGACCTTTCCCTGGCAACCGAGCTTCCGGTGAGTCAGGACGGGGACAGTAGCTGCCCCCGCCAAGGAGCACTTCCTCTGGGTGGGGGGCGGGGCGCCGTGCTGCCTCCTTCTCGAACTATCTCACCTAATCCTCCCAACAACCCCGCAAGAGAGGTCCTATTATCACACCCATCTTCAGTGGAGGAGAAAGGCCCAGGCAGCCTAGGTGACACGAGAAACTGGATTTCAAAGGCAAAAATTCGACATTGACTTTAACTTCGCCTCCTATCTGAGATCGCGTCCTGGCAGCACAGCTGAAACGAGATTCGAGTGCAGGAGGCCTGGGGGCTGTGCTTTCAGAGTGACCCCTTGCATGGGCCTGGAGCTGGGCGAAGAAGGAAGGCTCCCAGCCCACTGCTATGGACATGCAGATTGTGTGGTCTTCCCGGGGAGCAAGTTGGCAGTGAGCACCAAAAGCTATAAAAATAGCTCAGCTCGTCAATTGTGATGCACCGTAGACCTGTTTTTTTGTTTCGTTTTGTTTTGTTTTACACCACAAAAATTTTCCTTTCATAATCAGGGGGAAAATCAGTGATGGCAGAATCTCTCCCCCATATTCTGATTCCAGGCTTGGGTCACAGCATCTGGGACGGTCCCCGATCTGCCCCTTCTGACTCAGGTCTCCTCTCCTCCAGGTCCCATCCAACTCAGAAGCCCCTGTCACACCGGATAGGTCTTACTCAACCGCTGAGCCAGAGCAGGGACCCCAGGAGGTCAGGATGGGGTTGAGACCCAGTTAGCCCCACGTGAAAACACGTGCTCTGTTGCAACACAGCATGAAACCAGCTCGGAGAGGAGGAAGTGATTGTGTTTCAGCCAGACAGAAATGAGTTTGTGCGGAGAAATCAGCCCATTCAGCAAAATCTCACTAAAATCTTGATACCATCATTGTTCTCCCAACAGCGAACAGATAAGCACGTTGTTGTTCTCACCGCCCCCTCCCTGACCTTCATGGAGGCCCCATCAATAGTCTAAATAAATCCTTGGCAAAGCATCCCTTTCTCTGCCATGTCTGTGGAGGAGCAGAAAAGGCTCAGGTCAGACACCCTGGCTGTTCCCTCCTCCTTTCCATTTACCACGTTGTTACTGCCCCTTTGTGGACCTTAAATTCCTCCTTCGGAAATTGGAGGGGTGACCCATTCACAGGGTTTGGGGGAATTAGAATAAGATAATATACGCAAAGAACCCCCCAAATACATGGGTAATAAGCTCTTCACAAATGCAGGTTAGTAACATTAAATAAAAAGATGCATCTGATGTGAACTAAATGCCACGAGGGCGAGGCCTCAAAATCCATGTGTTCCCCTGGTGTCCCAGCCCCGGCAGCCAGACGGGGCCATATGACCAGTTCTAGCCGGTGCTAGGAGAGTGGATGTGACCTACGTGGTCCCTTCCTGGCCAGTAGTTAACTCCCCAGGGCCTCTCTTTCCCGACCCTGATGACCTCGGAAGGCCACGCACTGGGATATTGGCGTACCCCTGACACCAGGTCCCTGAATCACGCTGTAACCTTCATTAAACGAGGAACGTGAGTGAGAAAGAAGCCTGTGTTGTGGGAAGCCACCGAGATCTCAGGATTAGGCTGTTACTCTAGCAGAACCTGATTTTACTCCACCAACACGAGTGTGAAAGAAATGGGACACGGATGTCATTTTCTGAAAAATCCAATCAAATGAAACTCTAAGCCCTTTCCTGTTAGGTTGGCTGGACATTTCATCTAAGTCATCCCAGGAGATCTTTTTCCCACACCCCCTCAGTGCTGGGGGAACATGCTTAAGGTCGCAGGTGGCGGACGGGTGAGGAGGACCCGCTGGTCCGTGTCCATCACCTGGGCTTGTGCAGGTGGGGGTGGGGGGCTCTATCGCGTCTGTGCCAAGCTCAAGGACGGCGTAGGATTAGAATTGCTGTGGTGGGCTCCTGGTACCTGAAATGCACCTTCCAAGGCCCAGCAGTCACTTTCCACCACCCTGGGTCACTCCCCCAGACACAGACCAGACTCGCGACCTCTAGCCAACTTCCCTTTCCTAAGCTGCTTTCGGACTCTGCCTACTCCCCTCCATAGTTTGTGCTTCGGTTGGCACACCCTACAGCCTGTCAAACTCCCGTCCAGCGTATCCCTTCACTGAGTGTAGGCTTTCCAAAAATCAAAACTCAAAAAAGCCAGAGAAGGAGTTGGGCAGCCTGTCTAAATGCCTGCTTGTCTTCGATCGTAAACACCCTCCGAGACAAGGAAACTCGAAAGCCCACCTACCTTCTCGGAACAGGGGTGGGGAAAATTCCACAAGAACAAAAAACACATTAGTATCTCAATAAATTATGCTACCCCATGGGTCATGGCTCATGCGGAGGAGGAAACCAGGCCAAGGTCTGCAACCCCTCTCTCGGTTTGTAAATCAGATGGAAAAAATAATGCCCTGCAAATTAGCCCTAGCACACAGGCCAAGGACTTGAAAGAATTTCATCTGTGGCTGAGCCACAAGGAAACTGGCCTACAAACCATGAAAATATGTGCCCCCAGCCTAACCCCGATTGCAATCCCCTGCAGTTAGCGCTCCCCGCAGTCAGACCTTTCTGCCCTTCAAATGCCCCTGCCTGTGTGATAGGCAGTCAGGCAAAGCTCAAACATTTTTGAAAATAAGTATGTTCTAATCAACCTTTGATTACCAGAGGATCGCGGGTGGGGATTTTTAAGGTTCCTCCTTTTGCTGGGTCCGCTCCGAGTACTGCCTTAAGACTGCATTTCTGTCTTCTCCACTCAGGAAAACAGTCCAGGAGAGAGAAGACCCAGGTCTACCCAACGTCAGGATCACTTGTTAACAATGTCTGTGTGTGTGTGTGTGTGTGTGTGTGTGTGTGTGCTTTATTTGCTCGTGATTCTGTGGCTGCCACCCAGACTTGTCCCTGTTCAGCGCTATTGACATTTTGGGCCGATTTTCTGCTGTGCTCAGCTCTCCTACGTACCATAGGGTGTTTCAGAAGCATAGCGCTCCCCCATGCCAACTCTATTGCAAAAAGTTCTCTAAGTATCACCACCCCTGAGGGGTGAAATGGCCTCTCGTTGAGAGGCTCTGGTCTTTGCCAGAGGCAGCAGTCCTATGGAAAAAATGGGCCACAGCTGTGGGACCCCCGCTCTGTGAATCATCACATTGTGCTTGGGTGGAGGGGTTCCTTGGTCCAGTATTAATCTTCCATGTTCCCCAAATGTGTCATCTGCGCCACAGAGTCCATTGGGTGCCAACATATGCTGTGTACAGGAAGGGCTCTTGGGATAGGAGGGCTGGCTGCAGGACTTCTCAGAGCCTTTACTGTCTTCCCACCACCATGACTCACCCAGAGAGGTTTCAGCGTGTAGCTCTTTCCAGTTTTATTTGTGTGCAACCAGTGATGTTTGTGAGTCGTGCTGGTACTTAGCTCTACACCCAGGACTAGAATCTGGGACACATAGCCCAGCTGGAAGGGATCTGAGGGTTCCCTGAGTTGAGTCTGGGGATCCCAGAGACCAGGGATTGCTCTTGCCTTCTCTGGAGTGTCCAGTCTACTCACTTCTTCGGCCATCGGTCTTAAGGTTGTTGTGAAGATAGAGAAGCAGGTTTCCCACTGAGGTCAGTGTCTCAGCTCCTAGAATGTCCCTCCTCATTGCCACGGTCATCTAGCCCATTCTGTTAAGCCATCCAAA
>NC_048230.1:34275198-34283456 GCF_002007445.2 Ailuropoda melanoleuca | reverse complement strand
GCGGTGCGGAGAACCACTCCTGGTTTCCATTGGCTCCCTCGGCTGTACCTGCCCATGGCTGCTTGTCTTAGTGCTGCCAAAACAAATGAGCACGAACCTGGGTGGCGTAAAACACCAGAATTTTATTTTCTTACTTCTCTGGAGCCAGAAGTCCAAAGCCAAGGTGTAGGCGAGACCACGTTCTCTCCTAAGGCTCTAGGGGAGAACTCATTTCTTGTCACTTCCTGTCACCTGGCTCCAGGTCCCCTAGTTCTGATCTCTGCCCCTGTGGTCACATGGCCTCCTCCTCCTCTCTCTGTCTTCTTGCCCTTGTGTCCCTCTCATGAGGATACGCGTGGTGATAGGCAGGCCGACCAGGATCATCGCCCCCTCTCCCGATCCCCAACTTAATCGCTTCTGCAAGTCCCTGCGGGCATAGAGGGAAATGTTCACAGGTTCCAGAATTAGGATGTGGGTATCTTTGGGGGGAGCCACAGCTCAGCCTACCACAGGAGCCGTCCTAGGGAATGTAGATTAGAATTCTTGCTTTTTCCCTCGTGAGCAGAACTCAGGTCACTGGGAAATTAAGCAGCTCTTGTGCAAAATGCCTCACAGCCCTCCTTCCCCGCCATCATGAGGCCTACAGAGCCCTATGAAAATGGACTCCCAGAAATCATAGTCATAATAACTCACATAAATAACAGTGAATTTCTTTAATTTTTACTAAAATCACACAAGGTGGGTACATTTCCCCTCCCTACTTTTCAGACGGAGTGAGGCACAGAGAGGTCGGGTAACTCGCCACAGGTCACACAGCTACGAGTGGCAGAGCCAGGACTCAGGACTCAGGACCTGCCTCTCCACCCTCCCCTCTCTGGATTTGCAAACTCACCATTAATTAACAGATATGGCAGCATCGCCACCTGTCACCTACCCCTAAAAGTCAAGCTTTGATCCACGAGCTAAGGCAAGCAGATATTCATTCCGAGCTGAAGGACAGACGCTGGGGGTGAGTGCATTTCTGTCTTGGGGTGTGAGACAAGGAAATGAGGAGCCGTTGGGGAAGTCACTTTGGGGTCTGCGGCTTCAGGTCGCTACTATTGCAACCCAGCTTCCGTGGGCTTCCCTTGGCCTCGAGGACACAGAGATGAACGGTCGAGGAGGCAGATGCGTAGGAAGGGGACAAATGGGAACTAGGCTCTTTGAACCCGTGGGACAGAGAGGCAGGGAGACATCAGTCAGCAGCCCATGACCCATGTATAATGAGCCATGGGATTTGATGGTGAGTCAAGCGTCTGCGGAAGGCCGGTCATTCAACCTAATTCTACGGTAAGCACGTGACGGCAGCAGGAGCTCAGCGCTTGGGTCTCAGAAATACAGTCCATTCCAATGGTGAACAGAAAAGCCATTCCCAAAAGCCCACGTCCTTCTTGGCCTCAATCCCTTCTGCTCAATGCTATTGTTTGAAGTTCCCATCCTCAGCTACGGGCTAAGAGAATCGAGAAGGTCCAGGAGATAAAACCCCTGAAGACGCCCTAAGATAATGCGCTTGAAAGTGACACGCTAAGGTGCTGAGTCGGTATGTCTGGGTTTGAACCGCACGCTCGTCTGTCCGAGGCAGATTTCTCATGACGCTGCAAAGGCGTCAGTCCAGGCTCCCCGCCTGCCCCTGTGGGTGCTGGGAGGCCTCGGGTGTGGAGGAAAGCTGGCTGCGGAGGGAGCCAGGTCGCAGTGAAGACGTATTTCTAGGCAAATACGGAATCTCAGAGGAAAGGGTTCTGCGTCCTCAAGGCACTCTTAATTTGTTGCTATCTCTTCTCATTTTAAATAAACAGCCACTCCCGTGCCTAATTTTGTCTTCAACATTTTGTGCTTTTTTTCTTAAGAAATGGTCCTCCACAATGTGTCAGGTCCCACTAAACCTGGGTCCTTCTTGGTCACAGGAGCTACAGAACAATGCAAAGGAGCGTTTTCCAAACTCATGACCACCACAATAAAGAACTCCGAATAAATGTTCTTTCTAAGACCGATGTCAAGGACAAGAATACCGAAACAGACATATGGATCAGGCGGGCGTGCTGATTTAGATGGAAAGCCAAGTCCCATAGAGGCGCACTGTAATGCTTTTTAAGGTTTCTTCCTCACAGTGTGCTTTCGGAAATTCATAAAACGAGGAAAACCAACCTTCTATGTTCCGTTCTCACAGATACCAAAATCTCGTGCAATTCCTGTGTTCAAGAGACTCCCCCACCAAGTTTTGATGCTAGTGTTTGGAGCCCAATGGCATCTTTGCAGCAGGAAACTTGTTTCGACATCTTGGGATGGTTATTTATAGAGTATTTACTGTGTGTGCAGCCCTTTGCCAAACACTAAGGCGGAAGCACAAGAAATCCAAGGCAGATCCTTCCTCTTGAGAAACATAGAGCTTCTTAGTTGGGAAGAAAATACGTGTCTCTGAAATATTTCACTCTCGCTCTGTCTCTCTTCTGATGCTGTGGCATAAGGACCACTGCACCGAGTTTCCAACAGAGACAATTTCGCCTGGGTGCCTGACAGCCCCATTCCCACCTCCCTCCCTCTGTTCAGGATCCTGGGTGCAGACGCCCAGGGCTCCGCGAACTTCCAAAGAACATCCGTCCTAGCCTAAGTGATGGGGCAGGAGGGGGAGCCCCAGCACGCCTCTGCACCTGGCACTGCACCTTCTAGAATTGCTCAGGAATGAACAGCTCCAGGAAATGAACAGGGATTCAAGTAGTTAGAAAATAATTAATGGATTATCACCACATTCCTCTGCAGGGGACCTCCGTGGGAGCTTTCACAGCAGAGGGAGTGTCATTTCTCATCACAGCTTCATAACCACCGAATTTAGCAACTAGAAATTCTGGGGTGCACAGTTGAAATAGCTATGCTCGAGAGGCCTTGGCATCATTGCATTGCTTTTGGAAAGGAATTTGTGTCCAGATGCCAAAGGGAGACTTGTTATTTCAGCAGAAAGGACAGAGGTTATTTCCCAAGATCAGCTCAGTCTGTCCTGTGCAGAAGAAACAGGAAATTTAAAAGATGACACAGTTATTAAGAAGGAAGGGTGGCAGGTAGAACATCTGGAGATTTTAATATGATAGCAAACCTGTGGTATCCAAAAAGCATGCAGACCAGCTTCTCTTGAATACGCTTGTGATTTCCATTAACTGTCTTTCCAGAAAAATACAGTAGGTCGTTCTTACAGGGCTGTGCCTCCGCTGTCTGTGAGCTAAAGAGCACTTTCACTCACTCCACGAAGATTTCTTAAGCACCTCTTACACCCAAATGCGAAGGACCCAGCATCTAGAAGAAAGCAGAGGAAGGCTCGACCTTTGTAGTCCTTGGGGCTGATAAACACAAGCAAGTGTGAAATTGTAAGAGTGACATGAACGGAGGAGACATAGTGCGCGGGAACACAGAGGTAGGGACGTGGACCCATCCAGGGTCAACTCAGACCTCCAAGGAAGGAAGGCTTGAGTTGGTGGCCAGATGAGAAGGATTTAGGCAAAGAGGGAATGAACCAGTGCCCTGGATAGAGGAGATAGCATGTTCCAAGTCCCTGCGGTGGGACAGATCAGCACCCTGGTGGCTGGAGTAGAGAAGCATGGCTTTAGACCAATGTCATCCAATGAAACTTCCCATGATGTTGAAAGCATTCTGTGATCTGCGCTGTCCACCAGAGTAACCACTAGTCATGCGTGGCCACTGAGCAGTTGAAATGTGACCCAGGAACCAAATGTTTCATTTNCAGGAGATAAAACCCCTGAAGACGCCCTAAGATAATGCGCTTGAAAGTGACACGCTAAGGTGCTGAGTCGGTATGTCTGGGTTTGAACCGCACGCTCGTCTGTCCGAGGCAGATTTCTCATGACGCTGCAAAGGCGTCAGTCCAGGCTCCCCGCCTGCCCCTGTGGGTGCTGGGAGGCCTCGGGTGTGGAGGAAAGCTGGCTGCGGAGGGAGCCAGGTCGCAGTGAAGACGTATTTCTAGGCAAATACGGAATCTCAGAGGAAAGGGTTCTGCGTCCTCAAGGCACTCTTAATTTGTTGCTATCTCTTCTCATTTTAAATAAACAGCCACTCCCGTGCCTAATTTTGTCTTCAACATTTTGTGCTTTTTTTCTTAAGAAATGGTCCTCCACAATGTGTCAAGTCCCACTAAACCTGGGTCCTTCTTGGTCACAGGAGCTACAGAACAATGCAAAGGAGCGTTTTCCAAACTCATGACCACCACAATAAAGAACTCCGAATAAATGTTCTTTCTAAGACCGATGTCAAGGACAAGAATACCGAAACAGACATATGGATCAGGCGGGCGTGCTGATTTAGATGGAAAGCCAAGTCCCATAGAGGCGCACTGTAATGCTTTTTAAGGTTTCTTCCTCACAGTGTGCTTTCGGAAATTCATAAAACGAGGAAAACCAACCTTCTATGTTCCGTTCTCACAGATACCAAAATCTCGTGCAATTCCTGTGTTCAAGAGACTCCCCCACCAAGTTTTGATGCTAGTGTTTGGAGCCCAATGGCATCTTTGCAGCAGGAAACTTGTTTCGACATCTTGGGATGGTTATTTATAGAGTATTTACTGTGTGTGCAGCCCTTTGCCAAACACTAAGGCGGAAGCACAAGAAATCCAAGGCAGATCCTTCCTCTTGAGAAACATAGAGCTTCTTAGTTGGGAAGAAAATACGTGTCTCTGAAATATTTCACTCTCGCTCTGTCTCTCTTCTGATGCTGTGGCATAAGGACCACTGCACCGAGTTTCCAACAGAGACAATTTCGCCTGGGTGCCTGACAGCCCCATTCCCACCTCCCTCCCTCTGTTCAGGATCCTGGGTGCAGACGCCCAGGGCTCCGCGAACTTCCAAAGAACATCCGTCCTAGCCTAAGTGATGGGGCAGGAGGGGGAGCCCCAGCACGCCTCTGCACCTGGCACTGCACCTTCTAGAATTGCTCAGGAATGAACAGCTCCAGGAAATGAACAGGGATTCAAGTAGTTAGAAAATAATTAATGGATTATCACCACATTCCTCTGCAGGGGACCTCCGTGGGAGCTTTCACAGCAGAGGGAGTGTCATTTCTCATCACAGCTTCATAACCACCGAATTTAGCAACTAGAAATTCTGGGGTGCACAGTTGAAATAGCTATGCTCGAGAGGCCTTGGCATCATTGCATTGCTTTTGGAAAGGAATTTGTGTCCAGATGCCAAAGGGAGACTTGTTATTTCAGCAGAAAGGACAGAGGTTATTTCCCAAGATCAGCTCAGTCTGTCCTGTGCAGAAGAAACAGGAAATTTAAAAGATGACACAGTTATTAAGAAGGAAGGGTGGCAGGTAGAACATCTGGAGATTTTAATATGATAGCAAACCTGTGGTATCCAAAAAGCATGCAGACCAGCTTCTCTTGAATACGCTTGTGATTTCCATTAACTGTCTTTCCAGAAAAATACAGTAGGTCGTTCTTACAGGGCTGTGCCTCCGCTGTCTGTGAGCTAAAGAGCACTTTCACTCACTCCACGAAGATTTCTTAAGCACCTCTTACACCCAAATGCGAAGGACCCAGCATCTAGAAGAAAGCAGAGGAAGGCTCGACCTTTGTAGTCCTTGGGGCTGATAAACACAAGCAAGTGTGAAATTGTAAGAGTGACATGAACGGAGGAGACATAGTGCGCGGGAACACAGAGGTAGGGACGTGGACCCATCCAGGGTCAACTCAGACCTCCAAGGAAGGAAGGCTTGAGTTGGTGGCCAGATGAGAAGGATTTAGGCAAAGAGGGAATGAACCAGTGCCCTGGATAGAGGAGATAGCATGTTCCAAGTCCCTGCGGTGGGACAGATCAGCACCCTGGTGGCTGGAGTAGAGAAGCATGGCTTTAGACCAATGTCATCCAATGAAACTTCCCATGATGTTGAAAGCATTCTGTGATCTGCGCTGTCCACCAGAGTAACCACTAGTCATGCGTGGCCACTGAGCAGTTGAAATGTGACCCAGGAACCAAATGTTTCATTTCATTTTATTTTAGTTAGTTTCAATTTAAATAGCCTTGTGCAGCTCGTGGCTACCACATTGGCCAACGCCGCTCATAGCAACGTGAAGAGGCTCATTGAACAGCCGTAGGAGCGCGGAAGGCTTCCGGGGAGGAGGCTGACACGACGAGTTTGCATTTTGAAAAACAATCATTCTGATTTCAAGAGCTGTTGACTTTTTTTCTTTTTAATTATAAAGAATTCAGGATTCTTTATTAACTATAACAATGAAGAAGTAAGTCATGGGGCGCCTGGGTAGCTCAGTCAGTTAAGTGTCTGTCTTTTGATTTCAGCTCAGGTCATGATACCAGGGTGGGGAGATCAAGCCCCACATCAGGCTCCACGCTCTGTGCAGAGTCTGCTTGGGATTCTCTCTCTCCTTCTCCCTCTGCCCCAACCCGCTTGTGCGCTCTCTCTCTCTCTCTCAGAAGAAGAAGAAGGAAGGAGGAAAGAAAGGAAGGAAGGAGGGAGGGAGGGAGGAACGAAGGAAGGAAAGAAAGACAAGGGGTGCCTGGGTGGCTCAGTCAGTTTAGTGTCCAACTCTTGATTTTGGGTCAGGTCATGATCTCAGGATCATGAGATCAAGCCCCGCATCAGGCTCTGTGCTAGGCATGGAGTCTGCTTGGGATTCTCTCTTTCTCCCTGTCCCTCTGCTCCTCCCCTGCTCTCTTGTTTTCTCTCAATAAATAAATAAAATCTTAAAAAAAAAAAAAAGAAAGAAAAAGTAAGCCATGATGCTCATGAACGACAGAAGTTCCCCGTTCTAGGTAGTGGGTTTTATGAGCAGATTTATTACAGTGAGACCATAGGAAATGCCTACCTTCCACATCTAGAAAACACATGTCAGCGTTTTGCCCTAAATCTACATGACTTAGGGATGGAGTGGACATTGTGGAGAGGGAGAGGGAAATTTCTAGAATGACTGGTAGGATTCTGGCTCATCCACATGGACAGCGCTGTAATCCACAGGGCTGGTTCCCTTCCAGCTCTGCACCTGTCCTCCAGCTTCTGCCGGCTTTGCTAGCAGCCTCACCCTTAGGAGGGGCCAGAAGTCCCTGGGAGATTCCCCTCTTTGCATTAGGTAGAAAAATAGCTCCCAAAAGATATCCGCACCAAATCCCTGGAATCTTTGAATGCTACCTTATTTGGAAAAAAGGTGTTTGCAGAGATGTGATTAAGTTAAGGATCCTGTGATGAGGAGATAATCCTGGATTATCTGACGGAGCCCGACACGCTGTCACAAGTGTCCTTAGAAGAGAGAAGAGGCCACGTGACCACAGAGCTTGGAGCGAGGCACCCGCAGGCCAAGGAACGCCTGGAGCTGCCAACAGCTGGAAGAAACAGGAAGCCTTCATCCCTGGAGCTTTCAGAGGGAATGTAATCCTGCCAATATTTTTTTTTACGATTTACTTTAGAAAGAAAGAGAGAGAGAGTGGGGCGGGGGGCAGAGGGAGGGAGAGAACCTCAAGCAAACTCCCCATTGAGCATGGAGCCCAATGTCGGGCTCGATCTCAGGACCCTGAGATCATGACCTGAGCCGAAAATCAAGAGTTGGATGCTCAACCAACTGAGCCCCCCAGGTGCCCCCCCTTCCAATATTTTGACTTTGGACTTCTGACCTCCAGAATATGTAAGCCTCCATGTCTGCTTGTTTCAACTACCAATTTTGTGGTGCGTCGTTCTGGCTGCCTCGGGGAACTGACATACTTCCCACAGTCTCTTTCCCGGGAGTAGCAGAGCCATCGACTGACCCGGGTAAGAGCGTAAAAGCCTGGCTCCTTCGCCTGAGTATAGACAAATTTCTAGACGTAACAAGCTGCAAAGCCCACCTCCTCCCCCACCCCACAAAGGATCGGACTGATTGAGGGGACATCACCTAAAATCGCACCTTTGTACGGCTTCTCCCTCCCCTGTCCTTCTCCCCACATGCCTTCTCCAGCTTCTCCAGGGAGCACCTTCTCAGCACATTGTCTGCTCCTCGGCCCAAAGCCCAGGGTCAGCTTCCCCCCGACAGGCAGCCTTCAGTGGGCGGAGACCACAGCGGAGGCCCCGGGTTGGAAGGAAGAGCACGCGTTGGGTTTGAGCTTGTTGACTGCAGATGCTTTTAAAACAACGCTTGGCAGACGACACCCTGTGGACCCGATCTGGCCCGTGGCCACCTGTTCTTGTCCATAGAGTAAGTACCGGAATGCAGTTTCTCCGTTCGTCTCTGTTTTGTCCGAGGCTCCTTTCAC
>NC_048230.1:34270266-34275098 GCF_002007445.2 Ailuropoda melanoleuca | reverse complement strand
ACCTTCCCCTTCTGGTACTGTCCTAGCTTCTCCACTTCGCGGCCAACTGGAAGTATTGTGAACACATTTGCATGGCCTCGTGCCAAAATTATTCCAGAAACTCCTGACCCCCACTCACAGGGACTCTGTAAATATAATCGAGGCATCTATGCCTTTTTGGGGAACGGAGGTGGTGAATTCTGTTTCTTCTCTTTCCCCCAGACAAGGAAATGTAGGCACCAGGGAGGTTTTCCAGACCTGAAGCCATGGGGTCAGGGACTGGGAGCCTGGGGAGTTCACCCAAGCCGCCGAGAACCTTCCAGGTCCTCCCTGAGCCCTCTGAGTCACGGCTGTCTCCCCTCCTTGCCCGACGCACCCACAGCACCTGGCTAATTAATACCGCACCCCAGTGGCTGTGCCCTCAGGACCTCGGGAGGGACGGGGGGTTGGCACCATCCACATGCTCTCGTCTCCCCACCTGCCAGGAAGCAAAGGAGGATCCCAGCTCCCGTTGAGCGCCACGCCCCAGGCCACACCTGCCTGAGCCCTGGACAGACAGAACACGGCACCTCTCCCTAATGCCTCGAAGGCACCTTGGCTGGGGCTCCGTTTGTACCCCGAGGCCGCAGACAAACTACAGAGGAATTCTGAGGTCCCATGGGTGACCCTTGACCTCGAAGATGTGCCAGAGCTTGTCCCCCGGCGGTGTCTAATGCAACAGATGACCTAGCTGTCCTTCCCTCGCTCATGGGATGTTCCAAGGACTTCGCTCTGGCTTGCGGAGCCGCCTGTTTCTACTTACCCGCTGCCACTGTATTTTTGAAAACTTATTCTCTTGATCTCCAGTCTTTATAAATAGTAACAATAATAATTTTAAAAAGCAGCCATTCTTTGATGCCTTCTCTGTGGCTGGATATTACTACACTTCATTCTTACGGCACAATGAAGCTAGGTGTCAGTATCCCCGTTTTCCACGATAGGTAAACTGAGGCTCAGAGGGCTTAAGCTACTTTTTTTTTTTAAGGCATGCCCTGTTCTCAGTGTTCTCGTTTGCAAATTGGGGATGAGACTATGAATCCCACACAGTGCTCCTAGGCTCACAGGAGGCACTGTTGAGTATAGCCCAATCCTCAAAGTCACTCACTCTGCAGGTAAGAGGCAGGACCAGGTCTCCGTGACACACAACTCTGGGTCCTTTTCTGTCGTTGCACTGCTGATGAGCTGCTGGTCTGCTTCCCTGTGCTTATGAGTGTCTGAGTTCTGTGACAAGCTCATCTCATTCCCGCCGGGGGAGAACTTCCCCATCGTCCGTATTGTCACCCAAAACAGGCCTCGCGTTTTGCTTTTGTGTTTATTGTTTATTTGGGCAAGTCAAGGAAGTGTTCACGCTGGAGATGGGGGCATTGGAGATGGTGCTTGTAGGAGTTCTGCGGCGGAAGGTTTCCGGCCCAGTGGGCTGAAAGTGTGGGAAGCGTCAAAGGAAGAGATGTAAGGTTAGCCAATAAGCGACCAACCAACCAAACCAATCACTGAGTCTGGAAATGAAGTGAGGGTTTAATTAGGCATTGAGAAATAAAGGTTCTTGAGAAAGGCACTCATCAGATCGTCCACGTATAAGAGGGGATTTGGAAAGTGGTTTTGGAGGTGCCTGGGTGGCTCAGTTGTTAAGCGTCTGCCTTCGGCTCAGGGCGTGATCCTGGTGTTCTGGGATCGAGCCCCACATCAGGCTCCTCTGCTGGAAGCCTACTTCTTCCTCTCCCCCTCCTCTTGCTTGTGTTCCCTCTCTCGCTGGCTGGGTCTCTCTGTCAAATAAATAAATAAAATCTTTAAAAAAAAAAAAAGGGAAAGTAGTTTTGTTTACAGTAAAAAAAAAAAAAAAGTCCCTAAAAACTATGGGCATGGGGAATGAATTCCAGAGTCCTGATTGGAACCTGGGGGTTAGGTGGCCAGGCTCTATCCCTCCATAGTGTGTGTGGCAACGTAGAGGGGACCTGACCCCACCTCCCAAAGCCAAAGCAAGCGTGCAACACATATGAGCGGGATCTGCAGCTTTCAAGGGCAAGCAGTGGAAACCCCCCCCCCAAACCAGCCAGAGGAAGGGGACTTGTTCCAGCCCGATGATCGCGAAGTCCAAACATGGCGGCTGCACCCAGGCACTCAAACAAGATATATATACACATACACATACCTTTTTAGCAACATAGTGGTATTTTTAAAAATATTTTATTTAATTGTTTGAGAGAGAGAGAGAACCCAAGCAGAGAGCAGGGACAGAGGGAGTGGGGGAAGCCGACTCCCTGCTGAGCAGAGAGCCTAACATGGGACTTGATCCCAGGACCCTGAGATCATGACCTGAGCCGAAGGCAGATGTTTAACCGACGGAGCCACCCAGGCGCCCCCAACATGGTGCTATTTACTGTTGTTGCCATATTGAGCTGCTCTTTTAGAAAACTTTTTTTTTTTTTTAAGTATAGCAAACAAGAAAGAAAGCAGGTAAATTCTCTCTGTGTTCACCACTTTTACTTGCACGCAGACAACCACCATCAGAGCACGGCCAGTGGTGTGCTGCAAACCCAGCTCTCCTTTCGGGAGGAAAAAACCCCACAAAAACCTGATATGTCACACCTGCCAATTGCCATGGTGTCCGATCTCCCCCCACCGCCAATTCTAAGCTACCCGTCCAAGCCAGCTCCCGCCCACCCTGCTGGCTGTCCCCAAGGAATCAAGGGCACACGAAGTTTCTGACCAGAAATAAATTAGTCTTGACAGCTCTTAACCATTAAGAGAAGAAGAGGAAAAGGAAGTAGGAAGGGTACCTGATACTCTTTCTTTCCCCTCCCCCCCCCAAGGTTGTCATGCTGGCTCCAGCAAGGGTAGAGGAGCGAGCCAAAGGCCCCTGTGTCCCCACCTGGAGACAAAGGTGAATGCTTTAAAGAGCAATTTGTCCTCGTCCAGAAGTGACACTCAATTTGCCACATGTGGTTTTTTTCCTGTGGCTGCTGTATCCCCGAGCGCTGCTGCAGCTGGAAATCATCAGCTCCACTTAAGAGAGCCCCACCCCCACCCCACCCCTTCTGCCAAAAGCCAGCTCAGCCGGAATGTCTCTTTTTTTCCTCCTAACTCGCTTTGGGCGCTGCTGTAGTTCAGGGTGACTGGCTTAGCTCGGGACTGTGCCGTCTTTCCACCAGACTCCCAAGAGAAGTTAGCAGTCACTGAGATTTAGCCTCAAAGTAGGCTGGGGAATGAGAGCCTCGTCCGACTCGTTGTTAAAATAAAAATAAATGTTAATAACGTTAAGGAAAAGTTGGCGGGAGCCCTACAGACCTGGTCAACAGTTTGTCCTTTCCCCCGATTTTCATAAAAGCAGTTCAACATGTGTCGTTTTAAAGAATGATACCAATAGCTCGACTCTTCCCGCACCCCAAGCTGGATGGCTGCCAGGGCTCGCTGACTTGGAGGGAGGTCTCAGCCATATTTCTCTCTGCTCTTGGAGACCAAAGTCTTAAAACAACAGAGAGTTCCCTTGCCTTGGTCGTCTCCTCCGTGCATGGACTTTCCCAGAGCTATGCATGTCTTAATGTGTCCCTCCATTGACTCAGATCACATCTGCACCAGCGTTCACAGCAGAGGGCACTAAACACGAATGGGTGGCTATTTTGTTGTTGTTACAGGTACAACTGACAAAAGCTGTATGTTTGTAAAATGTACAATGTAATATTTTGATATACATAATATTTTGATACATTGTGAAATAATTCACCACCATCAGGCTACTTAATGAATCCATCACCTTACACAGTGAACTGTGTGTAGGGAGAACACTGAACACCTACTCTCTCCGCACAGTTCAAGCATACAACACCGTATTGTTCACTATAGTGACACTACCGTATATGAGATCTCGAGAAAGTTTTCATCCTGCGTAACTGAAACTTTGTATCCTTTGACCAACGGCTCCGCATTTCCCCCTCTGCTCAGCTCCTGGCAGCCACCATTCTACTTTCTGCTGCTATGAGCTGGACTATTTTAGATTCCATATGCAAGTGAGATCACGCAGTACCTGTCTTTCTGTGTCTGGCTTATTTCACTTGGCATAATGTCCTCCAGGTTCATTCACGATGTTGCAAATGGCAGGATTCTCTTCTTTGTGAAGGCTGAATACTATTCCATCGTATGTATACCACATTGTCTTTATCCACTCATCCGCTGGCAGACACGTAAGTCCCTTCCGTGTCCATTGTGAATAATACTGCGATGAACGTGGGAGAGCAGGTATCTCTTCAAGATACTGGTTTCGTTTCTTTTGTGTGTCGATACAGGATGTTTTTAGATTTAAGTCAATGTGTTTTGAAAAGAAGATTCTACACTCTGACCAAAATTTGGATTTCTAGCTTCTCTTGAAAACACAGAATAAATGACTTCCCAGGAAATGTGAGTTTCAGGACAACATAGACTTTGTTTTGTACACAGCCCTAGCTCTAGGATGTTGATCAGTGTCTAACAGTCAACAAATGCTTGAAGAATGAATAAATGAATGAGCAATGATGAGGCATGACTGCTGTTAGCTGAGACTTACCAGCAGCTGTCCCCTTTAGATGGGGAGTATGCTCTCCCTCGCATGTCAAGTAAGTGTTCTCTACAGATGAGCCCAGGGCGGAAAAATAGGCTCATCTTTTTATGGACTGAATATTTATGCATCCTCCCTCTCCCCCCTCCCACCACCAAATTCATATGTCAAAACCCAAACCTCCAATGGGATGGTATTTGGAGGTGGGGTCTTTGGAAAATAATTAGTTTAGAGGCGGTCATGAGGGTAGGGATCCATGATGGGATTACTATCCTTTTTTTTTTTT
>NC_048230.1:34130514-34268269 GCF_002007445.2 Ailuropoda melanoleuca | reverse complement strand
TTTAAAGATTTTATTTATTTATTTGACAGAGATAGAGACAGCCAGCGAGAGAGGGAACACAAGCAGGGGGAGTGGGAGAGGAAGAAGCAGGCTCCTAGCGGAGGAGCCTGATGTGGGGCTCGATCACACAACGCCAGGATCACGCCCTGAGCCGAAGGCAGACGCTTAACCGCTGTGCCACCCAGGCGCCCCGGGATTACTATCCTTATAAGGAAAGGAAGAGAGCGTCCTCTTTCTTCATGTGAGCACCCAGTGAGTGAGAAGGTGGCCATCCACAAGCCAGGAAGGGAACCCTCATCAAGAACCGAATCTGCCCACAACCTTGATCTTGGACCTCCCAGCCCGCAGAACTGGGAGAAAGCAAGGTCTGTTGTTCAAGCCGCCAGGTCTGTAGTATTTTCTTATGGCAGGCAGAGCAGACCGACATCAAGCACTCCTCTTAAACCCCAGAGAAGCTGATGAAAGAAAAAATGGAAGTACCTCGCTCTGCCTGACAGCAGGGAACCTAACGATCCGTAGATGGGCGGAAATGCGTNAATTCCGTAGATGGGCGGAAATGCGTTCAGTTGCCCTGCCGTCCCACCCCTCTCGCTCCTGACCCGCTGGACTGAGTTGAGGGAAGTCTTCTGGATGGACCTTCCTGGTGATTAGCCGCAAAGCTTGGGGGGGGGGGAGCAAAGGCTATGGGCTGATCTGTGTCCCCCCAAGATTCCTACGTAGAGTGGGCCCAAACCCAGTAGGACTGGCGTCCGTAGAAGAGGAAGAGACACCAGAGAAAAGGCGACATGAGGAGACAAGAAAGAAGACAGCCATCTGCAAGCTCAAGAGGGAGGCCACAGGAGAAACCAAACCACACCTTCTCCAAAATATTGGGGTGTTTTCGCCCGAACCACCTAGCTAGTTGTTCCTTTACGACCGCCTTCTGTTTTGCTCCGAGGATTTCACAGACCTACAACATGTCTCCCAAACGAGGCTCTTAGCCTCTGTACAGCGCTGGCATTGTTCTATTACTTTTTCCTTTGTACTTTGGCAGAAAAGGCTCTTGAGTGGAACAAATAGTAAGTGGCTAATGGATTCTTCTTTTCCTTTATGACTTACTGTTTAATCTACTTGGCTTCCAGGTCTACTGAAGGGATCCTCACCCTCTACCCATTTCCTTTTCACCAGGTACCTTCTTAGTCGCCCATCTCCTCACATCGTACGTCAGAAAATAGTGGGAAATATAAACATACAGACTTTTTCATGGAAAAGTGCACAAAGAGACCTAAGATACCTCCCTGAGATCCCAGTTTCTATGAGGTCCCGAATTTTACTCTTGACCTCCGGCCCCTTTCTTCTGCCGTATCGGTCGTGGTTTGTAGTTAGGTATTTGCGTATCGATGTACGGCATTGCGTAACCGGGGGCCTGCTGCACTCACTAGATGACAAGCCCTCTGAGGGCAAGAAAGGCATGTGCCTGTCTTGCCCCCCGGTATCCTAAGCTCAGTGTAAGGCCGGATACAAAGTAGGTGCTGACTACTGTGTTGAACGAGCGAAAGAATGAGTAGAGAGAGAGTCCAGACAAGGTGCTTTGGCGAGTCTCCGCATCTCCTACAGCCCCGACTGAAACAAAACAAAACTCTCCCTGCTCTTTCAGACGACACAAGATGTACAAAGAGCAGCTCAACCTCACCTCCCTGGATGCTCCCCTGCAGCTCCGACTCGAGGCCAGCTGGGTCCAGTTCCACCTGGGCATCAGCCGCCAGGGACTCTACTCCCGGTCCAGTCCTGTCGTCAGCCAGCTCCTCCAGGACATGAGGCGCTTTCCCACCATCAGTGCGGGTGAGAGTCACAGGGTCAGGCGGGGTGCACTGACTTTCTCCAGGAGAGGCTGCATAAACCATCTCAGACTGGGCTCTAGGGGGAAATATTGAAGGGTTGGCTCTGACACCAGATAGGATAAGAAGAAGAAAACTGGACTCTGATCTTTTCCCCTTTGAATGGGATCTTATCATGCTAATCTCATCACAACCCCATCAGAGAGCCCTGAGAACGTGTTTCTGCATACGTAAAGAATGGTGGTGACTGCCATTTATTGAGTGCTTCTCGGACACCTGGCAATTCTTTTTTATACAGTGACTATACAACATAGATATTATCTGTGGCCATTTTAGAGATGGGGAAACTGAGGCTCAGAGAGGTTAAGCAACTTGGCCGGAGACCCAGTGGTCGTGCTGGGATTCAAACACAGTCCTGCTGTTCCAGGTCTGTGCTCTCAAGCACTCCCAGAGTCTCGTCACTAACAGGGACCAAACTAGCCTGGGTCACTCACCAGGTGCTGCTGGTGCGTCCACTGAAGGGCTAGAGGGCATGGGGCCTGGGACGGAGCAGGGTGGAGGCTGCAGCCAGCTGGGGCCCCGAGCCATCCCCTGTTGAATGGACAAGGGCCCCAGGCTGCCTCACTGTCTCCCCCTCTGTGGTCTGAACCAGAGTCAAGGGCCCTGCGTGGTGGGCCCTCCCAGGAGCAAGGCTGGATGTTCTCACCGCCCTTCTCCTCCTTTTCAGATTACAGTCAGGACGAGAAGGCCTTGCTTGGGGCATGTGACTGCAGCCAGAGTAAGTGGCCCAGCCCCACCTCTGTCCAGCCCCCTCACCGCCACAGCCCCGTGAACCCCAGGACCTGGCAGCAACGTGACGGGCCCACAGTCCACTCCATGGGGGTCCTGGTCAGGAGTTGAAGGAGCGTGACTCTCTCTGCCCAATCTCTGAGAACTCGATTTCTCTCCATCCACCTACCCATGTACCCACCCCCACAAAAGAAAAGTCATTCAGGAGGGGCCGTTCCCAGGGCCCTGCTGGAGAGCGCGCGGTCCCCTGCATCATCGGGGAGCTTATTAGGAATGCAGATTCTCAGGCCCCACTCTGATGCGTTACAGGTTCGGAAGAGAGTTTGTACGGCCCAGGGCTTCCCTTCGCTTTAGTTTAGCACCTGCCATTTGCTGTTTTATAGAACACAGAGGCGAGTCAGATGCTGTCCCAACCCTCTCGGGCCTCATAGCAAGGCCAGGATGGGGCAAAGCGCGTGGAGTAGCCAGAACACAACATGTCAGGAGGTAGGGGCCCCACAGCTGTCTCAGTCACCAGACCCTGTCCCGGCCCCGGTGTGCGGTCTGAAATAGAAACAACAGAGGAAGGATATCTGGTCCAGCGCCACGCGGCAGGGGGCAAGATCGGCATCCACAGGGGTGCCGCGGAAGCAGGGAGGGGAACACACCAGCTCCTCTCGGGAAAACAGCCTTTGGGGTTTGCAGTGAGCGTCTATCTCGGGAAACCTGTGTCGTTTACCCTTTTCCCATAAGAGCAGACAAAGGACCGTCTTGAGCCCCCACCACGCTCTCCGTGTCCCGACACGCTAGAATTTACCCTGCAGCCTTCGAAAGCAAATGCTGGTCTTCGGGGTCTTACTACGTAAGAGCAAAAAGAAGAAATCGGCTGGGTTTTTTGGAATGAGCAAGAGGTCACAGCCGTGAGGTCAGGCCCAGAAACGGGGTTCCCTCTCCCTTCTCCCCCTCACAGTTGTGAAACCCAGCGGGGTCCACCTCAAGCTGGTTCTGAGGTTCTCGGACTTCGGGAAGGCCATGTTCAAACCCATGAGGTAAGCCGCCTTCCTCACCTCCGCGTCCAGCTGTGGCAGCCGTGAGGGGGTTTGGACCAAAACTGGGTAAAGGTGGGCAGCATGGGGAGGGGATCTCTTCCATGCAGGCCTATCAAGTACTGGGAAGAAAAAGTTGTGTCCCTTTGAAAAGGGAGCGATCGCAGGGAGCCCACCTGGCTGGTTTAGCCAAGGCTTCAGAAGCAGGTAGGTAATTCTTGGGTGAACCCCCCCCAAACACAGAGCCGCCATGTTTGAGGTATTACATCATTCTAAGTGATTGCGACAGTTGGTCGTGCAGGGTTAGTGTAGACCCGTAAGTGGGCCCTGGTGAGAGAGAGGAGGCAGAAGGAGCCAACACTGATGGAGAAACACGAGACCTTAAAGGGAAGCATAAAAGCAATGATAAACGGCACCTTGCCCCCCCCATCAGATCTATGAGTTGCATTCTCTGAGCGCCATTCTGACCTGGCAACTTAGGAGGGTTGTGATTTTTTTTTTAAAAAACTTAAAGCTAATTATATAGCCGGGGAGCTTGACTTTCACTTCTCTCATGTGGGGAGGAAAACCATTCACACTGGCCGCGTTTTATGTGCAGGAAAGGACTGGCAGTCCCAGCCTCCAGCCTCTTTTCTGCCCCATCACTTACAAACAACCTGCAAAGACGGTCCAAATGAACCAGTTTTCTTCCTGAAGAGAGTGCAAAACTTTCCAACGTTGGGTCAAAAAAAACCATTTTGTCTATTCTTAGGCCATAACACAAACTTTAATCTGCATTTGTATAAAATTTCATCCAAAGCCAAACGGCGTCATTTTAAAATGTATTTCTTGGAAAAGCATGCATTTTTTTTTTCTATAGGTCATTTAAAGTAAAAAAACAAACACACAGACAAACACTACACGTGTCCCTTACTAAAAAGGGAAAGTAGGAGTCTATCTTTGGATAATATAAATTATGACCATAATTAAAGATCATATTTTTCACATAATCTATAGAATATAGACACTGAGAAATACACCAGCGCTTGTCAAACTCACTGAGAAGCCCTCACTGATGTAGAAATGACTTTCAAATTTAAAACCACATCGAGGCAGGCCATACAGACACGGGGAAATGATGTTTTAGAAAATTCTAAAAGGTGTCGGAGGGACTGTGGATCCTTACAGATGGAATTCGGGAGTTAAAATGTGGAGATGGGGATGCGTGGACACGTTCCTTGCTTGCCCAGGCATCCGGCGGCAACGCTAGTGAGAAGGGGGCTCGCCCGGACACAGAGGCCTCTACTCTCAATGTGGCCGCGCCTTTTAAAACAGGACGCCTGCTCTTGGCAGCCCCTCACCGTGGTTTCCAGGACTTGTGTTTTTTGGCAGCGTGCACGTGGCTATTTCAATCGCGGGAGCCGTGTATTTACTGCTTTCTGCAACATTGTGTGCATTTATACTTGAATTGCTCGGGCAGCCCTCGCGCAGTCCCCCCACCCCCGCCCCGCGGATTATGAAACTAGCCCATCACTCTGCCCTGTGTATTCGCAACAAGGCAAGTCAAGCTTGGGGCCAGAGGCCACGCTGCCCCGAAGGATTGGGAGGCAAATTCCGAACATTCGTACCCAGCCAGCCCATCACACTCGGGCAGGCCTGTTGCTTTTCAGGAATCCACCAGCGATTTTAAAATGTGTATAAATCAAGATTCTCTGCACCGGCCTCCCTCCAGCCTCTGGCTGGGCTCTCGTTCAGGACCCAGCTGAGGTTCCTCTGAGGGGACAGGCTCATGTATCCACCCCTGTCACCCTAAGACCTGGACCTTTTCTGTTCTTCAAATGTCAGTGGTATTAAACTGCATCTCTAGGACACTTTTCCTTGGAGAAAAGCCCTGCCTCCTCCCCCACCTCGAACTCTTGACTTCTGGGTCTCCATCACCTCTGGCTGGCCAGCCAGTCCCTCTCTTCTGTTTACACCTGCCCGAGAATGTACACCCTCCCAACTCAGCTACCTTTTAAAAGGATCAGCCACTGTCACCAAAGTGGCTCCAATAGGAGACGTGGTCCAGGGACTGCCTGCAGGACAAGGTCCTACAAGAAGCCCGAGAGTCTTCTCCCGGCCACGGGAGCCACAGGAGCCACGGGAGCCATGGGAGGCGCGCGGGGGGGGGTGTCCCTGGCGTGCCACTCCATCAGGCACGTGTTCATTAAAAGCATGAAAGCCTGTTTTTCTCTCCCTGCGATCACGCTTCTCAGCTCCCCTCTCAGGCTCCTGACCAGGTTTGAGTCCGGGGCGTGATCCCTCCCTTCCTTCCAGACAGCAGCGAGATGAAGAGACACCCGCAGACTTCTTCTATTTCATTGACTTTCAGAGACACAATGCCGAGATCGCAGCTTTCCACCTGGACAGGTAGGGCTGGGCCCCAGGGACATGGTGTTGACTACAGGGGCCGACGGCCCGAGGGGCGCTGGAAGGACCCTCAGGTGGGACCTCCCTGGCACCCTGTCTTCCTCGCGAACCTCAGCGATGCCTTTGAACTCAACACGTCTCCCGTTCAAACCCATGTTTGAAAAACACGAGGCCTCTGATGTAATGAAAAGAATGACCTAGAAAGAAAACTAACCACCCCGCCAGGCTGCTCGGGCTGCCAGCTTGGACCTGACCTTGCCCTTAGCTCTAGTTTCCTGATTGGAAACGGGGAGAACGCATCCACTCCCATGTATCCCAGGAAACTTAAGGTCACGATATTAAAAGGTGAAAGCACATCCCTAAACTTCCTCCCCTCCCATTTGCCCGTCATGGCTACTCAAGGTTGTGTTATGGACTGGCCACTGGGGCACCACCCCAGGAGCTTTTCAGAAATCCAGAAGCTCGGCTCACCCTGGACCCTCTGAATCCAAGCCTGCATGTGAGCGAGAACCCAGGTCACTCATATGCTCAGTAAAGTATGAAAAGCTCTGACCTAGAACATAGCTTGGACCGTGGGAAGGCTTGCCCAGGAGGCTTGCTGGAATCAGGATTGCTTTGCCACCCCTTCTCCCAGCCCCACAGACACAGGTCCGCCCGGGCACGGTCAGCTCAGTACCACAACGCACCCTGGGCTGGGTGTGGTCAGGGACAACCGTCCATTTCTAAGGGGCGACCATCCGACCCCCTGCCGATCCCCCAGACGTGATCAGGGCTTTTCCCTCCTCCAGGATTCTGGACTTCCGACGGGTGCCACCCACAGTGGGGAGGCTAGTCAATGTCACCAAGGAAATCTTAGAGGTCACCAAGAATGAAATCCTGCAGAGTGTTTTCTTCGTCTCTCCAGGTAGAGTACCGGCCAGAGCAAGCTGTGGGTGGAGGAGGGTCGGCCCCGTGGCCGCCGACACGTTCCCCATGGTCTGAGTGCCCGCCGGCCCTCGTCGGGATGGGTGCACACTGCCCTCGGACTCTCCCACCCCGGCCCAGCTGAGCGTCACACCAGATGAACGGGGGATGGGAAAGGTCGTAGGTGAGATGCCAAGTAGCCTGTGTGGGCGACAGTGCCAGCCTCCCTGGACTCCGACGTTACCCACCCAAGCGAAGAGCATCCAACCATCTGGATGGGAGGCAGTGAGAGCCAGGCCCGCACTTGCTCTGCTCGGCGGCATTTGAAAAACTGGTACCCAGGACACTCAGTTTCAGAGCAACTTGCGAGCCCTGACATCTGGGGAAGCAGTATTTTCTTCTGCTGTTGCCTCTGCCCCAGCTGTGAGCTGAGGCTTTCCCTTCCCTCCCGGAGCATTTTCGGGGGGCGAGGGCAGGAACACGGCACTGCCTGCTTCTCTTAGTCCTTCTCTCTCCTCCCACGCCCTCCAGCCAGCAACGTGTGCTTCTTTGCCAAGTGCCCGTACATGTGCAAGACCGAATACGCTGTCTGCGGCAACCCGCACCTGCTGGAGGGCTCCCTCTCCGCATTCCTGCCGTCCCTCAACCTGGCGCCCAGGCTGTCTGTGCCCAACCCCTGGATCCGCTCCTACTCGCTGGCAGGAAAGGAGGAGTGAGTTGGCGCCCGGGCCACGATGCCATGCCCACGGCCCTGCAGTCTTGTCCCTGAGTGGTTGCGGTCCCTGCACCAAGGCCTTGCCACTAACCTGGCTCTTGGACCCCAAAATCCCAATCATTTCCTGATCTCAGACCGACCCTGGGGCCAGCTGTGCCTGCTCTCCTCCTTCAGTTCACGTACTCGGTTACCAAGAGCCTTCTAAGTGCTGCGGGTACGGAAACCAAAGACACGGGCTCTGCCCAGCCTGGAGGGGGAGGGGGCGTAGGACTGGCAGGCAGATTACGAAAACACAGCAGCACCCTGCTGTCACACAGAGAAGCAAGGGGGGACACCCGCTCCACCTGAGGAAGCCCCGGGAAGCCCAGGCCCAGTTGGGATCAGGGAGGCAGAGATTTGGGGGGCGAGGGGAGGTGTGAGGAGGGCCCCCAACACGTTGCCATCTTGGCTTTTCCAGCCCCAGGACTTCTTCTCCCCCCCAGGTGGGAGGTCAATCCGCTTTACTGCAACACCGTGAAGCAGATCTATCCATTCAACAGCAGCAACCGTCTTCTCAACATCATCGACATGGCCATCTTCGACTTCCTGATCGGTGGGTCCCCCGCGCTTCGAGCGCCTGGCGACAGCCAGGACAGAGGTTCATATGCTCCCCTCTTTTGAGAGCACCTCACTCAGACGGCGGGCACGTGGTGGGTCTGTGTGCTCGCTTAGCTCCCCCCTCCCCCCCTGCACCGTCCCTACTAACTGTGGGAAACAGCCTGGGGCCCTGGGTTCAGACCCCTGACTCAACTGCGGACAGGCCTCCAGGCCCGGCGGGGGGGGAGGGGGGCGGGACACAGGGGTCAGAAGCATCCGCCCTCCTTTCCAGGCAACATGGACCGGCACCATTACGAGATGTTCACCAAATTCGGGGATGATGGGTTCCTCATTCACCTCGACAATGCCAGAGGGTAAGTGTCCCAGCACCGCAGTCCCGGCCGTGGCCCGGGGGCGCTGCTCAGGAGACCCCCGGAGAATGAGGTCCTTCCTCGGTCACGTACCAGTCGCTCTGCCCTCCTTGTTCTGTTTCCTTTTTCTCCCCATCTTTGCTAAGTCACGCTGGGTTTTCCTCCCACCTGAGCGCGCTGGTGAAACACACGGACGTTTCCACACGGTTCTACTATGTGGTTCAGCCCTGGAGGCCGAGCGCATGGCTCCTCCCCGGTGTCTGGCCCTCTGTAGTTAGGGAATGAATGAATGAACGAACAAACGAACAAATGATGCTTGGCTCTAATCTCTTCGCACGGAGGCTCTGGGGAGCTGCTTGAGGAGGGGGCTGACCCCTGGCATTGTACCCCGGGCCGTGGGTCAGAACAAGGCTGAGGTAGGGGAGAGAGGAAACCGTTAGGAGGGACGGCTGGGGGTCAGCCTGAAAGCCCGTCTCCCCTTCCAGGTTTGGACGACACTCCCAGGACGAACTCTCCATCCTGTCGCCGCTGTCCCAGTGCTGCAGGTGAGCTCCCAGCTCCAGGGCAGGTGGCAACGGTGACCCTCCATCCCACTTGCTACCAAGCTCCGAAGGTCTTAGTGTTCACCGGTCTAGGACCCCGGTAGGGAGGGCGGCAGGGATGACCTCATTTCTTGTCCACGGACAGAACTTTCCCCACACGTGTCCGCGCGGGATGGAGGAGGACCTCGTCTCTTAGACCCTTCAGTCACTGACTCTGATCTCTCACCCACTCGGAGACGCGCTCACCCTTGCAGAGCCCGAGAGTCTGACGCGGCGAATCCGATCTCTGGTCGCTCAGCACTCAGAGCCGCTCATAAATATCACTTGCTCACCATCTAAGGAAATTCCTGGTTCAAGTCCCATAAACTGGGGGCGCCCGGCTGGCTCAGTCGGTAGAGCCTGTGACTCTTGATCTCGGGGTTGTGGGTTCAAGACCCGCATTGGGTGCAGAGATTACTTAAAAATAAAATCCTTGGGGGCGCCTGGGTGGCTCAGCCAGCTGAACGTCTGACTCTTGGTTTTGGTGGTCATGACCTTGGGGTCGTGGGATCGAGTCCCAGGCCAGCCTCCACGCGCAGTCGGCTTAAGAGTCGCTCCCCCTCTGCCCCTCCCCCCTCTAAAATAAACAATCTTTTAAAAAAATAAAAAAACCAAAATCTTTTAAAAAGTCCCATGAGGGGCGCCTGGGTGGCACAACGGTTAAGCGTCTGCCTTCGGCTCAGGGCGTGATCCTGGCGTTATGGGATCGAGCCCCACATCAGGCTCTTCTGCTATGAGCCTGCTTCTTCCTTTCCCACTCCCCCTGCTTGTATTCCCTCTCGCTGGCTGTCTCTATCTCTGTCGAATAAATAAATAAAATCTTTAAAAAAAAAAAAAAGTCCCATGAACTCGTGTCAGATTGAAAGGAGGTACTTGGACTTTGCATGGCCGCCATGCTCTAGAGACCGTCTACCCCACTTCCGTACCTCTCTGGTGTCAAAGTCCGGCTGGTGGAAGGCCTGCCCCCTCAGCTGCAGTTTCCAGAGCTCACCAGAAATCCGGGATGCACGCCTAGCAAAACCACCTCATTCACTTCCAGCTGGAAAACTCTGAGCAGAGCCTGTTCTCTACCCACTTCGGTTCGTTTAAACGTGCCTCCGTCCATCCCTCCCTCCCCCCCCAGGCGGCTACGCAGGGGTTGATGATGACAAGTCAGACAATTAAGCTGCTTACACATCTGAGTGCAAGTCAGATTCTCACAGAAAAAGAAATCAAAATCCTAAAGTCGAGATTGGCTCCACCCCATTTCCATCCCTCTAAGAGGCTGACACAGAGAAATATAAAGTTGGCAAGAAACAGCTTAGAGGCTGAGGGTACCTATATGGCTTTTGAGATGGCAAACCTCTTCATCATTTCACCTACCAGAAACTTCTCTTGGTGGGTTTAAATCTCAAGATGTCGTTAACTGTCACTTATTTCCTCTTCCCTGGTTTTCATTAACATGTGCTTGAGAAGACACGGGGGGGGGGGCAGGGGAGAAGGCTCCAGAACATCAGCTACCACAGCTGTTTGGGGGAAAGTAGTTCAGGCAAGCTTTTCTCTTCACATTTACTTACTTGTCTATGACTCTGTCCTTCCAGAATAAAAAAGAAAACGCTTTTGCACCTGCAGCTGCTGGCCCAGGCCGACTACAGACTCAGTGACGTGATGCGGGAGTCTTTGCTAGAAGACCAGCTCAGCCCTGTCCTCACAGAGCCCCACCTCCTGGCCCTGGACCGGAGACTCCAAATCATCCTACAGACAGTGGCGGCGTGTGTGGAGGCCCATGGAGAGCAGAGTGTCGTAGCCACTGACTCAGCAGAACAGTCCACCCCAGACTCTAGCCAGGCTAACTTGACAAGCTAAGGGCTGGATGAAGCCAGATTTCAGGAACTACCCCTGGAGTGGACTCTTGGGTGCAGACCACTGCTTCCTCGCAACCCCGTCGATGCTGGGGGTGCTGGGTCATGAGCTCTGGAAGAGGTAGGGCCCTGGGATGATTCCACAAGAGCAAAAGAAGAGGGATCCACTGAACTTTCTCCCTGGGTGCATGACTTCTCTACTGGACCTCCTTGGCTCCCTCTTTCCCAGAGAGCATTGCTTCATCAAGGCCACAGACCATCTCCTGAGCCCACTGGGAAATGTGGATAGGAGTCGGGCTTGGAAGGTTTGGAAGCCTTGTCCCAGGAAAGAGTAGAACAAATAAAATTAAAGGACACCAATGGACACCTAGTTGACCTCCAGATCCTTATTCTATCTACAAGGATAGTTTCTGATCCAGATGAAACATCTGGCATCTCACGAGCAGACAAAAAAAAAATCTAAACATGGTCGTTCTCAAACGGGTTGAAAATAGCCTTTACACTTTCTTTGCTGTCCCAGGCACTGTGGCCCAAAGGAATACAGTAATCCCCCATTTACCAGTCCAGAAGTAATTTCTCAGAAATGTTATTACAAGGGGTAAAAATAACAGAGGAATTTGCTCAGAATATCTGCAAAGGGATGTTTTCAATCTGAAGAGTATTTAAATACCAACCAAAATAACATCAAGTATGTCAGATTCAGCCTCCAGCAACAATAGAAGGAATTGTCATGAAGGGAAAACCAGTGTAGTCTTGAGGGTGAAAAAGCCGGGGAACGGGCCTGGCAGGTGCAGGCGCCTGGACCCAGGCAAGAGAAAAGCCAGGGCCTCCCACTGCCCACCCACCACGATCCTCTTTCCCACTAGGTCCTGGAGCTGTCACCCACTGACACCCTAGATGCCCCTCCCCTCAGCTGCTTTATCAAACGAGGACTAGATCAAGTTGACGTTTTTTAAAGATTTTATTTGAGAGACAGGGAGTAAGGGAGAGCACGAGCAGGGGCAGAGGGAGAGGAAGCAGACTCCCCACTGAGCAGGGAGCCTGAGGCGGGACTCCATCCCAGGACCCTGGGATTATGACCTGAGTCAAAGGCAGACGCCTAACCAACTGAGCCACCCAGGCGCCCCTCAAGTTGACTTTTGAAGCTTCCCTTAAAAATGGATGAATCAGCGACCTCATCCCCTCAGCCTTCTCCCTATTGAGTTGCCAACATGTGAGACACCATTCATAGGAGGCTTTGTCTCTTATTCCGTAATTCATGTCTGAAAACCCAAATGATAGGAATGTATTCACACTATGGAGTGATGAGTTTACAAGCAAAAATGGCTGATTTTAGCACATCCACTTCTCTGATAAAGGCCAGAGGCTCAAATTTTAGAATTGGGGGGGGCGGGGGTTGAAAGAAGTTGTTGGTGGGTGCCAGGTCAGGCAGCGGAGAGGTCGTCTAAGCCCTGACAAGTGACACGAGTCTTTCTGACCCACCCGGTACCCCACATCCCTGGCGCATTACCCCTGACCCTATGTCTCCATGACAATGACGTCAGTGCCGTTCACAGAGCTCCTCCCAGGTGAGAGTCGGCGGACAGGTTTCCCAGCCTCCCGAACACACACAGAGAATCCCTTACCTCCAAGGGACACAGGAAAAAACGGGCTCACAAAATCACACAACTCAATGATTTAAACCTACTCCCAAGTGTTCTTTCCACTGTCATACAAACCCAGCAGTACTCCAGTCTGTGACGGTATGTTTGTTTACGTAAAAAACTCAACCCGTTAGTAGACCCTCCCCCCAGAGACTTCCATCACCCGTAGGCACCACCACTGCTCAGAGCTTCCCACTTTGTGAACTGTCTCCTACCTGCAGACATTATCGTCTTTGGGCGGAGGGACCAGGTAACTGCACACAATGGTCTTGGGCGTCAAACCGCAGAGCCTACGGAAGGTAAGTCACAGCTCCATCGCAAACCTGGCCACTTCTAGGACAACGCACTGGCTTTCAAACGGCCTAGAATAGACATTGTGGTGTCGTTTACAAAGCGTAACAGAATGGAGTTTGACCACAATACGTGATGTACCAACTTACCTAATTTTGTACGTAAAACCCCATTATTTTTTCACTAATGCAAAGATTTAAGACTCTATCGTTTGTCAAAAATACATTTGTCAGAAAATAAGAGACTGCTTTCTCGGAACTGTCAGGTTCTCCCAACAGGTCCATGTTGGACCACCGTTCAATTTCCCATCACATAAAAATTCTCCCGCCTCTTCGTAAAAACTTTTCACATTACTACTGATAATGAAATGAAAAATGAAAGGGAACTGTACGGTACATAAATCGGCAGGGAAAGGGGTTTGAAGGAATTCGTTTTTGCCTGCCTAAAGCCAGGACGATCTGGCTTTAAGAAGTGCAGCTGGGTGTCTTACTCATGGTAGTTTTATCAAGTTACCAGGGACACCGACTTAGTGGAGACAGAACCATCTGCTCCTGGAGGAAACACATGGTTTAGGTTCCCGAGAGCCTCTAGTTACAGTATTTTTGTAAATAAATCAATACATAAGCTTGTCTTACCTGTTAAGGTGCGTTAAAGACACCACATTATGTACCGCTGATTTAGAACACTGAACCTGACTCATGCCTTAAAGAAGCTACTGAATACACTTCTCGACAAGACACACGTCACAGGAACACTAGCCAGCACCTCAGCACTACACTTGGGGGCCACTTTAAGTCCTGAAATCACCAACAGAAAGCACAAAAATGCCAGAGCAGCACGGCACAGACCGTGAGGCAGACATGCGATGGCAGGAGCGCCAGAACCACAAGGCAGAGCAAGGTTTGTTCAATCTCAGTGGCACGCGCACGTCGGGAAAATCAAAGTCTTTGCCACTCCGCTCACGTCCAGGAAGGACGGAGAAAGTGCTCCGAGTACCGACTTGGGGCTTCCTAATAAGTTTCAGCAGCTAAGCAAATTCATAGGATTCGCAAATACAACACCTCGAGTAGCGAGGACGAACTGCGCTCGTTTGACTGTCACCAAGCTGATAAAAGAAAAGCTCTCCATCTAGTGGTGACATTGAGAATCACAAAGCGACTTCAGCGAAATGGGCAGAACTTGCACAAAACGAAAAAATTACGCTCCGTGGCTTGAGTTTCTGAGTCAACTCGGGAGGAAGTCACAGCTCTGCACTTAATGTTAACAAATTTTAACATTAAATGTACACAACACTGATTTCTGTGTGAAAGCTCCACCGGCTAAGAAGGGAGAGACTGAACTCCCCCTTTCAGCATCTCCTGTCTGCAGCCTTTCCTGACAGCGGTACGGTCGCTACCGAGTGGGACACGTGAAACGGTGATCTGGCCACTGCCTCTCAAGGTTGTTCTAGCCCATCTAGAAATTCGCTGCCAAGGCCGAACAAAAATACAGAAAGGTTCAGCTGTTCATCCGTGATCGTGGAGACCGAGCAGCAGTAAGAAAATGAACGTCAAGCTACTTCAATTTTAAAATGTCAACATTTGAGTCATTAAAAAACAAAAATACAATTCCGCATGAGCCAGTGTTCTAGAAGGAGAATGAAACTAGAACCAGTAGAGTCAATCCAAGGACGTTCTCCTCAGTTACATTCTATGGTGACTGAATGTCCCGCCTCCAGGGCGCTGAGGGAAGCGGCCACTGAATCCAGGCAAAGTGCATCTGTTACAAAGCAGCACAAATTAAAGGATGTTCTAGAACACATCTCCAACTTCGCTGGATATGAAGGAATTAATACCAATGAGCACAACTTAATCATCTCAGAAATCTGAGGAATATCAGAAATAAGACTTTACGAATGTAAAATATATCTAAGTAAGCGTACCCAAATACCCAAAGGCATGTATTAAATTTAAACCACAGAGTATGCTGATCCAGATATAACATTTCCCATGAAGTCTGGGAAAGTTCCAAGACCAGAGAACCAGTCTGTCTCAAATAAAAAGGAACTCTTTGGGCTTTTGATTTAATCTTTTCCTTCTATTACTCAGTAAACAGATCTGCTTCAACTCAATCTCGCTTCCAGCAAGGATTTGAGATTGATTCTCTGGAATGGATTGGAAAACACTGAAAACAAACTTTATTCTTTCAAAACACTAATCCCATAATTCATTCCTGATTTTCATTCTTACCCACCAGATTAAAAGTTTCTGGGGGAGAGGGAGAAGAAGACAAGAAGGAAAGGAAAAGGGGAAGAAAAACTGATTCATTTAAGGATTTAAATTATTTAATCTTTTTTTATTACTTGACCTACCGTTAAGACAATCTATAACAAAAAGAATAGAGTATATTAGCACACACAGTATAATCAGACTAGTAACCGGGAAACGATACAAAATGGTCCTTTGGCCATCCATACTTTCTAGAGCAGCAGATCTCTTAAATTCACTTACCACGCCCAGAAATAATGACTTCTAAAGCCCTGAATATCAACTAAGACAAATTTATGCCAATTGTGATATACTCAGATTGCACAAAGAGAAAGCTTTAAATGTGATAATTTTTAAATTGAGACTTAAAATTCCTTAGATTGAAAACTACAAAAGGGAGTAAACAGCAAGCCAAATGATTTAAAAGCAAAACTCATTTAGAAAGCATTGTATGTATCTAAATATACATGAACATGATTATATACATATATGAAAACTGTGCAAATTTGTGGCATTCTAAATAATTCACTTAAGTACAATTTTGGCATTTAAACAAAGATCAAATCAAGCTTTAAGCTAATAAGAACATAACTTTTATTTTTAATTTTTTAAATAGAAAAAGGTAGCTAAACACAAAGTACAGATCAGAAAACCCTCATTTAATATAATTATTTTGAAAAATAAAAAAAATTTGTAATAAGGTGGCTTTCTATCTCACGCTAAAATGTAAATAAAACCTCTTTCCCAGATCTATACTCCAAACTTAATAACAACCTTAAAACCGTTCAATTCTATGAAACAAATCTTCCATGACCGATTTAAATTACCTGGGAGAGGGCAGGAGAGGGGGTTAGTAATCAGAGCCAGTTGCACACAGATGGAAAAATGCTTGCAGTCACTCCCAAACAGAACCCTACATTATATATAAATCACAATGAAAATAAAAGTGCCTAACGTTACAGAACTGTGAAATTTTGTTTAAAAAAAATCAATAATAATAAAAATAAACTGTTGGGTATCATTGGTGCACATGGAATAATGTAACATATAAGGATGATAAGGCTGGAAAATACTGAAAAACAATTAAGACTCAAAACACAAGTTTACTCTAAAAAACCAAACAAGTTTGCCAGAGAAAATAAATGCTAAATAGAAAAGCAGACCTTTTCAGCAGGCTGGCCTTTTAGACCACTCTGAAACAACACAGGCACACCCTACCCCACCCCAACCCACCACAAACTCCAGGTGACGTAAAAAGGGAAAAAGGTAAAACCAAAGTAAAACACTTCTTCCCAAATCTCATGTCCCAATGAAGTTAGTGGGACAGAGTCCCCAACACTGAACTTCATCCCCCTGGCATTCCTCCTTTACCAACATCACCTCCATTCTTCTACTGGGCCGTTTGTTCCATCTATCCTGTCTCCTCCCAGCAAACCCAACCTCCTGCGGTCAGCGCTTAGTGAGCACAGGAGGAATCCTGGAGCCAACTGAAAGACGTCGTACATTCAGCCAAAAGCTCTAAGTTAACAACCAAGAGTGTAGACCTCAAATTCTTACTCCCAATTCAGCATCTGGTGATCAGTATTTGGCACTAGCTGGATAAATAAAGGTCTAATCAGAATTTTTGAGCTGAGGCAGATGTAGTCAAGTCGTAACTCAGTATTTGTCGTCTATGATTTGGTTTCAAACTCCAAAGGCAGGCACAGGTAGCCACACCCACACGTTTCAGAACTGGAGGAAACACTACTAACAAGATACAAAGAAAACCAGGCGGGTGAGCTTGACATAAATTCTGGTTAAGAGAAAAAAAAACAAAACAAAACAAAAGTCAACAGATCATTATCCATCCGGTAACTAGCAAAAATGGGCATTTTTCCACCCTTAAACTAGTTTAAATACAGGCAGATGTCTTTCTACTACACTAAGATTTTTCTAGATCTGTTTTTTCCTAATCCTCAGAGCTTAATGAGAAATCATTTATCCTATAAAGAAACACAGCATATATGGCCACAGTCTAAAATATGCTTATGAGAACTGGAAAATGATGTCACTTAAAAAAAACAGGTCTCGCACTATTACATCATGAGTCTACGGTAATTCACGCGGTGCAGGGAGGCACCCTCACCACAAAGCAGGGCGCGCTGCCTAGGCTGAACACTAACACTGCACAGAGAGAAGCAGTAACAGCAAAGTCTCCACAGAACTCTTTCTATTTATTTAACTGTGTATGAGCATTCGGTCAATGCTCCAAATTATAAACGGTGCATTAATATAAACAGACGTGGCGCCGCAGAGAGGAAGAGAAAGCAGTCTGCAGAGTGAAGCCCGACCGCGGAAGGAGAGGAGGGAGGCACAGGAGGCAGATCTCAGACAGACAGCGACACGAAACTGTTGTACTGCTGGATGTTTCGCTTGAGGATATCTGAGCACGGGCCGAGAACACGCTCGAATCTGGGTCGGTCCAGCTTCACGCATTTCAGGGGGCCACGGGCCACCACGGTGGCGGCGCGAGGGCGGTTCATCAGGAGCGCGATTTCACCTGGTGGGGAGAGAAGACACGGGGCTGGTGAGCACCGACGGGACACGTCGCACGGGGACGCGCTTCTCCCAGCAGGGAGGAAACAAGGCTTATTGGTCTTACTAACTCAGTAACTTAGGACAAGCCACTCGACATTGCACTTAAAAAAAAACAAAAACAAAAATAACTGATAGACAGGAAACAATGAGCAACTTGATTATTACCAGGGTAAAGGCAGGCATTCCAAAATCTCACTCTCTCTCTCTGAGAGCCAAAAAAGACTACAGTTAAAAAATAAACTTTGGGAGGAAGACAAAATTAAGAAAGATTATGCTATCTCACTGAAAGGTGACTTAAGCTATATATTTATTTCAAGGAAATCCACATACCAAAATAATCAGAAGGCCCCAATCTTCCCACTTCAACAAACTCCTCATTTTCTGACCGACGCTGTAGCACAGCAGCGGAACCCTATAATAAAATCACCAAACGGCAAAACAAATACTTTCAAATCCAGGGTGACATTTTAAATATCCAATGCAATTCTGACTACTTGCTTTGAAGAAAAAAAAAAAAAAAAGGATTCAGCAGCGATTTCAATCCTCCCGTCCATATAAAAGATGACTGAGAAGAGTCCCACCTGAGCGTCAAGGCCCATCTACCCAGCAGCCCCCGCTGGGAGAGTCTCATCACACTGAGGAACCTAAAGGGCTCAGACTCAGGTTTGCAAACTGCAGCCAGAGGGCCAGACCCAAGCTCACTGTTTGTTTTTATAAATAAAATGTTATAGGAACAACACACCCACTCATTTACACACTGTCCTGTGGCTGCTTCTGCACTGTGACCAGAGCTGAGTCTGCGACAGAAACCCTGCGGTTCACAAAAGCCTCTATGACTGACCAACTGGCCTTTCAGAGAAAGAGTCCCTTGACTCCTGAATTATCCAATTAGCATCTACTGAGCCCCTTGCATAGAAAATCTGCTCTTCGGCTCTGCTTGGCAGGCAAGAGTATCTGTTATACATTTCCATGAACTGTGAAGATATAAAACATACGAACTGTTAGAATTTAAATACTTGCCTTTAATCCTTGTTTGCCAAATAGTCCAGACATATGATTATAACAAGGATGTTACAGAACCATAACAGTTATGCTAAATGGTTGAGTTTCATTTGCTTGCATAAGAACTGAGCAGGGCAGAATCTGGCTATTACTTCATGAACAGCCCTTCCAGAATCTGACTCAAACTCATTTAAAATGTGGTAACCTGCGTGCGTGGGTGGCTCAGTCAGTGAGGCGTCTGCCTTCAGCTCAGGTCATGATCCCAGGGTCCTGGGATTGAGTCCTGCATCGGGCTCCCTGCTCAGCGGGGAGTCTGCTTCTCCCTCTCCTTCCGCCCCTCCCCCATTTGTTCTCTTTCTCTCTCAAAAAAATAAATAAAATCTTCTAAAAAAACTAGAAAATAAGTAAAATAAAACGTGGTGACCTGGCAGAAAACCAAACAGCCCCATTTCAAAGTGAAAAATAATTTTTAAATAAAACTGTCAGGTATTGCCCCTTTTTTCTCTCTTATGCTATATATATATATATAGCATAAGGTCTAATCATATATATATATTTATTTTTTTTTTGGAACATCAAACACAGATGACTTTACCTCTAAAATAATGAAGAACTCATCCCCTGGCTCTCCCTGCACCACAATCTTCTGCCCATCTTCAAACTGAACGGGTTCCAATGCATCAGCTACCGTGAGACGTTCCCACTTGTCCAGAGATTCTGAAAGGCAGGAATCAAAAGAATTTCTCTACATTAACTGTCACTGCTAAAAATGTCAAAACAAAACTATAAAGAGAATCAATCAAACAGCCATGCCCATTCAATATTCTAGTAGTGTTACAGATTAAACATGGCACCTCTCTTCAATTACCTCAAGTCTCAGCAAGATCCTCCTATTACTTACAGATAACCCTCAGATCCCTAGTCCAGTGGCCACATTAATTTATATCAATAGTTCAATAGTCCAGTGGCCACATTAATTTATATCAACTCACTCAATGGTAAAAGAGTAAAAAAATGTAATCATTAAGTCTTCCTAATAAGCACCATCAATGCAAATCAAACCAAGAGTCATGGTGTCACCAACCGTACTAACCCAAAGGTCCACAGAAATAACTCCCCTATTTAAATCCTAAGTTGAATTTATTTACAAAACCAAAAAGGAGAACCAGGCAATAATTTTAGTTCCCAAAGGCCAAACTAAAACCCAACTCACTAAGTAAATATCATCCTTTCAGAGAAAGGATAAATAAGGGGAAAAGTCCATTTGCTCTAACAAAACAATGGCAGAAGACTATTACCTAAGAATCACCACGCACCCCCTCCCAGGGAAGAACAGGTTGTAGCAGTATTTTAAGGCCACAAAACAAAATATACACAACTATCTCAAGTTAACCTGCTTTACTCTGAACTTCACCAAACTTCTAGCACTTTCTCAGAGAAAGCCAGAAAATGACACCTCATCTTTCCACAGAGAAAAGGCATTCTTGGCAATACTCACTGTCCTCAACCAATAAACTCACCAACGGAGCAAGAGAGACAGACATCACAGGGGCAATGACTATCAATGTCCACCGTCAAAGGAGGATGCTTTTAGCCTTTCTGTCTCTCCCAGAGAAATGAGGAGCACATAATTCCAGGAAGCTTTTCTCAGGTCCGCCATTTCTAGTTAAGAAGTTTGTCATATACCAGCAAATTAAATCCACTGTAAAATCACTTCTAACTTAGTCAAACTTCAACTCTGTATCCCACGTGTTTTTCATTACTATTAGCAATTAAAAAAAAAAAAAGTGAGTTGATAACCAGAGCTGATAACCAGAGCAGTTCCTGAAATACAATAGGTTCCCCTTAACTATCACCAACACTTCAATTTAATGATTCTCCGTGCAATCTTCCAAAACTCACCTAAAATAGATACTTTGCTAAGAAACTCCTCATACATCTTCCGCTTTCTCAGAGTGCTTCCCTAAAAACGAAAAAAAAATAAAAGTCATCTCAAAAATGTGTAATTATCACATAATGCTGTGGAATAATAAATATTATTAAGTAAACCTAAAAAAAAAGTCAATGCTTGCTGCTGCTTCTTGACACGTGATTATTTTTCTTCAGGTTGATGACAGTAAACCCTTTGTTCAGCTCAATAAAAAGCTTGGTAACTCATTCTTAAAAGTAACACCAAGCTGGGGCACCTGGGTGGCTCAGTTAAGAGTCCAACTCCTGGGGCGCCTGGGTGGCACAGCGGTTGGGCGTCTGCCTTCAGCTCAGGGCGTGATCCCGGCATTATGGGATCGAGCCCCCACATCAGGCTCCTCTGCTANATTTTTGTTCAGGTCATGTCTGGCTCTGTGTGCTGGGCATGGAGACTGCTTGGGATTCTCTCTCTGCCTCTCCCTTCCCCTCCTTCCCCTTCCCGCCCCTCCTCCAAAAAAAAAAGTATAACACCAGGCCTATTTTGGCCTATGGCCAAAGAAGGTGCCTAATACCACCAATTAGTGAAATGCTAAATAATCAGTTCTCAAAAAAAAACAAAAAAACAAACAAAAACAACCGAGTTATATGTGTGACTATAGCTGAATATATTCCAGCCCAGGGTTCTTCCCCACAACCCCAAACCTCCACAAAAGGAAATATAACTGCTAACACGCGCAGACCTCCCCCAAAAGACAGTGCCATAGCTCCAAACCTAACCAAGCTGTCTTATCTGTAAGGTTTGTTAAATATATCTGAGGGAAGGCAAGAGGGAAACATAGAACTCTATAATACTCTTACAAACACATATATACTTATTTATACATACACATCGCCCAAATACAGAAAATATTTAAAGTACATCCAACTGCGTATTGTCAAATAGCCAGACAGGCACTGCACAAATTTATGGAAATCATTCAGGATGACTAAAGCCATTAGTTGGCACTTAAACATCTAAAGCTGCTCTATAAACCGTCACAAAGTTCTCAAAAAGTCTGACTATATCAGCAGAATGTTCCAATGGTTTTATTATTTTGTTTATTCCTTCAGAGAGAGGGGACATTTGCACTACTGATAACCCACTTGCAGCTGAGGGAAGCAGATTACTTCTGAATGGCTTTAAGTCACTTCACGCACTTAGAAGCAGCACCTATCAAGCTGTCTCAAGTGCAAAGATAAAGTAGGTGAAGATCGGCAAACGGACAGACTTCCAAACATGAGCTGACCATTACATAAACTCCACATGTGTTACCCATGCTTCTCTGGCCAGATGTTTGTTCTACGAGATCTGCTGATATTACTCAAACATCAGTTACACAGATTGAAATTCTAAATTGCACTCCAAAAGCCACACTTCTCACCATGAGGATTCTTCTATAGCTGTCTCGGTCGATACCCCACAATTTCACATTCGTCTTTGCTTTGACAGTGGCTGCTCTAGGTGTTCCATAGATCAAAGCAAGTTCCCCAAAGCTCCCTCCTTCCCCAACACTGGTTGCCCATTCATTGTTGACATAGACCTAAAACATAAATGACAAAGAATCAGTTTTTCCTACATATGCAAACACAGAACTATTAAAAACCTGCAAAACTTTCTATAGGGGCAGAATCCTGAACTTTGTTTCAAAAAAGATTGTTTTTACACAGCAGAGCAAAACAGCTGCTGTCTGACAGTGAGTTAAATAAACCCAGAGTGTCTGTGATCTACCTGGTTTAACCATCTGATAATAAAAAGGTTCCCATCGGGATGACCAGGGCAAAAAGGTAAACAGCATTAACAACCATGTACACTCACAGAGCGCTGGGTCGTGTCCTATACTAAGCACCTCACCTGCAGAGGACACTGAACTAATAAGCCTGTGACAGCAATGCTGTTATTATCTGCATTTCACTTGTAAACAAGACTCAGAGAATCAAGAGAGTTATACCCAGTCTCAGAGCTAATGACCAGGTAGGATTGAGACCCCCCTTTACATCTGTCTTACCACACAGCACGCACACATGCCTCAACCGTGACTCCAGCAAGATTTAAACCAAGGGGCGCCTGAGTGGCTGTTGGTTAAACATCTGACTCTTGATTTCTGCTCAGGTCATGATCTCAGGGTTGTGAGACAGAGCTCCGCATCAGGCTCCATGCTGGGCGTGGAGTCTGCTTAAGATTCTCTCTCCCTCTGCCCCTCTTCCCTCCACTCTTAAGCACGCACACAAAGTTTCTCTCTCTTGCCCCACCCCCCAAAAAAAATTTTTAACTGAATATCTACTAAAGAAATTACCTTCAGTAGTTTAAAGTTTCTCTGTGTCATTAAAATATTTAGCAAAAGATATTGATGGAATTTGACATACAGCATTAAACAAGCCCTTCAGAAACTTTTAATAGTAATAAATATCAACACATTAACTTCTATGATTATCAATATATTTTTGCTATTATAAACTTACATCCATCTCTCCTTGATCAATCACATAGAAGTTATCCCCTTCATCACCTAAAAGAAAGTAAAAATGTTAGGTGTACAATATAAATTAAAGAAACATACATCGGTGGGGTGCCTGGGTGGCATAGCGGTTAAGCGTCTGCCTTTGGCTCAGGGCGTGATCCTGGCGTTATGGGATCGACCCCACATCAGGCTCCTCTGATATGAGCCTGCTTCTTCCTCTCCCACTCCCCCTGCTTGTGTTCCCTCTCTCGCTGGCTGTCTCTACCTCTGTCAAATAAATAAATAAAATCTTTAAAAAAAAAAAAAATAAAAACATACATCGGAACTACCAAATTAATATAAAATGATAAATTTATTTTATATAGGTGCTGAGAGAAAGTGTGTTGTAAATTAACACAATCGGGGAAAAAAAAAAGTCCATCAATATATTTTTAAAGCCATAAAACTGATCAATTTTTTTAGTCATCTCATAGTGAAGAATATCTCTGGGGGGAAAAAAAAAGCTACATGTATACAAAGATATTAATTGCTACATCATTTGTAACAACAAAACAAACAACTCAAAGAGTAACAAAATATCAGACTGTCACTAACCGGGAAAATACATGGATTATGGAGACCCATGAAAATATCAAAAATAAATTTTAAAAGGCTGGGGTGGGTGGATACCCATGTTAGATCTATGTCTGCATGCAGGGCAAGAAGGTTAAGAATCAGAAGGCACAGAGCCTTATATAGAGATGGGCTGTATGATTACGAATGCAAATGCTTTGCTACTTCCTACTTTACTCTGTAAATGGTTAATAATCAATATAAAGGATATATGAAATATGTATGGTTCTGAAATCCCACACAACATTCCAAATTAAAATGTAAGAATATTCTTTAAGAATTCCTATAAACAAAACTGTATCAGATACTAGAAAAATAGCAGTTCTTTAGGGAAAGTGTACCTTTTAGCTAGAAGGATTTTAACTTAAAAAAGAAACAGGATCAATTAAGATGATCATGACTTTTACCATTTTGCTGATGTGGGGTATGATGCTGACTGATTTGTGAATATTGAACCACCCTCGCATCCCCAGAGTAAATCCCACCTGATTGTGGTGAATGATCATTTTACCATATTGTTGAATGCTAATATTTTGTTGAAGATTTCTGCATCTATGTTCTCAGTAATACTGGCCTGTAGTTTTCTTTTTTTGTGGTGTCTTCGGTTTTGGTATCAGGGTAATGTTGGCCTTAAAGCATGTATTTGGAAACTTTTCTTCCTTCTCTATTTTTTAGAATAGTTTGAGGAGGTATTAGCTTCACAGGAAACATACCTTAATATAATAAAGGCCATATATGAAAACCCACAACTAAGCTAACATCATACTCAATGGTGAAAACCTGAGAGATTTCCCTCTAAGGTCAGGAACAAGATAAGGATGTCCACTCTCACCACTTTTATTCAACATAGTACTGGAAGTCCTAGCCACAGCAAACAGACAAGAAAAAGAAATGAAGCATCCATATCGGTAAAGAAGTTTAAATGTCACGGTATTATACATAGACTTGAAGACTCCAACAAAAACTATTAGAAGTAATAAATGAATTCAGTCAAGTGGCAGGATACAAAATTAAAAGCCAGAAATGAATAGCATTTCTAGACACTAATAACAAAGTAGCAGGAAGAATAATTTAAAAAACAATACCATTTACAATTGCACCAAAAACAAATAAAATACCAAGGAATAAACCGAAAAGATCTGTACTCCAAAAACTATAAAATACTAATGAATGAAATCAAAGATGACAAAAACAAATGGGAAGATATTTCATGTTCATAGACTCAAACAGTTAATGTTGTTAAACTGTCTCTACTACCCAAAGCAATTTACAGCCTCAATACAATGCCTATCAAAATACCAATAGCATTTTTCACAAAACTAGAAATAATACTAAAATTTGTATGGACCCACAGAAGACCCCAAATAACCAAAGCAATCCTGAGAAAGAACAAAGCTGGAGGTATCACAATACCAGATAGATTTCGAGACACACTACAAAGCTATAGTGAACCAAACAGTATGGTACAGACACAAAAAGGGATATATCAATGGAACAGAATAGAGAGTCCAGAAATAAACCCACGAGTATATGGTCAATTAATCTTTGACAAAAGAAGCAAAAATATATACTGCAGAAAAGACAGGTTCTTCAAACAAATGGTGCTGGGAAAACTGGATTGCTCTATGGAAAAGAATGAAACTGGACCACTTTCTTACACCATACACAAAAATAAACACAAAATGGATTAAAGACCTAAATGTGAGACCTGAAACCAAAAAAATCCTATAAGAGAACATAATACAGGCAGTAATTTCTCAAACACTGGCTGTAGCAGCATTTTTCTAGATATGTCTCCTAAAGCAAGGGACTACATCAAAATAAAAAGCTTTTGCACAGCAAAGGAAACCATTAACTAAACAAACAAAAAACCAATCTACTGAATAAGAAAAGATACATGCAAATCACATATCCAATAAGGGGTTAATATCTGAAACATATTAAGAATTTATACAACTCAACACCAAAAAAAACACAATCTGATTAAAAAATGGGGCAGGGGGCGGCGCCTGGGTGGNGGGCACCTGGGTGGCACAGCGGTTAAGCGTCTGCCTTCGGCTCAGGGTGTAATCCCGGCGTTATGGGATCGAGCCCCACATCAGGCTCTTCTGCTATGAGCCTGCTTCTTCCTCTCCCACTCCCCCTACTTGTGTTCTCTCTCTCGCTGGCTGTCTCTATCTCTGTCGAAAAAATAAAATAAAATCTAAAAAAAAAAAAAAAAAATGGGGCAGGGGATCTGAATAGACATTTTTCCAAAGATATATATAAACAAGAGGCACATGAAAAAACGTNTCTTAAAAAAAAAAAAAAATGGGGCAGGGGATCTGAATAGACATTTTTCCAAAGATATATATAAACAAGAGGCACATGAAAAAACGTTCAACATCACTAATCATCAGGGAAAAAATCAAAACCACAATGACATTATCACCTAACACCAGTTATAATAGCTAAATTCAAAATGATAAGAAATAAGTTCTGGGGAGCATGCAGAGAGAAAGGAACCCTCGTGTACTGTTGGTGGGAATGTAAATTGGTACAGCCACTGTGGAAAAAGGTATGGAAGTTTCTCAAAAAATTAAAAATAGAAATACCATATGATCTAATAATCAAACTACTAGGTATTAACCAGGAAAAAAAAGAAAACACTAATTTGAAAAGATACATGCACCCCTATATTTACTGTAGCACTGTTTACAATAACCAAGATATGGAAGTAACCAAAGTGTCCATCAACAGATGAATGGACTAGGAAAACTTGGTGTGTATACACGATGAAATATTACACAGCCATAAAAAAGGATGAGGCGATGCCATTTGAAACAACATGGATGGACCCAAAGGGTATTATGCTAAGTGAAATAAGTCAGACTGAGAAAGACAAATACCATATGATTCCACTTTTAAGCAGAACCAAAAAAAAAAAACCGAAGCGAAAACACACACACACACAAATGAATAAACAATCAAGAAGTAGAATCAGACCTATAAATATAGAGAGCAAACTGATGGTTTCCAGAAGGGAGAGGTGGGGAGTTGGGCAAACTGGGGGAAGGGGAGAGGGAGGTACAGGCTTTCAGTTATGGGATGAATAAATCATAGGAATAAAAGGCACAGCGTAAGGAATACATTCAACAGTACTGTAATAGCAATAAAGGGACAGATGATACTACAAACGTGGTGAACATAGCATAATGTATAAACTTGTTAAACCACTAAGTTGCACATCTGAAACTAATATAACACTGTGTGTCAACTAACTTGAAAAGAAATAGGAAATCCAATAGTATTATAACAGAAGAAAATGGTAGACTGAAGAGAGGGAAAATAAGCTTCAATAAAAAAAGATCCTATATTCCCACACTACAGGACACAGAAGCAGCAGTCCTTACCCTGCTGAATAACAGTCTCTCCAGCAATAAAGGAAACCGGAAACATGGCATCAAAAATATCACTGCAAGAGACAGAAGGCCTCAAGTTACGTATCATCTGCATCTTCTGTGGATTTTAAACATTAACCTTAGACTTAAAGCTCCCAGATTTTCAGCCTGGACTCTCCTCAAGTGAATGATTATTAAGAGTCTTAAAACTTTCAACGATGAGACTACTTTGGGGACACAACTGTACTAAAATAACAGTATAACAAAGAACCTGCACCCACCTTCTCTCATTATCGTCAAGATGTGAAAAGAGCACATTCTTTTCAATGGCTTTGGCCAAAGCAGCCATCGTCTTATAATCTTTTGGTATAACCTAGAAAAGAATAGAAGGTCCAGTAACAACTCCATAAACAAAAAGCAGATCATGTTTGAACATGCATTTCAATTAAATGTCAAGATATATTACGGTATTTATACAAGACTGCTTTGTGTTAAGTACTTAAGACAACACACTTCTGGTATCTTTGATCTACAAAGTACTCAACAAATACTGACTAATTAATCCCCTTGCCTACAACCAAGCCTGTATTTAAAGGCTGACACTTGGTTTCCAGTCAACAAGTAAAGAAACAAACCATCAATACCTTAACCAAGGTCATTATTCTGAGGCAAAACTAAGCATTTTATGATAATTAGTCATTTTTTAAACCATGTCACATACTACTAGCTTCACAAGCCTCTTGCCAGGACCGTTCTCTTCCCCCTTTGGTCTAATAGCGTAACTCAAAATGCCAGGCTAACTCTAAGGAACAGTCAAAAATACGAAGCTTACAGGAGACAAGGTTAAAAGTCACAATATGAATTATAGGATGTGAAAAAACAAACGATGATTCAAGAGGGAAAAAAAAAAAAAAGAGTACTGCCTGCCGCTTCTACTGCAACCCAACATAGAAACGAAACCCCCTCAAATACAATTCTTCACTGTTTTATAATCACTGGGAGTTATTTCCTCTGATGGCATGTCATTATAGAAAGCCCGTTCCCCAGCTCCCAAGAATTATACAGGGTGAAGTACAATCCATCCTGTCAGTGTTTTACTCTTCAAAATGGTACAAGCATTCATCAGCGGGGCTAGCTGACTACCACGAAGCTCCCGAAAACATCTCCCCAGCGCGTAGGCAGCAAGACTACCTTTCTAACATATGATGCCGCATCTTCCTCCGTGTAGACTTCAGCACTGATAGCACCTCGTCGCCTCCGGCCCTTAACCACTGGGTTGGGGGGAGGAGGAGAGATTTCATCCTCCCTCGAATCTGCACGGGAGCTTGCTTTCTGCAGGTTCTGAATCTGTTTTGCCTCCTCCTGAAAAAAATTACCAGTTTATAGAATGAGATCCTTCAGCATGTAAATGTGGTATTCTCATATCCCAGTGAGAACCAACCTCCATCACTTCAAATCTCTTCCTCTAGTACCAATGGGAAGGGGGAAATGCCAATTCCAAATGCAAGAAAATGGAGTCGAGTTTGAAAAGAAATACTCCTAAAGGGCTATACTGTTTCCTCAGACAATAATAGATACTATACTTATTAATGAACAAAAGCAATTAATACAAAGACACAACCTGCAAAAAAAAAAAAAAATCAGATACTCGTTAAGAGTAATAGATTGTCAGGGCGCCTGGGTGGCACAGCGGTTGAGCGTCTGCCGTCGGCTCAGGGCGTGATCCCGGCGTTATGGGATCGAGCCCCACATCAGGCTCCTCTGCTATGGGCCTGCTTCTTCCTCTCCCACTCCCCCTGCTTGTGTTCCCTCTCTCGCTGGCTGTCTCTATCTCTATCAAATAAATAAATAAAATCTTTAAAAAAAAAAAAAAGAGAAATAGATTGTCAACAATGCTTTGTAATGCGCACAACAGTAATAAAACTGTAAACAAAATCCTGGAGTTTTTGTATGCTGCTATAGATAGCATGAAGCATGAAAACCACCCCCCACCCACCCATGCACACACATCAAAAGAATGTTACCTAGAAATAACCACTGAGGTACAGCAAAGTGATACAAGAATGTCTAGGTTATTAGATTACTTCATTAATTCAGTAAGTATTCTCTAGATCTGCCATGTCAAGTCTACGCTAGGAAAAGACAGTGTCAAAATTAACAGGAAGGGTCCTAAGCCTGTGGAATTCATAATCTAGCTGGAGTCTCAGACAGAAACAAATAACGAAATGATGTGATGGTAACCAAAAATTTAAGTAAGATCAGACCTAAACAATACTTCTCCCAGCAGAGCTAAAAGCCTTCTTTATTATCTGGGTTTACAACAAAATTAAAAACAAAGTTTACTTGTTTTTAAAAACGATTAGGGGCGCCTGGGTGGCACAGCGGTTAAGCGTCTGCTTTCAGCTCAGGGCGTGATCCCATAAGTGATCCCAGTGTTATGGGATCGAGCCCCACATCAGGCTCCTCCGCTATGAGCCTGCTTCTTCCTCTCCCACTCCCCCTGCTTGAGTTCCCTCTCTCGCTGGCTATCTCGCTCTCTGTCAAATAAATAAATAAAATCTTTTTAAAAAAATAGTTTATTTCAGTTTTTATATGAATTGGTTTAATCAGTTTTTATTTTTATTTATTTATTTATTTTTAAAGATTTTATTTATTTATTTGACAGAGATAGAGACAGCCAGCGAGAGAGGGAACACAAGCAGGGGGAGTGGGAGAGGAAGAAGCAGGCTCCCAGCAGGGAGCCTGATGTGGGGCTCAATCCCAGGACCCTGGGATCATGCCCTGAGCCGAAGGCAGACGCTTAACGACTGAGCCACCCAGGTGCCCCTGAAATAAACTCTTTAACATTCGTATTTTTCAGATCCAGGGCTTAGAAAGAAATTCCTCTTAGCTCTGCAGTGAAGAATTATTATGCCTGAGAGAAAATAAGAATGTGTTCTCTACTACACTCATTCACTTGACTCATTCTCCAGTATTTTTCTAAACCATCTTTCAAATTCTAAATGAACTTATTAGCATTCACTAATAATTTCAGAAAAATTTTTGATAAAAAAGAAATGTTTAATTTCTTTGGAATTAAAAGAAGTGTGCCTGGGTGCTCAGTCAGTTAAGCGTCAGACTTTTGGTTTTGAATCAGGTCATGATCTCTAGATTTTGAGATGGAGCCCCTTGTCTGGGCTCCTGGCTCAGCCACGAGTTTGGTTCCACTTTCCCTCTGCCCCTCCCCTGGGTTGCACGCGCGCTCTCTCTCTCTCTCTCTCTAAAATAAATAACCTTTAAAAAAAATTTAATAATAATAAAAAAAGAAATTAAGGAGATGCTTACTTTTTCTCCTGCATGGTATTTAGCCCTGATTTTGTCAGCAAGACAAATAAAAGAACTTAGACATGCATCAACAAAGTCTAGGTTGATAACCATTAAGGTATTAATGATGTTAATTTCTATTAGTAGAATCATGCCTGAATTTTATTCTTTTCTGGAGGGAAGGTTTGGATTTATTTTTCTCATTTCTCTGGATTTTCTAATTTTCAAATTAAGAAAAAGAAACCACAATAAGGAAAACATATAATAAAAACAATTATATTTGTCTGCTTAATTACAAATGCATTTACTTCTTTTTTTTTTAAGATTATTTATTTATTTATTTAAGGGAAAGAGAGAGCGTGCGCAGGAGTGCCCCCACGCACAACTGGGGGAGGGGGGAGCAGAGGGGGAAGCAAGCTCTCCACTGATCAGGAAGCCAGATGCGGGGCTCCATCCCAGGACCCTGGGTTCATGACCTGAGCCGAAGGCAGACACTTAACCAACTGAGCCACCAGGTGCCCCTGCATTTACCTCTTGAACAAATAATCCAGTAATTCTACTTTGGGAAATTTATTCTAAGATATGCATATATGAGACCTAACATACAAAATTTTGTGATTTATATAAAATTATTCATTGTATCATTTTTTGCAATAGTAAAACGGTGAAAACAAAATGATCCTCAGTGGAGTGATTAAATAAACTATAGTCTAACCATACAATGGAATGCCATGCACCTGTTGGAAAATAAGCAGCTCTTTTATAAACGAATTTGTAGATAAATGCCTATGTATTATCTATGGAAAACTGGCTGCATTCAAGGAAGACAATGAAGTGATGAGACTTATTAAAATATTTTCACATATTATTATATAATAATGTATAATTTTTACATATATAAAAATACCTTACATATTATATCCTAACCACATATTTACATAAAAATGCAGTATACTTCATATATTTCATTATATTTTATTGTCATATGCTTTTGTCCCTGTAAAATTCTTTTTTTTTTTTTAATAAAATCTGTTGTTTTTTTTTTTTTTTTAAGATTTTTTTTTTTTTTTTNTTTGACAGAGATAGAGAGACAGCCAGCGAGAGAGGGAACACAAGCAGGGGGAGAGGAAGAAGCAGGCTCACAGCAGAGGAGCCTGATGTGGGTCGATCCCATAACGCTGAGATCACGCCCTGAGCCGAAGGCAGACGCTTAACCGCTGTGCCACCCAGGCGCCCCTGTCCCTGTAAAATTCTGAACCATGTACAAATACATGACCAATATTTTAAAGGTTCATTTTTCAGAAAACTCACTTCATTTTCTTTCTGGTAATTCCAATAACCAGTGGTTTTCCTATTTCATACTAACACAGAACTATAAAACTCAACTCTCCCCAAATTTAGTTTAAGACCATAAGTAAAACACATTCTACCCCCCAAAATCAGTCATTGGCATTTCATAAAAATTTCATGAAAAATTACACAAACAACATCTCATTTGGAACTACATCTAGATGAATTTTTAGGATAAATTTTAAGTAGCAAAAGCATGTTGATTTTTTAACACTGTCTCATGGATTCTCTTTCAACAGAAATCAGATATAATCTCATCTTGACCACTCAGAGCCATTAACTGAGATCACATTCCAGTACAGATTATGATACACTTTCATATCCTTTTTCTTGCTGCTGTCATTCTGCTGTCAGTCTCTTCCCTCTTCAGTTGTCCGGCTTATTAAAACAAAAGCAAAACAAAACAACAACCCCGTCCTGGTCTACTCACTGGCTACCGGCACTCCTTCAGCTCTGGAGTTCCAAGTGCACACTGGCCCCCACCACTTACTTAACACGTTCTCAACAATTACTTGTTCCCTCCCTGCCCTTGCCATTCCACTCTTCCCTGTAGGTGAAATAAACTTCCAGCCAAATGGACTTGGGGCTTGGCCATGACGTGCCTTGGCCGTGGAATGTAAGCAGATATGCCATACGATGTCCACTTTTATGGTCTGCCCTCCTCGAGCTTCAGGTCCTTTTCTGCCTTGACAACAGCGTGCTCTATATAGTGACTGCTCCTTCCACTCAGCCCCAGAACAAGACCTGTGGAGTCCAGAAGGCAAGATGGGCTGAGCCCAGAAGAGCTGCACATGAGAGAGAAATAAGGTCTTTTGTAGGAACCCACTGAAATCGGGCGGGGGGGGGGGGGCGCTGTATGCTGCCACAACAAAATCCACCTACTCCACTGCAAGACCACAGCCACGTTACTTCATTTCTTAGTTTTACCTGCTACCGCTTAAGACGCTGGTAATCACCTACCTCACACGTTCGAAATTACGAGTCTGTATGGATGCAAAGTGCTTCAGACAGTGCCTGGCACAAAGGAGATACTCAATGGACACGGCTATTAAAATTCCTCTGATCTATCAGACAAGCAAGGTACTAATAAATATATGCAGAAATGAGGACGTAATTTCCAGGAGACAGTGTGAAGCAAAATGCAGATGCTTTCAAAGGACCAACTGTGACTTTTTGGCACATTTCTTATTGAGCAGCTGAGGATACCAGAAACATGACCCATGGTTAACATAGGAAAGGACTGTATATTTTCAGACATATAAACCTAACACCTAATGTACAGAACAACGGTCTCCTGAAAAGTTGAAAATCTGGTTGCTTGAAAGGCCAGATATCTATATTCAACCCCGGCTAAAGGAATGTATGCAAGTAAATCAAGATCCTTGAGTTACAGGAAAGAGTATGTTAAACTGTGACAAACAAAACACACTAAATCTACAAATCCCAAGTGCAAAAAGCCTATGTTAATAACGATTTCTTGCTTTCCCTGTTGGTTAGTGCTTGAACAGTGTTCGCTAAGCCCAGGCTTTGAAACTAGCACCACACATTCAACACTCCCTATAAAAAGACACACACTTAATGTCTCACCAACTTCATTCCCTCATTTGATGGTTTCTATTGATGTCCGAAGCGAAGAGGGATCACCTTACAGTGACCCATTTCAGAACCAGATCTCCAGGAACGCACTTTATTTCAAAACAGGGAACGCCCATGGCAGCCTGGCTCTACGGTATTTCACAAACTATTTGGAAACCGCTTAAAAAGGAGAAAACCAGACTTTCTACCACAATTCTAAGACAGCAAGGCAACATTCATGGGAGCTGGATAGTTATTTTTTGTTGTTGTTGTTGTTGTTAATTATTTTAACATGGTACTAAACACCAATTTTAACAAATAGCTTTTCAAGAAAACAGTAGGAAAATGTCTGATCATTGAGCTACCCATTTTTTAAATCCTAATATAAAGATTCTTTCAGTAATAAAGCATGCTATTTAAAAAAGATTTTCCAAACAAACAGGATGTATTACAAATATTTCTATAATACAATTAGATAATGATTGTATACCTAAAAAATGCCTCCCAATTGGTTCATAATCATTATGAACCACATCAAAACTTCAATATGCATAAGAAAACCTGAAAACTCATCTCGTTGATTTCAAAAACAAATCAAACCACTCAAAACATTTAACATTCCAGACTTTTTCATTCATCATGTCTTGAGGGAAATGAATTGAAGCATTGTCCTTGATTATCATTTGGCTTAGAAAAGCATACACCACACGCTTAGGTCACAGTGACATACTATGAGGATGAACAAAGAATAAAAACTGAATTTTTTTTTTTTCAAGAGGAAACACATCCTGACCGAAACTATAAATAAAGTAAAATTCTGACAACCATCAATCTTAATATCTCTGCTTTACAGTCAACTCATGTGAGATATATTAGTGTCCGTACTAATATGGACATCTCTAATTCAGAACTTCTGATCAGTCAGAAGCTAGACTCGAATGCTTCATTACATTGGTTTTAAAAGGTGAGATAAGGTTTTTCAAGTTTACTTGTTTTGTTGAAGACGACAAAGCATGAACTGCTTTCAAGTACTGCAAGAGCTCTCATCATACAGCTGCTACTTCTGATCAACTAAATCTAATTAGTTATTTTACTTCCTCATTTTTATGGATTAAAACCGTTACAAGGAATATGCGTAGAAGCCCTCTGTTTCCTAACCAAACTTAGCATATAGGTTCGTTTTCTGATAAAGTCTACGGGTCACAAAGTTAAAAATTACTACAAATGCCTTAACTGCATTTCTTTTTTGAATTTCTGTTTTAGATTTCTATTCGGTCAGAATTCCTTTTCTTCCAAATGGTACAAATTAGCGACATTCTACAGCATTTCATTTAACAATTGTCAGGGTCATCTTCTCCCCACATTTATTTTTACCTTCTCCAGCCTCTCAAAGTATTCCCTGAGGAATGCCATGGGTCTCTCGGGTCGAGCAGTGCACAACTGCACAATAGAATCCTTGAGCAGAGCCTGAATGTTGTGCTTCTGGACATAGAGCTCGCATTCCCGGAGGCTGCGCTCCTCCTCACTGGCGGCGGTGCTGCCAGACGCCATGGTTCTCTACAAGGAAAAAAACACACATATGCTTGTGTAAACTAGCTATAAAGAGCAAATGCCAATTTGGCCTTTGACTTAATAAATTCATCAGGCAACTGATTCACAAGGACTTTTTTTTTTTCTAAGCAGATTTTTTTTTCACACAGGGAAGTGGGGGCTCAGGAATAAAATATGTAGGGAAATAGCATTTTCCCAAATAAGTGTTTCATTTAGGTTCTGCAGGCAACAACAGTACAAGGCAAGAACCCGAGCTCCTGGGAGGAAGTATGAGCCACTATCCCCTGCAGAGGCGAACTGCGGAGGAGTCAGGCCCTTAGGGAATTTCATTCAGTTCTCCCCCTGCAAAAGAAATCACGATGAGGTGGGAAGTGTGTAAACGGTAAACAGGACAGAGAATTACAAGGGCACACAAGTCGGCTCTAAGTGAAAGCAAGTAAGTACAATGAAGAACATCTGACATGCCCTATATGTAACTCCTCTCCTGGGGGAGTGTCCTACTGTCACCCAGCAAACCACTGGAGCAAAGGATCTGATTAGCCAACCACTAGCGTAATCAAAAATTTTAAAAACACAAAAGGAACCCCAGATGAGTTTTAAAAGCAGCCTTTTATTCCAGACTCTTCCATAAAATTCCAGCCCTAAATAAATGCACACTAACATACTGGTAAGAGAAAAAAAAAAAAAACCTAACGGAAAAAAAAAATCAAAACAAAACAAATAAAAACCCTTAGCAAGTAAATCATAAAAAATGTGGACAAGTAAATGTCAACATTTTCTTCAGCTGGACAGGAAAATGCTAAAACAGGTTAAATTTTAAACTTACATGAAGATTCAACAGGTAAACTGCATTTAATGAATTTTAGAGGCTTCCAACTACCTTGATGTAGAGTAAAATAAGTAGAAATCTAATAGTGAGCAGTTGACTTTACCTTGGAATTAAAAGCTTAATAATTTAACAAGAGTCATAAATTATTTTCCTTCCAACTTCTAATTATTAAGCAATTAAGATTAGAAAATTAAAGTGAAGTCCTCTCCCCTCCCCCAATGAATTCAACACAAATCAGCCTTTTCCAAATATAATGCACTCAAAATCAGAGATGAAACTGTAAATTTGAAAGAAAAAAGAAATACCAGAGTCAAAAGCCAAAGTGCTACACTGTTACTCATTCTGTTTTGACAACTTTCATGATAAAGGTCAATAACAGACTAACAGACCATGAGAAAGTTTCTAGCTCCCTGACAAGCACATAACTTATAAGCCACAGAAAAAAAAATCAAGCTACTCCAGAAATATACAATCCAAAAAAAAAAAAAAAAAAAAAAAAGGTTCATTTACTTTGGATTTATACCAGCCACTTTTCCAGGCCAGACAATCCTATGAACCGATAATCCACTTCAGTAGAATTTTCTGCATTTCAAATAATACAAAGGTAACCAAGAACAATGATAAATCAGATCTTTTATGCTTCAAAATATTCAGACATATTTCAGGAATATCAATACATGTATTCAACTGATCAGAGAAATTATTCAAAGATCAGGTCTTCGGCTGGTAGAAATGAGAGAACGGTGTCTAAGAAGTGAAACTAGCTTTTTGTTTGAAACAAAATAATGTATTAAAAAGAACACACTGGAGTTCTTAAGGCAGCACATTAACAAAAATGCCCCAAGATTAACACAGTCATCATGTGAACCCCTTAATCCAAACCTAACATTCTTAATTTTTTAATCGAATATACCTAAATTAACTCTGTACTTAAAACTAAAGAGCCCAACAATTTAGCTTCTCCCCCCCACCCAAAAAATTATTTAACTACTTTGAAATTTTCACTGTATTGTATCTACTTATAAGAAAATGCTCAGATTTTTTTCTTTTGTAAACTCAACGGTGATAAAATTCCGTTTCAGAGGGATTACAGGCTAGAAAATATTTAACACATTTTTGAGAAACATGCTGATTCAGACCGCAGCCCCTCAGACCAGCCAGGAACACTTCCTTTGGGTCATCCTGATGAAGTGTTCTCTTTCTTTCCTCTCTGCTAGAAAGAACAATCTCTCGAGAATCTCTCGCAGTAGTTATTTGGTATCACACCTGCACTGCGCTGCAGGGGTTAATAGGTACCACGTACTTATTTTCGAGAGGAAGGACAGGAGAGTGCCCTTCACTTCACTCACGCCACAGTCATGGCTACAGAATGAAGATGGGAGGCCTATCCTTCCTTCATCCTACTCTAGTCGGAAGGCCACAATGGTGGCGAAAAGACGGGGGAAGGGGGGACGGGGATCGGGAAAGGGGAGGTGAATAGGGACAAAAAATTTAGGAGCCAGGCTAAAATCATGGGGGTGGGGGTGGCCACTGCTGGAAATGACAAGGAGACACTAGAAAGAAAAACGACAACTGCCGACTCTCAAGTTCAGCCAGAAATGCTGGGGAAAACGATGGCGGATTCCAGTAAAATCGAACTGATGTCCTTCAGGAAATGGGGGAGAGCAAGCGAAGAGGCCGCGGCGCGCGGGTGCGGAGGCGGCAGGGGCGCGATGGCCGCGGAGGGCCGGGGGCCCGAGCGCCACGGAGCTCGGGGAGCGCGCACGGCCGGGAGGCCGGTGACCCCGCACCGGAGCAGCCCCGGGGGCTGGAGGCCTTAGAGCCGCAGACTCGGGGTCGGGGGCACGGCCCGGGGCTTGAGGCCTGCGGGGAGGCGCCCGCCGCGGCCGGGGAGGGGAAGGGGGTGCGGCCGTCCCCCTGCAGGTCGCTCCCCGTGACGCCATCTTGGATCGGTCCAACTCCCCCAAACGCGCGGCGGGGCGGCGAAGCTGGGCGCGTCGGGGCTCCCCACCGACGCCACTCACCTGGGGACGGACGGCGGCGGGCACGGAGCAGCAGGTGCGAGGCTGCGGCAAGCTGAGCTCTCCCGGCGCGTCCCTCCCAGCCCGGCTCTACTCTGCGATAGCGGCTCGGCTGCGGCTCCACCGGAAACGACCCGTCCGCAACCAATCAGCGCTCGGCTGCTGACGTCAATGCGCCTCGCTCTGGCCAGAGCCGTCGCCTTGGCAACCTTAAAGGCACTGCGGCCCGGGTTCCCCTCCCGCCCCTCCCTGAAGGACCCTCGCGCCTCCAAGCCCTAGAATCGTTCTTCTGCTCCTTTTCACCTAACCTCGTCCCTTATTCGCAGCCCTTTCCTCTCGCCCGCCTCTTATCCTTTTCCCACTCTCTCCATCCCGGGGCTCCCCTCCTTCCGTTCACCTGCCCCCCTTTACCTGTACCTCCCTGGACGCCGCAGGTCCCCGTTATTCTTCCTTCTGCTCTTCGCCCCTTCTCTGTGCGGCTTTCGGGAGCTCCCCTCTCTCCTCGGCTCCTCGACTCCACTCCTCACACCGCCCCACTCTCACTCCGGCATCCCTCGCCGCCTCTGCCTTTTCCCCCTCCCTTTTCAACCCCCACCCCCCCCCGCCGGGCCGACCCACGTGGGGCGTCTCGGATGACAGGTGGGCAACAACCGCCTGGTGGCCCCTGCAGGGGGAGGACGCGGGGCCGGGGCGGGGAGATTCCTGCCGTTACCAGGCCCCGGAGGAGGCGGCGGCCCCGGCGGATCTGCGGCAGCTGCGCCGCTGGCCGAGCGCGGGCGGGTGCCCAGGATGCGAACGCCGGCCCGTGCATCCTGTGCCCTGCCTTCTCTGCGGGCCTCCGGGCGCAGGCCCGCCATCCGGTCCAGGAAATCCGAGCCCTGCCAAGTGTCTGCTTGGCTGATCCGGCTACTCTCCCCTCCGGAGGTGCTGTGGTCAGTGGAGACCACGCCGTCCTTGTGGGCCCGAGACACTGAAAAGGACTTGTCAGGGCGCTTCTAGAATCTGAAATGCCCCCCATCTTGACGCCTGACCCGGCATGGTGACAAGTACAAAGGGTGCAGATAGGCGCACACCCTCTGTGACCACACGAGCAATCTCAACTGCCTGGAACAACCACTCGTCAAGGATGATTCGGATTCGAGGGGGGAGAAAAGGAGGCGCTTTTACTGCTTCAGCCATTTTTTCCACCGGGGTGTCTGTCCGTAGAGGAAGAAAGGGGGAGCAGGAGACAGTTTTAGACATGAAGTCGCTAAATGAATAAAGAAGGCCCTTGGAGAACACACATCCTTGTGTCTGGTACCGGCTGTATTCACATGGTATATAGCTCTAGGGCTGTATGTGCAAAATACAGAGGATTTAACACAACGCAAGAATATATGTATAACTATCTCAATAATTTTTATATGGATTTCAGGTTGAAACGGTAATCTTTTGGATATATTAGGTTAAATATTATGAAAATAAATTTCATCTTTGTTTTTTACTTTTTGTTTGTGTGTGTGTGTTCTGTTTTTTATCTTTTAAATATAGCTATTAGAAAAATGTTCATTACATATATGGCCTGTGTTACATTTCTGTGGGACAGCACTGCCCTAGGTGGCCAACTGCTCCCCTAAATCCACCAGGCTGATAAGGGTCCTGCTCATCAGAATATGTCTTTTATTCAGTTACAGTTACTCCTGCCTTCAGAAAGTCAGAGGCAGCATAAGCACCATCAGAAAGGGCTGATTAGGCCTACAGGAGGGAAATGTAGAAGGAAAGTGTCTCCTCCTCCCCACCGCCCCCACTTGGTGACCACTGGCCTTTCGCCAGGGATGGGTGGAATGGGGATTAAAGACAGCTTCAGTCATATAGGATTTCACCGTTGTCAGTACAAAGAAGGGCTAACAAACTGAACCCTGAACTGGCAAGCAGGAGAGGGAATTCGATAGCATTGAGCAGGCCCAGTCATGTTATGAGAAGAACACTGCAGGCAAATAAATCTGAGTGCTTGCAGGCTCTGCCGTGTCCGGCAATTGACTTGATCTCCATGAGCCTCAGTTTCCCCAATCTTAAAAGAATAAGCAGGGCTGTGTTAAAATTAACCAATAAAGCTAATAATGGCACACCTGTTCCTGGCACTGTTCTAAGCGCTTCGCTTATAATAACTACCATAATCCTCATAATAACCCGTGGTATAGGTACTGTTGCTAGTGCTGCAGAAGGAAAATGAGGCAGAGAGAAGTGCAGTGACATGCCCAAGACCGCACGGCTAGTGTGGCTCACACCCAGGCAAGGATCTTAACCACTCGCTCTCCTTTGCAGAATGTATACAAATACAGTGTCCAGCACAGTGTGGGATACAATGTATAAGTGCACTTCCCTGTCTTCCTAAAGAGCCACCCGAAATGCAAGATGAAGCCTGAGCTAGCCTGTGTCCCATCATTAGTGTTACCTTCCTAAACCAGTCAAGACACTTAGAACAGGGAAACAAGCAAGCCGATGATACTGAGCCACCGAGGGCTTTGAGTGACAGCTGCTTCCTTGCTGAGGCCTGGGTGTGTGTCCCCATTCAGCTGCATTCAGGCACCAGTCCAGCCATGAACCATTTCCCGTGTCAGTGGTGCTCCACCTTGTTCTAGCTGCCAAATCCTCATATGCCGGGGCTTTAAAAGACAAAAAGGGAAACGGGCAGTGGATAGTTGAGACTGGGGAGAGGTCACGGAGACAGCTGTGCTGAAACACCAAACAGCATCCGTGGTTTCCAAAGAGTGCAAATGCTCTTTCAGTGACACGGCGCCGGCGCCGCTGGGAGAGTAACAACTTGTAAATTACATTTCGGAAGTGACACTTGCTCCGCTGTAGTTTCTGGGCGGCTTTCCCTCCTCCAGAGGCCTTGTGCCCTTGATTCCAAGGCCTGTCACCCTTTCCTTTGGCCTGTGTCCCTGAAAAACTCAATAAAATCAGTTTCTAGACCTGATTTACAAGTAAATTTTTCTCTTTTTTTTTTGTAAATTTGTCTTAAAAAAAAATCCCTTGATTGCCGTTACAATGTTTGTGAATGAAAGCAAACAATTTTAAAAGCAAAATAAATATCAATGGAGCATTTAATAAGCAGAAGTAGAACCAAGAAAATCCATAAGTAAAAGAAAGGAATATTTTGATGATCCCTTTTTTCCTGTTTCTTACGCTAAGTTTCCATTGGTGAAGGACAGATCCACATGGTTCAGATTTCCAAGGAGAACTTTTCAGACTATCACCACCTGTTTGTAGTACAGAGTAGTGTGAGAGTATTTATGCTTCAAACATAACCCAAATCCAGCAGGCATTCAAATGCCAAAAGTCTTCCTACTTTTCTCAATGGCAAATGCTTATGTCAACTCAGGAGGGGTGTTTATCTTGAGCATTAATTGAAAATATGAACCACAAAACCAGATGAACGGCAATCCTGGGTCTACTATGAAAGAGTTTTCCAAGCAAAAACGGCTTCATCCAAAACATAGCTTGAGCCAAAATAGTGTATTTAAATCCATGAATTTCAATGAGAGAGAGTTGTATTAAGGTACAGAGATTTATTTTAAGGAATTGTCTCAGGTGATTGTGGGGGGCTGGCAAATCCAATGTCTGCAGGGTATGCCAGCAGGATAGAAACCCGGGGAAAAGTTGATGTTTCAGTCCTGAGTGTGAAGGCAGCCTGGAGGCTGAACTCCTTCTTCAGTGAACCTCAATATTTTTGCTTAAGGCCTTCAACTGATTGGGTGAGGCCCACCCATCATATGGAAGGTAATTTGCTTTCCTCAAAGTCTACTAATTTAAAGATTAATCATATCTAAAAAATACCTTCTCAACAACATCCAGACTCAAGTTTGGCCAAAAACTGGGCACCAGGGACTAGCGAAGTTGATACGTAAAATTAATCATCATAAGCATGAATCAAGTCAAACCCAGATATCTGTATGTATCTCTTCTAAATATTCTTCCTCTGGACATCCATCTCCTATGCCTATGCTATTTTTAACTAGTGCTAACTTTATATCAATAGGTCATGGATATGAGGCTTATAAGAAAACAGCAGTGGGTCCTTCACCCACAAAGACCTTTGGACTGGGTTGAGTAGGATCAGGAACTTTCATTCTGTCAAACGGACAAAGTCAACAAATCTTGTTAATGTATCCCTGTTGGCATTTTACTAACCATGTATCTATACCTCTTCCAGGAAATCTTAACTTTTTTTAAATAAAAAAAAAATTTTTGGTCATGGCCCCTTTTGAGAAGCTCATAAAAACAATGGGCTTTTCTGCCCAGAAAATATGCCTAAACAGACACACATATGACATTCACCATCTGATTTCACAGATTCCAAAGCCCATCCATGCATGGATGCCAGGTTCAAAAACCTTGAAAAATGTTCCCTCGGCATCCACACAGCAGGCACTAGGGCACCAAGGATGCAGAGAAGAATGAACCATGGCCCCACCCTCAGAAGCTCACAGTCTCTCGGAATCAGCAAGAACATAGCGTTTTCCAAAGACAGGGTGACATGTGAGAAAGAGAGGGTGAGGAGCACCAAAGGGACATCTAACTCAAGCCTGGGAGGTCAGAGAAGTCTGCTCCAAAGAGATGCTGAGACACATGGAATTCTGCCTGAGTCCTGCCTGGACTTTTGGCAGAGGAAACTGATAGGCAAGAGAGAGCATGGGTTTTTAGAGAAAACGTTTTTCCAGATGGCCGAAGGATGAGATGGGAGGCAGCAGGGTAAGGAGAGAGCTGGGAAGGTAAGTGAAAGCCTAATGCAGAAGGGGTTAGACCGGGGGTCAGCATGCTCTTTCCCAGAAAGGGCAACTTAGTAACAGGTTTAGTCTTTTCCAGTCATCTCATCACCCTGGTAACTTCTTAAAGTGGCCTTTGTAGCACAAAAACAGCCATAGATAACATGTATGTGAATGATGTGCATGTGTTCCAATAATACTTTAGGAACACGGAAATTGATTTAATTTTTAAATCCATAGTCTTTATTTTTTTTTTTGAGCAGTTTTAGGTCTCCAAAAAAATTGAGCAGAAAATCCAGAGAATTCCCAGATACCACCTCACCCCCACCCACCATACATTTTCCCCTATTAACATTTCACATTAGTGTGGGACATTTGTTACAATTGATGAGCCAATACTGATGCATGGTTATCAGCTGAAGTCCATTGTTTATATTAAGGTTCACTTTTGGTGTTGCACATTTTATGGGTTTTGACAAATGTATAATGACAGTTATCTGCTATTATAGTATCCTATAGAATGCTTTCGTATAGAAAAGTTTCACTGCCCTAAAAGTCCACCAGATTCTATTTATCCCTCCTTTCCTTCCCTGAGCTGCTAGCAACCCCTGATCTTTTTACTGTCTCCAAAGCTTTGCCTTTTCCACAATGGCATAGAGTTGGAAACCTACAGCATGTCGCCTTTTCAGATGGGCTTCTTTCACTTGATACCATGCATTTAAGGTTCTTTGATATCTTTTCATGACTTCATAGCTCATTTCTTTTGGGCACTGAACGACATTCCTGTGTGTGGTTAGACCACACTTTATCCATTCACCTATTGAGGGACATCTTGGTTGCTGCCAAGTTTTAGCAATTATGACTAAAGCTGCCATGAAACATTCATGTACAGAGTTTTGGAGGGGGTGCAGGGGCAGAGGGAGAAGAAGAGGGAGAATCCCAAGCAGGCTCCGTGCCCTGCACAGAACCGGATGCAGATCTCACGACCCTCCGATCATGACCTTTAGCCAAAACCAAGAGTGAGTCACTAAACCAACTGAGCCACCCAGGCGCCCATCATGTGTAGGTTTTTATGTGGACGTGTTTCACCTCATTTGGGTAAACACCAAGGAGCACGATTGCTGAATCATATGGTGAGAGTATGTTTAGCTTTGTAAGAAACCACCAAACTGTCTTCCAAAGTGGCGGCACCCTGTTGCATTCCCACCAGCAGTGAATGACAGTTCCTGCTGCTCCACACTCTCACTAGCATTTCACCTTTTCAGCGTTTGGGATGTTAGGTATGCTGTTAGGTGTGTAGTAGTGTCTCACTGTTGTTTTCACTTACAATTCCCTCACGGCATACGAGGTGAAATATCTTTTTATATGTTTATTTGCCATCTGTATATCTTTTTCGGTGAGGTATGTCTGTTAAGATCTTTTGCCCATTTTTAAATCCAATTGTTTGTTTTCTATTTGTTGAGTTTTAAGAGTTTTTTGTATATTTTGGACAAAGTTCATGTCTTTTTCACATGTCACATTCTTTTGTTTTTTTTCAACAGTTTAAAGATGTAAAAATTGGAGAAAGACAATTATCGTATGATCTCACTTATATGTGGAATTTAAGAAACAAAACAGAGGAGCGTAGGGGAAGAGAGGAAAAAATAAAACAAGACGACATCAAAGAGGGAGACAAACCATAAGAGACTCTTAATCATAGGAAATAAACAGGGTTGCTGGAGGGGAGCAGGTAACTGGGTGATAGACATTAAGGAGGGCACGTGATGTAATGAGCGCTGAGTATGACTGATGAATCATTGACCTCTACCTCAGAAACCAACAATAACATTATATGCTAATTGAATTTAAATAAAAAAATTAAATAAAATAAAAATGTAAAAATAACTGTCAGCTTGTGAGCTGTACGAAAACACGTGGCGGAACAGATTCAACCCACGAGCCCATCATGTGCCAACCTCCTCCGCAGAAGTTGGATTTTCTTCTTAGAGCCACTGGGGATTCCTTGAATGGTCCCATGCAGTAAAGAGAAGTGGCCAACTGTCCACTTTATCACTCTGCCTGTAATGAAGCAAGGGTGGGAGTAGGAAATGTGAGGGACCAGGAGCAAGGACACCTGTTAGGGGTTTTGTTGCAATGATCCAGGTGAAGGATAGTGGTGGCTTAAATTTAAAAAGTTGATGGGGTGCGTGGGTGGCTCAGTTGGTTAAGCGTCTGAGTCTTGATCTCACGATCATGAGTTCAGGCCCCACCTTGGGCTCCACGCTCGGTGTGGCACCTACTTTAAAAAAAAAAAAGTGTTGATACAGGTGAGTAGAGCTGGGCAGATTCCAGAGATATTAAAGAAATAAGAGGAACAGAACCCAGGGATTGATGTGGAGGGTACAGAGGAGAGGGGATCCAGGGATGATGCCTAGGTTTCTGACTTGGACAATGAATTAATGTTGTTGCCATTCACTGATTCAGAGAACACAGGAGCTGTGAGGGTGGATGGGAATACACTGAGTTTGAGGGAGCCTTGGGATATCTGCAGGGGCCATCCAGTTGCTGGTTGGAAATCACCAGCTTATTCATTACAAAGCCACGGGAGTGGATGCATCCTTCCCGGTAGACAGTGTTGAGAGAAGAAAAGGAAAGAAGGAAGGTGGCATGAGAAGGACCAAGAATGAGAGGATAAAGGGAAGAAGGGGATCCAGAAGGAACATTTAGAAAGCAGGCAGCACACCAGAAGAGAATGGGGTCACAGAAGCCCAAGGAAGCAAGTGTTTCCAGAAGAAGACAGATGCTACAAAGGGAAATGAAGATCAGGGCAAGTTGCAGCACAGGTGGGACACCGGAAACCTAGATACCATGTCTGATCCGCCATCAGGGAGGAAATACGCTCCGGGCTGTTTCTCCACATGAGCTCATTTGCATTAACCAGCCAGTGAGAGATTAGAGAGTAAATAATCAGGAAGCTATCAGGCTACTTAATGTTCATTTGCAATCTGTATCAAAAGGCACAGCGGAACCCTACATAATGTCAAGACTGCAACGCTTTCATTAACTGCTTTTCTAGTCATGTCCCATGGAGTGAATCCTGAATGGTGTCCTTACCCAACCATTGCCGCAGTGTGATTTTGAATGTTGCCCTGGTTGGCACATTCCCCAAAGCTGGTTGTCATGCCTTCCCAGAAGTTCTGTGAGTTACCCAATACCCGTTCAATAAATTCCTTTCCTACTTAGGTCATCCAGCCTTTATTTCTTTGCTTACGCGTAAGAACACTGACTGATATAAGTTTCTGGAAAACAACAGTATAAAAATCTCTAGACTTCTATTTGGATAATTACAAAGCGACCTGTTAGTCCGTGTGCAGTCTTTATGTCATCAAAGAAAGGAAGACCATGAGACAGTGAGCAGTGAGTGACAGGGTCAGTGAGTGAGATACTCACCGGTCCAAAGTTACAATGGTGTGGAGAGCCCAGGCTGGCTAGCCACGCTTTGACCAACCCTGATCCAGCCATTCCTGAAGGTGGAAGCCCAGAGCAGGGATCTCAGATCCGTGGCTATCGCTTACAATTCATCACTGCACAGTGCACTGGCCATCTCAACTGTAGAGGACAAACACCCAAAATTCTCCGCTATAAGCTGGAGAAATGCATAGAAAAATTTCTAGCACCTGCACTGGGAAAACCTATGTGCCTTTTCCACTTTGAAATAAACAGCCTATACGCATTCATCTTAATGATGGGTACTGGTGAGGCTTAATAAAGCAGTTCTTATGGCTGGTCCTTCTGGCCTGAATCTTAGCTTGCTGCCCCAGCCCTGCCTGCTTTTACATCTGGATTCCAGGATAGAATTCAGTGCCCCGTTTCTGAATGTATTCTCATCAGTTCTTGTCGAATGGGTCTTACCTACTTCTGTCCCTCTCCTTTCCCTTTCTCCCGCCTCCATGACATCCCTGCCCTCTGAACTGAGTCCAGCAGTCCAGATTTGCAGCTGGCCTCCTGTCCATGACCCCAGGCTCTCAGAGACCCTTCTTATCTTCCCATCCCCTGATGGAGTCTAGCCCCCTGACTCAGTATTCCCTTGCCCTTGCCCATTTTCCTACCACCCATCATGGTATACACTTGTTCCTTCAGCCTGGCCGGGAGTACAAGGTGTTAGCATTTTATGCAAAGCACAAATTCCAGAAGCACTCATTATTTAAGGCTGATCTTGAAAAAGGCTGATCATCACTCATGGCTAAAGTGGCGCCACCAAGTGGCAATGGTATAAACAGGGGTGAGGATTCAAGCCACCTTTGAAATTCTGTGGCTGGAAATGGCCATCGTCTCATTTCCAATTTGCATACATTTTTGTCTGTACTTTGTCTTGACTTGACCAGGGGAGTCATCCAGGCATTCAATAACAGTTTCATGTGTAGCTACTCTCCCAGGAACTGTGATTGTCCCTTCCAAGGGTGAGCCAAACACAGTTTCTGGTCTCTAGGGAGAGAGACAGAAAATTACAACTGGGGGAGGGAGGATGGAGAGTAGACAGGGAGGCCTTCCCAGAGGAGGTGGGATCTGAACTAACACAAGAAGAATGAGGAAGAGTTGGTGAAAGGGGGGAAAGGAACACTTTTCAGATAGAGGAAATGTGTGCGAAACACCTAGAGGTACAAGGGAACATTCTGGATGGCATTTAGGAAATTGTAAGTAGTTCAAGACATGGGAACCCAGACACTGTGGGAGGGCCACTGGCCAAAGATGAGTCTGAAGAGTCCATGACAATAAGGCTAACAGACACACACACACAGTGTTCACTTGTGCCTGGATCGACTCCCATGTTTTACACCTGCTAACTCAGTCCCTCCTCATCGCAGTTTCCTAAGGTAGGAAAATTATTGTCATTTTCATTTTACAGATGAGTCTGGGGCATGGAGAAGTTAAGGAGCTTGTCCAAATCATAGCAATTGGAAGAGGTAGGGCTGGGATGTGAACCAGGACCCAGAACCAAGCCAATGCACTTGGGGTTTCACCTTCAGAGCAACTGAAGACCTCAGGCGGGAAGAGGGGCTCTATCAAGGTGCTTTAGAAAGGTCAAGGGATGCCAGCGTGTTCTCTGGTCCCGACAGCAAGACTGGCACCAAGGATGTTTGGGCCTTAACACGCGAGGTAGATATCAACACACGTCAGCCAGTCCAGGAAGCAAGGGGGCAACAGCACAGGATGGAATTAAGATCAGTTGCCAGGTTTCCGAGAACTGAATAAGGAGCTGGCAGGACGCCAGCCAGGGCTGCAGGAGAAAAGGGCACCAGAATTGCACCTGGCCGTGACCGCCCAGTGCTTGACACCAACGTGTCTTTTCAGGCTGTCCTCTTATCTTTTCAGACTTACCTGCCTGCACGCACCCGAGATACTCACCCAACTGGAACCTACTTTCTTACGTGTACCCAGACACATTCACAAAAGGACCAAGGAGCATTATAACAAATAAGCATAGAATAAAATTAGGTTAAAATATGAATACGAATAAATAGTAAGGTCAGGAAGAAAACATGAATAAGAGCAGAACTGAAGCTGGGGCAGGAGGGAAGATGAAACACAGTACTCAAGCACTACAGTTTCCCTAACTGGTGCTACAGTTAAGTTCAAGTGTGAGGCTAAGCTTCCCGACAAGGGAAAAGAGAGAGAAGGTCATTTACATGGTTGCTACTGATAGAAAAGAGGAAGTGCACCCATCTGTCAAGAAAACGTTTGTGTCCCTTGGCTGGCGAAGCTCTGACACAGGTTTCCAAACTGGACTGCTGTCTCGTCCTTTACCAGCCCCTCCGTTTTCCGAACACCACGCCCAGGTTCGGGTCATCGGACCCTCCTGGCCTACAAGTGCACAGCTAACAGTCAAAATCCTGCCCAAACATCAAAGCCCAGCTTCAAGAGTTGGACCCCCAGGAAGTTGTCTCTTTCCTCCCTGGTCAGGGGTTCTTCCCTCCATTTCCCTGCCTTGTCTTCACGAAATCCATAGCACCCATCATACTCTACCAGAGGTCACAGCTCCATGTGTCTAGGTCTTACCTTACTGAGACAGTAACTCTTGGTTAGAGTGACAGCTCTGGAGTCAAGCTACCTGGGTGCAGCTTTGCCAGCCGCGCTGCTTGACCTTCATCAAATCACTCCATCTCCCTACACCCCAGTTTTCTCATCTGTGGAGTGGGAATGGTAAGAGCACTGTTCTTGTCTTAGCACGGCTCCTGGCACATGGGGACGCCATCAGCATCTTCATAATCATCATCTCCCCCAGGGCTGAGCTGTCCACTGCAGTGGCCCCTAGTCCCAGGTGGCTCTTTAAACTGATATCAGTTATAATTAGAGTGCAAAAGGCAGCAGGCGCCTGGTGGCTCAATCGGTTAAACATCAGATTCTTGATTTTGGCTCAGGTTCTGATCTCAGGGTCGTGAGATCGAGCCCCGCCTCGGGCTCCATGCTCATCGACATAGCATGAAAGCAGCTATAGCATAAATGCATAAATGAAAGGGCGTGGCTGCGTTCCGTAAAACTTTACAGGCACTTAAAACTGAATCTCGATGATTTTCAATTTCACAAGATAAGTGAGTTTTTTCAACCACATAAACATGTAAAAATCATTCTTACCTTGTGAGGTATAGAAAAGCAATAGGTGGACCATAGTTTGATGACCCCTGCTCTTGAGGATAAGCTCCTTCTAGACAAAACTCCCATCTCATTCATAGCTATATATCCTGCAATACCGACCACTGACAGCCTGCTACATAGCTACGTTGCAGGTTACGTAGCAGGGCTCTCAGTACACATTGGGAAAGAGTCATGTGTAAGTCTCAGCCTCTGTATTGTAAGAGTTCACAGACTAGAGTCAGCAGAATGATGGCCCCCAAAGATGTCCGCATGCCACTCCCCAGAACCTATGATTTGTAATATTACATGGCAAAGGGGAATTAAGGTTGAAGAGGGAACTGGGTTGCTAATAAGATGACTTTAGGGTAGGGAGATTATCCTAGATTATCTGGGTGGCCCCAGTGTTATCACAAGGGTCCTGACACGTGGAAGAGAGAGGCAAAAGAACTGGTGTCAGAGAGATGCGATGTGACAAAGACCTCCCTGGCCATTGCTGACCTTGAAGGGGGAGGGGGCCATGAGTCAAGGAATGTGTGGTCTCTAGACAATACACAAAGCAAGCAAGAAAGTTCTTCCCTGGAGCCTCCAGAAAGGAGCTCAGCCCTAACCAACACCTTGACTTCAGCCTAGTGAGACTCATTTAAGATTTCTAACCTCTGGAGCTCCAAATAATGACTTTTTATTGTTTCAAGACATTAAGTTTGTGGCAGTTTGTTATAGGAGCAATAGGAAACTGACACACACATTAACAGAAAAGATAGGGAGCAAATGGGATGAGTAGAGGAGCAAAACAGAAGCAGGCACAATGCACGACATTAGCACAAGTGGTCCGGGCCCATGGAATACACGAGAAAAGAGGCCCACTGTGTAAGTGGAATCATATGGCATTTGTCCTTCTGAAATTGGCTTATTTCACTTTGCATGTAAAATTCCAGTTTTATGAGGTGTCTAACATAGTCAAACTCACAGAAGCAGAGAATGGAGGGGTGGTGGTCAGGGTGTAGGGGAGGGGGGAATGAGGAGATGTTGCTGAGTATAAAGTTTCTGTTCTGCAACATGAACAAGTCCTAGAGATCTGGTGTACAACATCGTGCCTTGAGTTAACATAGTATCGTGCCCTTAAAAATCTATTAAGAGGGTGGATGTCATGTTAAGGATTCTTACCATGCACTTACATACACGCAAAGGGACCCAAGGAGATTTTTGGAGGTGATGGACTTGCTTACTACCTCGATTGTGGGGATAGCATTACAGGTGTGTGCATTTGTGCAAATTCATCAAATTGCATATATGAAGCATGTGTGGTTTTGTGGGGGGTTTGGATGTTAATTATGCTTTAATAAAACTCTTTAAAAAAAAACAAAAGGAAAAAGAGCCCAGGCATGGACAAAGGCACAGAAAGTGAAGACCATCGTGGGCTGAGGAAACTATTAAGGAGTCTGAGATTAGAGGAGAGCACAGTAGGAGGGGACGGGTAAGAGATGAGAGGAAAGGTAGGCAGAGGCCAGATCTGGGAGATGCTTAGCCCCACTGAGAAACCTTTCTTTGTCTACTACAATTCTAGGTGTCTATTGATTACCACCTAACAAATTGACCCAATGTTTAAAGCAACAATCATTGTATTAAATCTCATGGTTTTATGGATCAGGAATTTTGACAGAACTCAGTTGGGTGATTCTTCTGCTGCATGTGGTATCGACTGAGGTCTCAGCGTGGTATTCAACTGGAGCATAGGCTGGTCTGAACAGTTTAAATGATTTCCCTTACACGTCTCCTGCTGCAGTGGGAAGGATTAAGTGAATGCACCCTGCTGAAGATGTTGGCTGGGGCACTTACAGCATAGAAGTCTCAAGATGTCTTCCATGATGGTCCAGGGCTCCCAGAGAGTATCTCAAGACCACCACACAAAAACTGCATAACTTTTTGTGCTTTAACCTTGAAGTGCCAGAACATTATTCCTGCCACATTCTCTTGGTCAAACAAATGACTTCAACCAGCCCAGATCCAAAGGGAAGGGCATTGAACCCAACCTCTCAGTGAAGGACTGCCAAAACTCCTTGACCATCTTGAATCCACCATACTAGAAATAGGGAAGCTAGTAAAGAGGTCTTTGGGGGGATGGGGGGACTATGTGGATTCTTTCAACATTATTAATATGGAAAAATACAAAAAATAATTAAAATCATCCACAATCCCACCACCCAGAAACTATCACACAACATTGTGAAGAATCCTCTGTCAGTATTTTTGATGTTCAATCTCTTCAGACCCTCTATATATTTTTGTACTTTTCCACTGAAAGATGTTAAATAGGAAATGGACATTATTAATTTGCTTGTTGAAACATTACTTTGGCATCAGTGAGGAAAACAGCTTGGCAGGGAGAACAATTTGGACAGCTATCGCTATAATGGAGGCGGTGGCCCCTGCAAGGCCTGGGGGGAAGGAGGAGAGTTCTGCCATTCCAGGAGTTTCTCCCCATTTCATGTTTTTTATCTAGGCAATTTAACTTCAACAAATATTACATAAAGTGCTTCACAAACATAACTTCAAGACAAGCCCAATCCAGAAACAGCCTGGGAAAAGAGCTATCTGAAAATTTACCCCTTGCTCTCACCACACCTATCCACCAGGTAGCCTGAAATCTAGTTCCATATTGTCTTCACACCAGTCCAGGTTTAGAAAGTAACTTCTTTGTAGAACATTGTGGCAGAAGGAAAGAAATGTTGGAGAAGCCCATGCTGGCTCTTAAAGATTCTGCCAAGGAGGGACACATCTCAGTCCTTCTTGCATTTCTCTGTCAAGGCAGATCACAGGACAACGAGGTTGTATATGGAGTGGAGACGACTTACGATGACCCACAAAGCCCTATGGTGTGGTTGCTGTCAGCCTCTGATCTGAGCCCTTCTAATCCCCTGATCGCGTACTTCTCCCATCACACCGACGTCTTGGCTGGTGTACAAACAAGTCAGGCCCATCACCCCAGGCAGGCTCTCCCTCCCCCTGAAACGCTGACTTCCCCAGACAGCCTCAGGACTCATGGCCCCACCTCCTTGGGGTCTGTGCCCAAATGCCACCTGAACCCCTCATTTCTCACTTACTCCATATTTATCACTATATGACATATTATATGTATTTTACTGTTTGTGTATTCTCTCTCTCTCTCTCAATCACACACACACACACACACACACACACACACACACACACAGGAATGTAAGCTTCAGGGGTGCCTGGCTGGCGCAGTCAGTAAAGCATGCAACTCCTGATCTTGGGATTGTGAGTTCAAGCCCCCCATGTGGTGTGGAGCTTACCTTAAAAAAATTAAAAATTAAAAAAAAAAAGGAATGTAAGCTTCACGAGAGCAAGGTTGGTTTTGATCCCTCTAATGCCTCTGCTACCTAGAATAGTATCTGACATATAAAGGAGGCTAAAAAACATATTTGAATGATTCAGTGATGGATGAATGAATACTAGAAAGATTACTGGCACAAGAGAAAGTCAGAAAATGTTGACTTAAACTATAACCAGATGCCTCTCACTACAGAGCATAATGTTGGTCTAAATAAATATTGATGAACTAATTTGGTGACCTTCATTTGAAAACTCTAGAATAAAAAAATGTATCTGGAGGTAAAGTTTATTTCCCAGCAGTGGAATTGTGGATTGTTTTAGTTATTTATGTTTTTCTGACTTTCATTAATAAAACAATGTTTTGAGTTCTCACCATGTGCCTGGACCATATGCGCCTTCGTGAACATCTTACGAAGTCCACACATCAGCTCTGGGAGGTAACCAGCTTTAGCGTACCCACTAAGACTTAGGAAACTGAGGTGTATTACGTGAGGTGAATCTGCAAGGTACAGGCTGTCAGCAGAAGAACCAGATTTCAAACTCCAGTTTGATTCTGGAGAAAAAGTACATCCACACTATGTTCTTACTTTCTACGTGAGCTTAATTTATTCGTCCCTAGGAAGGGGGGGGGAAACACTTATTTAAAAGGAAAAATGAGGGGGCACCTGGGTGGCTCAGTTGGTTAAGCATCTGACTCTTGGTTTCGGCTCAAGTCATTATCTTTGGGTCCATGGGATAGAGCCCCCCATTGGGCTCCATGTTCACCGAAGAGTCCGCCTGAGATTCTCTTCCTCTGCCCCTCCCCCAGTCATGCTGCTCTCTCTCTCTCTCTCCAAAATAAATAAATATTTTTTTAAAACAAAAATAAAAGGAAAAAAAGGAGGAGGTGAAGGAAGAGAAGGAGAAAGAGAGGAAGAAGAAGAAGAATGTCCTAATCAAGAGCTCGTGCCTCCCAACACGATAGCAGACTTCAGCCTGATGATTTTTATAGAACGGTGCCCTGGAAACCCATTAGCTTTCAAGACTTCATAATCATGCAGACATTTAAAAAATCTCTCCGGGTCTTCTCTGCCTAGTCCAGATGTCAGTCTGACTAATGTGAAATTGATTGCAACATTGGCTGGTTCCTGAGAGAATCTTTTCTTCCATCGTGATCAATCAAGGGTTCAGTGAATCACTAAATATGTTTAGGACCGTAGGACTTGATCGTTGAGCTTAAAGTGTATATGTTTATAGGGATGTACTGTATGGTGACTAACATAATATAATAAAAAATACTAAAAAATTAAAAATAAAGTGTATATGTTTAGAATCAATGAAATGTACATAATTTTTAAGTGAAGAAAATGTAGCTCTTTTAGGCTTTGCGAGAATAATTGGGATGTTTCCCCCTTTATTCACCCAGTGTCCGAAAGCTGTGGATGCAAAATGAAGTCTCTGCGTCTGTAGTTCAGGCGTGATCACCATTTTACAAACACAGACAGGAAAGTAGGAGAGTTTAGAAGATCTTGTCTCCAGAATAAAAGATCAAAGGGTCAGAAAAACAAGCGGTCACTTTAAGGGAAATATTTTTAGAAGGCTTAACTCAGGGGAAGTCACAGATGTCTGTTTTTCACTTTGCCCTCTCTCTTTTACAAAGCACACCTACTGCTTTACTAATACAACATAATCCAAGCACCCCGAGTGACTCAGAGGTCTAAGATAATATCCCGTACAGCCACAGCTGGGTCTGACTGTATGTCTCAACATTGGTCACTCTCTGGGGCAGTGAAGTCAGTCATGGTCTCTGACTCTCTTAGCTGTGCGGAGCTCACGTTTCATTCTAGACATTTTAAAAATGTATACATTTAAGGTGTCCAAAGTGATGTTTTGATGTAAGTATACCTTATGTAATGATGAGCACAATCAAGCTAGTTTACCCACCATCACCTCACATAGTTACCGTGTGCGTGTGTGCGTGTGTGTGCGTGCGTGTGTGTGTGTGTGTGGTGCATTGGTTTCTACATGTTTTCGTCATCTTTGTACCACCAGTGCCAAACACATATGAAGTGCTTCAGCGCTATCGCATGAGTAAATGAATGAATGGCTGGTTTGGTGAGTAATTATCAAGATGGAACCTGTAATAAAGAGGAGACGTCCTGGGGCGCCTGGGTGGCACAACGGTTAAGCGTCTGCCTTTGGCTCAGGGCGTGATCCCGGCGTTATGGGATCGAGCCCCACATCAGGGCTCCTCCGCTATGAGCCTGCTTCTTCCTCTCCCACTCCCCCTGCTTGTGTTCCCTCTCTCGCGCTGTCTCTATCTCTGTCAAATAAATAAATAAAATCTTTAAAAAAAAAAAAAAAAGAGGAGACATCCTGGCCATCCTTCCCTGGAAATCTGGGATCAAATATAATAATGTGCTTAATGCATAGCTAAGTTCTCAAAGAGGCAAGGCAAACCTCAGGAGTCAAAAACATGGCACAAACATAGGCAGGTAAAAAGTACAAACAAAAAGGTATGGAAAAGCAGACCCACAAGGGGGTGAGCTGAGGCGGTAACTGGGTAGGGAGAGATACGGCTCTCAGACTTGGTGAATGACAGGCTTAGATTGCACGGCCACATAGACAGAAGGGATGAAGCTTTGGACCCACCTGTGGCAGGAACTTGAAGCTGAGATCCCCTCATAAAACCGAGGTCTTTGAGGCTCTTCCGCCACAGTAATGGATTTTTTCTTATCTCTCTCTACGCTGTGTTCCACCTAATTTTATCATGATTTTTTCTTAAAATTAACAAATTTTCTCTCTTACTGCACTTAACATGCTGTTAAACCAGTCTATGAGATTGTAATTTCAATGACCCTGTTTTTGGTTTTTGGAAGTTACCCGATTCTTTTAAAAATAGATCAATCTTTTTAAATTCTAGGGTCTTGGCCATTTTCCCTTCACTTTTTAAAAAGATTTATTTATTTATTTTAGAGAGACACAGAGAGCACTAGCAGAAGGAGGGGGAGAGAGAGAAGGAGAGAGAGAATCCCAGGCAGACTCCCTGCAAAGCGCAAAGCCCAACTCAGGGCTCCATCCCAGGACCCCGAGATCAGGACCTGAGCCAAAATCAAAAGCTGGCCACTCAATCGACTGAGCCACCCAGGTGCCCCCTCTCTTCATTTTGATTCTCTTTTCAACATCTGTCCTTACTTAAGCATCCATGAAAGTCTTTTTCAAACTGCTGTATCATATGAAGTTCTTGTGTGTTAATTTTGCATTGTGAGCTCATCTTTTGGGTAGAGCTATCTGTGGGAATCCTCTGGGGCCTGAGTTATGCTGTATCCCTCTGGAGAGCTGTTTGTTTCTTCTGCTAGGTACCCCAGAGATATTGTTATCCCGGGACTTTTACAAATGTTAATCTATCAGTTCAGGCTTCACGGACAGCCCAGCTACTGTACATTTGAGGGCCAAACCCACTTGCAGTACAGGCTGGAAATCTCAGTGTCTCCAGGGAGATTTTCTATTTTACTCAGAACTCAGACAAAGACACACTTCTCTGTTTCCCTAAGCTATTGGATAGTTCCCCACTGGGTGACATAAAGATCATAAAATTGAATAATAATAGGACATCAGTCTTATAATCAGTCTTGGTTCTGAAGTGAACAAACTTTACATGATCATTATGAGGTAATGGCAGAAAATGTGAAAATAAAGATACAGCAAAGGAAGACAGAGGAACTGCAAGTGGTAGATGGAAGGGTATCTAATATCCTCCAATAGTCTGGAGATTTTACGCATGGCGGCAAAAAAAATAATGATCTATGATATGATCGTTGCTGTCATATACAAAGATAATCAGGGAGGATTTTAATATTACTATATTATCGAGGAAGAGGGTGTTTAAGATTCCACTATCACACCAAGACAACTGAAGGTAATGTTTAAAATTTGTAAATGAATACATAACAAAGGGCATGTTACTTAGACATATTGAAGAATCCAGAATTCAGGAGAAATTTTGGGAAACAAAAGACTTTGAAAGTAAATATATATGGTGGGCGAGCTTAGGGTGAGGAGATGTAAAGTGTGGGTCTGTTCCCTCTCATAAGTTATTTTGTATCATTTGATTTTTGAATATTGCACATGTATTACTACGATTAAAACTTTAAAAATAAGCTTCAAAAAAAAAAGCCACTGTAGGGTAAACTCTAAAAGAATAATTAAGGTATATAAACTTCCAAATCAAAACAGGTTAAAAGGGGGTGAGGTAGGCAGTCATGAATATTGATCAATGAAGGGCCCCTGGGTGGCTCAGTCAGTTGAGCATCTGACTCTTGATTTCAGCTCAGGTCATGATCTCAGGGTCGTGGGATCGAGCCCCGCCTCAGGCTCCACACTCAGTGAGGAGTCTGCTTGTCTCTCTCCCCCGTTCCTACCCCGGATTGCTCATTCTCTCTCTCTCAAATAAATAAAATATTAAAAAATATTAATTAATGAGATAAACTGATGCATAGGCAAACATGGCAGATAAAAAGCACAAAATAAAGTGACCGTAATAATCCAAAAATGGCCCAAACCATTATCAAGAAGATTCAAGGTTTGAACAACATAACTTAAAAGTCTGGTCTAATAGATAGTGGAGAGAGCTCTGCACCTAACAATTATTACACTGACATTGTTTCAATCACTATAGAACATCTACCAGAATTAACCAGGCCACACACACACACAAATGCATTAGGCTGCAAAGGTAGGGCATCCACAAAATCAAGCAACCCAAAAACTCAACATCCCATCACCATGTTCTCTGGGAAACTTGAAATCAACTTTAAGGATAGTAACAACAACAACAAAACCTTGGCATGTTTAGAAATTTTGAAATATCCCTATATATGTATGTATATAGGAATATAATATATATATGTTTCATATATATATATATATATGTTTCCACCATAGTGGAAATTAGAAATTAGAAAATATTTAGGCAGAGACAGCAATGAAAAGACTGTATCAAAATGGCTGGGCTGAAGCTGAAGGAGGACTTCCAGGGACTGTCTCACACTATGTGCATCTTTCTGTTGCTTTTGCTTTATTTGCCCAATATTATGTTTCTTGGCATGTTATTGACACATGGAAATTTAATTGCTCCCTTTGACTGCTATGGTACAAACACAGGGTGCACAGGCCTGACTGCAAGAAAATTCTTGCCATGTTTCTGCAATACATATGCAATTTTCTACAAGTTTTTGGTAGAATCTACGTATTAGGTTAAGGCAGTTCCCTTCTATTCTCAGCTGGCTGAGAATTTCTATCTTGAATGCTTTTGAAATGTATCAATCCACAAAGAGATCTATTGAGAGGATTGTGTTTTCCTCCTTCCTCCCTTAATACATTAAAATCGCACTGCATGTAGGAAGTGATTTTTGAGTGTTACACCACCCTTTCGTTATAGAAACAAATCCAAATTAGGTTTTGGAATTTTTTAAGACCTTTTGTAAGTGTCTTATTTCCGTTTTGAAGCACCAAGAAGAATCGGGTGTTTCGATTTGGGATGTTGGTGTAAACTGTTTGGTTTTTATCTGACCAGCTGGTTGAGGAGCTGGGTGGAGAGTTGTAAGAGGCACCACCTGACATCCGGGCTCTGCTGCACATTCATCACGGGACCGGAGGCAGCCCTGCCCGCTTGCTGTCACCATGTGTGACATCAGGCAGCAGGAGATCAAGCAGGGCCCTGAGGCACTGCTGTCCAAGTCACCCAGAGCTCAACTGCTGTGCACGCACGGATGTCCAATGCAGGAAGTGCCCTTCTGCCACATTCCCCTTCAATCCTTTGGAAGCACACCTCATCTTTTTAAAAACAGCCAACAAATGACAGCTGACTCTCTACCTTTCCAAAAACTTAGGGGAGGGGAAAAAAAAAAAAGCACAGTGGGTCCGACTTCATGCTCTAAATCTAGACATTTTCCAGGCTCTACATTTTTCAGCTGAATTGAAGAATGCTGAACTATACATAGCTATGGATAAAATGGATATAAAAATGTATTGAACGGCTTTGGAAAGATTGGCAAGAATCAAAACATGACCAATGAGTAACTGAGTGCTGACATGCATTCCTTCTTTTGAAGAGTTCCTCTTCTTGTTAACAAGTCTTAAAATCGAATGATGAATACAGGCCTGTGTTTAAAAAGCCGAGCAGTGGCAGGGGGCGCCTGGCTGGCTCGGTTGGTGGAGCCTGTGATTCTTGACCTCGGGGGTGTGAGTTTCAGGCCCATGTTGGGTGTAGAGATTACTTAGAAATAAAATCTTTAAAAAAGTAAAAATAAATATAATAAAAATAAAAAGCCAAACAGTGACAAATTATACAAATAAAGAGCAAGCTCCCTCCTACCGCATTTCCCCAATTTCAAAAGCTTTGGGGTGGGAAATCACCCTTTCCAGTTCCTCTCCATCTTTCCAGAAATTGACAATGCATGTGCAAGAGAGATCAGTTGATTGGTACATTGACAGGTCAGTAGCCAAATGAATGGTTCTATCTTTTCATACTACACAATTCTGCGTAAGTCTGAATTTATGGGGTTTTCTTTAAAGTTTTTGTTTTTGTTTTAATAATCTCTACACCCAACGTGGGGCTGGAACTCACAACCCCAAGATCAAAACTCACATGCTCTTCCTACTGAGCCAGCCAGGCAGCCCTGAATTTAAGTTTAAATGTAGATTCGTACCTGACATTTTGAATGTTTCCTCTGACATCTCCTGTAACTTGTGGAAGTCATATAAGAACATGAAACTTGCATCCACAGAACAATCCTTCTCAAAATTAAAAAGTATTTACAATCTGGCATTTGCCATGAGTGACTGACATCACTTTCAACTGCATCAATTAAAAATGAAGTTGCTAAAAGTACAAATTTTGGTGACCTAATAAATGAATTTGCATAAAAATGAGCCAGAAAAGCTGAATGGTGACTCAAGAGATCACATAAATGAATTACTATTTATTGTGTTATATAAAATTTTGACATCAAAATGTTATGTTTTGTAATTTGTAAGTTTATCTTAATACTCAAGTATCTTTCTAACCTCTGTTTTATAAGTAATAACATACTTTTAGTTATAAAATGTAGAATTATTTTAGTTATTATAAATAAATAAATGTGTGTGTGTGTGTGATTTCATCAGCACTTTTTCCCGCTTTTTCGAACAAGGGACCCTGAGTTTCTGTTTTGCACTGGGCCCTGTAAATCACGTAGTTGGCCCCTGTTGGAAGGTTTGTTGTAAAGACTCACAGACCCATCCCAGTGTGCCTGACCAGAGAGAGTGGGAGTTTGGCCTGTGTCCCCTCGAATGTGGAAGGGAAAGATGTGAAGGTGGAGCCTAGTGCCTACTCCCCACCAGCAGGGAAGGGGAGAGAGGGTAGCAGTGGGGAGGTCTCTACCCCAGCCATGACAAGGTAAGGATTTATGAGCTGCCCAAGTAAGAGAGGCTGGAGGAATTCTCAAGGCTAGAGCCACCCTGAAGGACCCCACCTGCCACCTGCTAGTGTGACAGAACAAAGAGGCTGTGGATGGGCACTGGGAAGAAGTTTAGGAGGAGAGCCACAGAGGTCTGCCAAAGAGCACACCCTCAAATCAGCAGCTAGGCAACACAGAGGGTCCCATGAGAGCCCTCTGAATAACCACATCTGGGACCCATGGGAGAGACAGGCTTTAGGAGACATCTAGAGAGCTGCCCTAATGGGAAAGTGTTAGGCGAGAAAGAAGTATTGGGGTGTCACTGATGAAGACTTCACTCCTCTCTTGCTAATCCCCTCTTCTGGCTGGAAGAACTCGAAAAGTTAGGGAATCTGCCCATGCCGCCCTTCTAGGTGGTGTGATTACAGAAAAACGAACTGTCTCTTGTTCATCCCTCCATTGAGTTCATGGAAGAAACCAGTTACATGTGTACGTTAATGCACACATTTTTGAAATAGAAATAGACCTGGTGCTACCCTGTATTTTCATATAACAACGTGTTTAGAGCTGGTTTCGGTACCAAAATGACTGCCGTATTCTTTTTGATGACTGCATGGTATCCACCTATAAATGTACCATAATTAATGTAACCTGTCCTCTATTGACGGATATTTCATTGTTCTCTAGTCTTTTGCTGTAAATATATTCCTTTCAAATCACAAAAACATGCATTAATTTCTTTAGGTGTACATCACTGCAAGAAAAAAAAACTGCACTGTTTGATTCCTTGATTCATTTGTACAAAACAGCAAGGTTAATTTGTATAACTCTTCATTGTTTCTGGGTTTTTACCCCCATGTCATGCTAATCTAGCATTTGATGGTAAGAGAGACTTGGGTATGGACATTAGTTCTCTGTCACTTACTAGCTTGGATCATGATGTTGGGGTCAGGGGATCGAGCTCTGTGTCAGGCTCCAAGCTCAGTGTGGAGTCTGCATGAGATTCTCTCTCTCCCTCTCCCTCTCCCTCTCCCTCTACCCCTCCCCACCCTGCTCATGCTCTCTAAATTAATTAATTAATGAGTTAGTTAATTCATTACTAAAATCTTTAATAAAAGAAGAATCCCTGGGAATAGAAGGCATCAGTCTATGAAGTTATGGAAAATTGCATGCTTGAGTCAAGAGAACCTAAGACTCTATACTATGTTCATGAATTGAGAGAAAAGAAGAAGCATAAACTACCACACAGAGCCAATGCACACAATAGTGCAAAATAAGTGATTCCTGTCCTTGGTATGGGATAAATCTCTTTTTAAAAGCCAATTCTCCCACCGTTCCCTGGGAGTTGCTGAAGCAGGATTCTTTCAAGAGCTCAGAAGAAAGAGATCCTATCAGGAATGCCAGTGGAAGTTAGTGTTGATGTGCTCTGGGATGAAAGACAGAAGCAGGCAGAGCATTCCAGAGAGTAAGGTCAGACAAGGGTCATCTGTAGATAGAGGCTGACTTAAACCTCCACATATGGGAACAGATGCCTGTGGAGAAAGTGGAGAAAGAATTGCTGAGGGCCTAGCGTATAGCTACCTTAAATATTTTAAGATATGTCTCATCAACTTGATATCTTTCCTAAAAGCTCTTCAACAGCTTCTGGAGCCAAACATCTATAAAAAATTAGAAACCCACCAAAGGACATTTCTGACCACAGAGAAAAGATGGAAAGTCCGAATCACACCTATTGCAGACACACAGCAGTGAAAACGCTCAGTCTCGCTTTTGGAAAACACGCCAGCTTTCTATTCCTCATGCATATTTGCAATCGATAAGCAAAATAGGAGATCGTGTAGATAATAGGTACCAAAATAAACTGGTGCCTTCAGCTTTCGCCAATGAGCATGTGCCAGTTCAGGTTTCCATTTATAACAGAGGATCTCACTCATCAGCAATGTGGGACATAGAGCTGCAGCAGCCGGCTCAGCGCACACACGCACACACGCCAGCCTCTTATCTGGTAGTGTTCCTAAAATTAAATCACTCCAAACATCAAACCAGGACATTTCACTCCAATTCTTCACCAACTAATTGACACATTTTTCATTACATCTTACCCCCTCTCATGGCTTCAGCCATTACGTCTTCACCAGTGAACCCGGATCTCTCTCTCTCTCTCTCTCAATCCCATATACCTACCCTATGCCCAGATACACCGCTGAGACATTCCCTCTTTGATGTCACACAGGATCTTCACACTTAAAGGAATGACTTTGTCCTTTGTGTTGTTAGTTATGTGGCTGGCACCCCTTTTCAGCCTAACAAGAAGCCTGCATAATGGAGTGCCCCAGCTGAATTGCAGCTGGGGTGTAATCATGTCCGGGTGCATGTGAAGACCATGTTGCAGCATCAACAGTTTTTAGCTAGCAGAATAAGATAAGAATAGAAAGAATAGGCTAGAAGGGGCAGGCCAGGGTCTGCTTCAGATATGGCTCCCTTGACTTGGCCCCATGGACTCACATTTCAGCTTTATATACTGAAGCTGAATGAGTGTCTATAGGCTACAAGGGTTTGTTGCCCAACTGTCAGAGCATGACCCAGGATGGGTCTGGGAGCCTTGAAAATACAGCATGGCTTTGGCTCGTTGCGAGTACTGGGGGACCCAGGACTACTTGGGTGTCCCAACACTTTACAACTTTGCAGACACGGCATAAAAATTCAGTGTTTTTCACACCCATGGGGATGGCTATAGTAATTGTAAAAAATGAAAACAGAAACTAACAAATGTTGGCAAGGACATGGAGACACCGGAGGCCTTGTACGTTGCTATGGGAACATAATATGGTTCAGCCTCTGTGGAAAACAGTTTTTCAGTTCCTCAAAAAGTTAGGGGCGCCTGGGTGGCTCAGTCGGTGAAGCGTCTGCCTTCGGCTCAGGGCATGATCTCAGGGTCCTGGGATGGAGCCCTGGTGAAGCGTCTGCCTTCGGCTCAGGTCATGATCTCAGGGTCCTGGGATGGAGCCCTGCGACAGGTTCCCGGCTCAGCAGGGAGCCTGCTTCTCCCTTTCCCTCTGCTGCTCCCCCTGCTGGTGCTCTCCCTCATTCTCTCTCTCTCTCTCTCTCTCTCTCAAATTTTTAAAAAATCTTTTAAAAAACCTTTAAAAAAAAAGTTAAACATGGAATTATCATATAGCCCAGCAATTCCACTCTGATATATATATATATATATCATCTCCAAGTCAACTGGAAACAGGTACTCAAATAACCACCTGTACACTCAGGTTCATAGCACCCTTCACAATAGCCAAGAGGTAGAAACAACTCAAATGTCCATCAGCTGACAAATGGACAAATGAGGCCTGGTATATATATATTTAATGGACTATTATTCAGCCATAAAAAAAAGACATGAAATCCTGACTAACACAGGCTATAACATCCATGTAGGATGAGCCTTGAAAGCATCACGCAACATAAAAGACGCCAGACACAGAGGGTTACATATTGTATCACCTCATTTATAAGAAATATCCAGAACATTTTTAAAAAATATTTGACAATATAGTCCTCAGTGCTTTCATTGATCGTACCCTGCTACACAAGGCATTTCAGGCAGGGAGCAATATCTCAGCATTCGACTCATAGAATGTTATAGCGGAAAGTAATTATTTTGTCTGACTTTTCTTAAACTTTGTTTTCCAAAATACTGGGGGCGGATAAAGTTGTAGGTTGAGACCACCAAGTTCGCCCAGTCGATGCTAATTTTCTTAGCTTGCTGTGCCAAGGGAAAGCATACACCCAAGGTGCCGTAGGGTGTCTCAGTAGGACCTCTAGGAAGGGGCTTTTTATAGGGTTTGGGTTTGCACTAAGCGATTCTGAGGTGGGAAGGGCAGAGGAAGAGACATCAGGCGGGGGTTGGAGGCGGTCATGAAGTAGGGTGGTTTAATCATTGGGCATCTCCCAAATCTTTGTTCAGTGGGTGGGAGGGATGGAACAAGTCTGCGGAAGGCATTGATAAGACAGACTTAATCATTCAGTGTTAGTCCCTTTGCAGCTGTGGTGTGGCCTTGGGAAAAACACTGTTTTCTATTGGCTTTGTGGGGGCCTCATTTAACATCACAGTCTGCTTATCAGAGCTGACCTTCACTTTCTCAGGTCCCACAAGAAGTGAGTGGCTGTTTCTAGAAGAATGAGATCTACGTAAGGCTGAAAAGTACTTGTTAAACAATGTTACACAATAAACGGGGCTTCCTGGAGTTTGTAAACGTGCTAAAGGGAATTGGAATCTACCAAGACACCTTTCATTTATTTTCAACACAGCTCCCTGAGTGATTCTGCTCAAATATAAGTCAAAATGTCCAGTGGTTTCTTGCCCCTCCCCCACATGCCCAAGCATTATCATTCTGACCTCTTTTCCTATTTACCCACCCCTCCAATCTCTCCTCCAAACACCCTCACCTCCTCTATGCTCCCCCTGCCCAGGATACTCTCCCCCACACGTTCCCTTCTCTCCTTCAGGTCTTTGTTTAAACAGAACCTTCCAGGGACGCCTTCCCTGCCCACTCTTCACCAAACCTTCCCCTCCCCTCCCCCACAACCCCAACTGCTTTATTTTTCTTTTTGGCATTCATGGCCATCTGAGACACTCTCCATTCTATTTTTCTTGCCTGTGGTCTCTGGGCCCATTTAAGCGGGGATTTTTATTCATTTTTTTCCTCATGTTGCATCCCTAAGACCTGGAACACTGGCAGGCACATAACAGGCACTGAGTAAAAATGTGTCAAACGAATGAATGGCCCATCCCCTTCCAAACTTCTCCTTCTGCAAGAGAGTGGTGAGTGAGGCCTCTGTATTTTCCATGTACAGATGGTAAAGAGGTTTTGGAAGAACCCACGGAAAGTCCGAGACTCTTCTCCCAGGGTTTCAGGATTAGCTCCCCATATCCTCTCACTCAAGCCACTCTCTTCAAGATCCACCCACCAACCTGGAACTGAATACCACAGGTCACTAGATGGCACTGTTCACCAAGAATCATAGGATTCTTAGCCCTCTCCCCGGTTCCCCTAAGGCCTTTGAAATCACCTTTCGCCCCCAAGGCAAAAAATTCTAAGGAACGGTTACCTTTCTTCACACAAGCTCTCTAGACCAGGAAGAAACCCCAAGTCCAAGAGCACCACTTATTCACTAGCTACCCCTGCCCAAGAGCACAGGTTAACCCTTTATCTGGGAGCAAAGGATGTTTCTAGATAGGTCTAGTAGTACCCGTGGCAAACCTAAGCCAAGCTTTGCCCCCCCCCCTGAAAAGCTCCAGGCTTGATGCCCTGCCCCTTGCACTTGGCCTGTGGCCCTGTTGGCGCAATCCTGCCTCGGTGTCTCCACCCTTGCCTCTCTGTCCCTTTAGAGAAAGGAGTATAGGTGAAGATGCCAATTCTGTTGAGAGCTTTGAGGCACACCAGTGTGAAGGGAAACATGGAAGGAGAGGCGACCTGGAAATGCGGTGGAAGGGTGAGTGCAAGCCACATCTCCATCACAGACTGCCCCAGGACCCTGAGCAGCTTATCCAACATCTCTTGACCTTGGTTTACGCCGCTGGGGGATGGAGATAAAAATCTCCAGGACAGGACATGTAGAAAGTATTAAATGAGAACACGTATGAGGCTTCAAGCCAAGCTTTCTATAAGGCTTTGTTTTCTGTTCCCAGATGTCATCTATATGTATACTTTCCAACTTAAGTCAGGGGCATTGGTTGACCGGACGAACACTTCTCTAGAATCCTGGCTGGGCTTAAGATGGCCCCGTGAACAAAAAGCTCCATGATTGAACCTCTCTACATTGCCTTGACTAATAGACCATTAGCTCAAGGTATGTCTGCAAATGCACACGTAGAAAGCTAACGTCTTCATGAACGTCAGCGGATGAGCAAGTATTTATGGAGGGCTTGTGATTTTGCCTCAGCATTTTAAGATTATTCTGGAAGCAAAAATAAGACAGATGGCGGAGAGAATGTAGACAAAGACACCAGTCTGCTCTTTAATGAAATACCATTGCTTCTTGCTCTCGAGAGGAAACACAAACGTTAAAGAACATTAGAATGTGAGTTGGTTTTTGCCAGATATAGTGGCTCCGTTTTGGGGGCAAAGGCACATTGTAGGGACTCTTCATTCACTGCAGCCAGGCTCTCCCACACTGATTGTGCCTGTGATGAGCAGCAAAAAAAAGCCCAATTGTGCCTGCTGTTTAGCCATCCCTCTGGCTGGGTACTTCCTGTTTGCCAATCTGATGGGATCACCTCCTTTCCCAGAAATCACCCTACGTGCCAAGCCCTTACCTCCCACCCTTGAATGGTAGGGTAGGGCTGACTCCTTGAGCTTGTGACACATCACCCTTCCCTCTCCCCACCCCCAAGTCTTACCTATTCTGCATTGTCCCCAGGTCCTTCCTCCTTTATCCTTTTCTCAAAGTGCTACCATGCACTCTTTTCTTCCGGTTCTATTTCTCTCCGCTCACGTTCTGAGTGCTGAAACATATCAGAAAAGAAAAAAGGAGCTTATTTCCTGTGACTTGATTTTATAAAAATAGGCTGGGTTTTATACAAAGAAGGGGACAGGAGTGGTATATGCTCACCTCGTAGTTACTCTAATTATAGACAGTTGGGTGTTGTGGGCAACCATACTGGGTGACATGAGGGTTGCGTCAGACAGGATGTGTCATTTCCAACTTCCCCTGTCATTGCCCTGTGCACTCCCTCATCAGCATTTTAAAATTACAACCTGATTGCTGCACAAATAGAAAGGCTTCCCATTAGCTGAATTGTGGCCTGCAATTTTGTATTGCCAAGGATACTTAATTCCCAAGCTCAGCTTTATTCTTTCAGATTTTGCTGATTTACTGTTGCCCTAGAAATAACAGACATTTTGTCTGGGAAAAGATAGACACTTAGGCATTTTGACTGGAAGAAGGACAAAAGGCTGAAATCTTGTTTTTCTTGTGGTAAACTGTTGTATTCCCCTCTTCCTCCAGATAGCCTCTGCTTCTGTTATTTGGTGTTGAAATTTCTGTTCCAAGAATGTGGAAGGATTAGGATGCCATCAACCCAACATTTAAATCAGGAGTTTCCTCTCCCACAGAACCTGAAACTAGAACTTAGAAAAAGAAACATCAGCCTGACATTAAATGAATCCAACACCTCTGAATTTATTTGTAGTATTTTCTTTGGATTTTTTTTTTTGGAGGGTGGAGCCTCTCAAAGAGACTGCTTATACCTTGAACAGAGGTCACACACTGGACCCCCCACAAACCACATCCAGCCAGCTGGTATATTTAATTTGGCCCACACAGTGTTTTTTAAAAATAAGAATTGGTCATCAACATTATAAATTTTTATGTAAAAATATAGGTTTATGTAAAATAAATATTTACTTAAAATGTATTTATATAAAAATAAAGATTTCTGTATTATCTTGGGAAAAATAAAACCAAATGAGGCAGCCCTGGGAGACATCAAGGGGTATGATTCACAGGAAAGGTGGGGCTGGGAGGATGATCAGTTTTCTCCCATACCTACATCTCTAGGCCTGAACCCTAATCCCAATGAGCATTCAGTTCTGCTATGTCAACGTGTAACTAATTGCATCTTCTTGGATACCTGCCCAAACATCTAGTTTCTGAAAGCAGCGCCATGAGCTTCCACCTTCCTAACCATGGAACCGGCTTTGACTCTTCCCTCCTCTTCCCTGCCATGCCACCCCTCCCCCATCAGCCACCGCGTTCTGTGGTTTATTCTCCCCAAACTTCACTGAGCAATGCAATAGCTACCAGCCACATAGGTACTTAAAATGTGGCTAGCATAAAATGAGATATGTTCCAAGTGAAAAGAATACATTGCATTTTAAATAATTAGGCTTTAACAAAATCTAAACTAGCCAATTAACATTTTTGCCTTGATTATCCATTAAAATGAGATTTTTGACACATTGTGTTAAGTATATTATTAAAGTTCATTTATTCATTTCTTTTTACCTTTTTTAATGTGGCTTCTAGAAAACTTAAAATTACGAATGGTGTTCACAACTGTGGCTGACTCTTTTTCTTTCTTTCTTTCTTTCTTTCTTTCACTCATTAACTTTCTATTGGAAAGCATTGCCTCAAAATAGCTCTTCATGTAACATGTTAGTGGTGCAAATTATAGCTACAATGGCAATCATATTACAATATATAAGTATGAAATCAACATGCTATACACCTTAAATTTACACAATGTTATATATCAAATATATGTCAAATATATTTCAATAGAAAAAAATTTTCTTTTGGGTTTGTCTTAACCTTTCTAGCCTGTATCTCATGTCCCTTCACTCCTAGAATTTCACATTAGTCTAGACTTTTCCCCCTTCTAATCTATTCTGCACACCCTGGCCGAGTTTATCTGCCTAAAACACTGCTTTTATCATGAAACACTCCTGCTCAAAAACTAACATCAGCTTCCAACTCTAGCCCATAAAGTCCAAACTACTGAGAATAACAGCTTCCACTGTAAAAACCTTATTCCACAATTTAATTCTCCAAACAGCCCAGCACCTAGCCTACCAGACTCCTGGTTTTCTAAATGGCTGAGCTGGGAGTGGTGAGGAAAAGCATCTTTGATCCAAGAGGTAACAAATATGATGCAGTTAAAACATCCAAATAGAAGTTATTTTCACTTAGGATGGTTTATACAACACCTCACAATCAACTAAAGGGTAACCAGCAACTGCGCATCTATGAGCTGAACTATTTTTACATCAGTTGAGAGAAAGAATAATAGCATTGAGTGAAGAAACTTATACTTGCACATCAGAAAACCCAAACCAGAAATGCAACCAGAAAAGCTTACGTGAAATAGTGCTCTTCACTCATCCATTACAGGTTCAGGTTTCCAAAGTGTGTGTGTGTGTGTACACACATAGGCATATATAGCTTTGTCACAAAATAGATATATGTTAACTATGCCAATTTGTTGGGTTTTTTTTTAAAGATTTTATTTATTTATTTGACAGAGATAGAGAAAGCCAGCGAGAGAGGGAACACAAGCAGGGGGAGTGGGAGAGGAAGAAGCAGGCTCATAGTGGAGGAGCCTGATGTGGGGCCCAATCCCATAACGCCAGGATCACGCCCTGAGCCGAAGGCAGACGCTTAACCGCTGTGCCACCCAGGCGCCCCTAACTATGCCAGTTTGAAATACTGTGGCATAACAATTAAAACGTCATCTCATCTCAACTTGAAAAGTATGAGTCAAAAATTCATCAGGAATTGTATAAATCCAAAGCCATCAGAGCTATGATTTATAAACTGTGTTGGGTTTTCTACATGGCAACATGAATTTAACCTGGGAAGAGAGACTCTTGTCAGGATTCATGTCAAATATGTGAGTTTTGAACTGTGCCATCTTGGAGATCTCATCCCTTTCGTCACATACACCATCTTACACACATTTTCTTTCTTTCTTTCTTTCTTTTTTTCAACTACAGATCAGATGGGTTTTGCCGAATTTTCCAACAGAGTGGTTTGGTGCACCGGTCTTGGTATCAGAAAAATCCACATTCTACCATTTGTTGTGTTACTTTAGACAGAGTATTTACCTGTTCAGTTGGCCCTTTTTAAAAAATTGGGCATAAAACATTTTCTTGTTTTATAAGAATTCAACGAGATAATCTGCACAGTTAAGACAGTGCCTGGCATGTAGGAAGAGCTCTCCACGTCAGGGCAATCGGTAAGGTAACTTCAGATCTGTCCTGCTTTAGCAACCTCATTTTAGAATCTTTTCTCTAAGCAGCTTGAAGACTCTACAAAAGGGTAGGGCTTTGGCGTCTCACGCTCTCTACCAAACTCTGTAAGTTTAATAGACAGGGAGCTACCCGTGACAGGGGTTTGGGCGGGGTGGGACCGAGCGCGTCCGCCCGCCGCCCCCGCCGCAGCCCCGCCGCAGACGCCCGACCGAGGCCAACAGGTCGGGCTGCGCTCCTTCTCGCCAAATCCCGCTTCGCAGCGTCTGGCAATGACAACACCACCACGTGGCCTGCAGCCTTGCGTCACGCGCCTTCGCCCAATGGAGAGCCGTCTCACCGAGCTAGAGGCAGGTCGCCACCGGGGCGGTTCCTCCTGCAGCTGTCGTCAATTGGCCAAGAGCGCGCCGTGGGCGTGAACTCGTAGCCAATGGCGGCCAGGGGTGGGGCCCCCGCCCCCTCGGCTGCTTAGGTTTGGCCCGGACCCGCAGGAGGGTTGGGGCCGCAGCTGGGGGGCGGAGCAAAGCAGGGACGGGGCGGAGCGAGGCGGGACGGGGCGGGGCCAGGAGCGGAGGCGGGCCGGCAACCCGGCCCGCGGAGCCGGCGCCAGCGGGCTGCTGAGGTGGCTGTCGCCGGCTCGGAGCTGCGGCTTCCCCGGGTCGAGTCCCCGATGGAGGCCGAGGCGGCGGACGGCCCCCCGAGCGGGGTCGAGGCGGCGCTCAGCTGCTTCTCTTTCAACCAGGACTGCACGTAAGCCGCGGCGCCTACCCTGCCGGCAGCTGGGGGAGGGGGGGAAGTCGCGAGTAGGGGTCTTGTTCCGTCGGCAACTTGTAGCTGGAGAGGCGCGGGCCTACGCCCCATGAGGGCGTCGGCGGCCCGGCCGGGGCGGCCCCGAACTGGCTCGGTCTGGAGGGGGGGGGGAATCCTCCTCCCCCGGCGGGGGTTCGAGCGCCCCCACCCCAGCTGCGGGCGGAGGGCCAGGAGCGGCCGGCCGAGCAAGAAGGGAGGGAGTTCGCGGGCGGAGTGGGGCGGGATAAGGCTACGGAATCCGGTGGGGGCAGAGGTTAGCGACTGGAGTGGGGGTCTGGGGAAGGAGGAGGAGAAGCCAAAACAAAGGAGATGGGTGGGGAGGGGGAAGTTGCGAGTTGACCCAAGGCGAGGTTGTTGGGGCCCAGGAAGATGGGAATACAGGAAAAACTTTCCCATTTGTCCTTGAGCATCTCAACGTGGCATCTGGGCAGGGCCTGGGACAAAGAGGCAGCCTATCCCTGTGGCCAGGCCAGCCCCCGTCTCAGCCCAGCTCAGGGCATCTCGCCTGCCTGCTGGGGTGTCAGAAACCTTTCCACCCCTCTCACCGCTTTCACATAGACCCCCTCGGCGAGGCAGCATCTGCTTCTCCGAGTCCAAGGGCCCTTTCCCGGGCCCAGGCTGCCTTCTCTGAGAAGCACGAGTTCCAGTTGCTTTTTGAGTGGATTTTTAATGTTTCACTTCGATGTGCACATTTGGACTTTGGCCAGAGTGAGTTGCTGAACTGTTTTTCAGACATCTCGAGGATTCAGTCCCTTCGAAGCAAACGCCTGTTTCCTTCCCTCTTTTCATGGAATTGTTAGACGCCAGTCCTGGGGACCATATGGAATAATCTCTTTGGAATGTGCACCCAGAGCATCAAGCAGGGATGACCGCTTTCCAGTTTCCCACTTCCTGCTGTACCAGTTTGTGTTGTGTTCCTCAGGCTTGTGCCTTGGCTGCCTGTGACGGGGCTGAGCTAATATTGAACATTCAGTGGTGTAATTAAGGCCATGCTGTACCATAAGTAACTCCGGCTTTCATTCCTTTTGTATTTCTGTTTAAAAACACCCTATGCCCAGGGGCGCCTGGGTGGCACAGCAGTTGAGCGTCTGCCTTCAGCTCAGGGCGTGATCCCGGCGTTATGGGATCGAGCCCCACGTCAGGCTCCTCCGCTATGAGCCTGCTTCTTCCTCTCCCACTCCCCTGCTTGTGTTCCCTCTCTAGCTGGCTGTGTCTGTCTCTGTCGAATAAATAAATAAAATCTTTAAAAAAAAAAAAACACCCTATGCCAAACAATATGCCTTTGTTCGAAAAAACTATGTGTAATTGGGTAATCGCATAGCTGGACAGCTTGGTTAGATGAGTGACTTTCAAGCTTTTTTTTTTTTTTTAACCACAATCGACAATAAGAAATACATATTACAACACCCCATAATACCCACATACATAGAATATCTCTGAAAAGTGATTCATTACATAGTGTTTACCCCTACTATGTGTGATCCCTTCTTTTAAAGGTGTTTGTAACTCACTGAACTGTTTATAAGGTCAGCTGATGGGTTGAGACCCGCAATTTACAGAAATGATGGTGGAGATAAAATTCTGACATTTTGTAAGTAGCATTTTGCAAGAGAGGATGGCTGTTGAAATGAATGCCAGAATGTTTTCCTTCCCAACCGAACACAAGACAAGGAGGGGAGTCAGTTTGCTTCCTGGAAGTAAATGTTCTAAATTCTGCTTTGTAACATTGTTTATTCGATTTTTTTTTAAGTGATGTTGATTTTTACTCTAGCTGAGTCCCAACTTTCTATAGCTCTTGGGTAAGAATGTTATTTTTGAAGCTGTTGGGTGCTTGGAAAGTTAATTTCCTTGTCTCTACTGTCAGTTCTGTTTTCTTGGATGAAGGCTCTGCTGGACAGCTCTGTCTTGCCTATAAATAAAAGTTTTTGTCACAGTCAGTTGCTTTGAGCCACAGAGGGTATGACATTGGATTTTAAAATAAGTCAAGCCCCTTACGAATGCATTAATATCAGTGTGTCTTTTTCTATAAGTGCAGGCTGAGTCTGGCATCCAGTATTCCAACTAACCTTCTTCAGTCATACTTCATGTTTGGCACTGGGCTAGACACTTTGGGTACATTTTTTCATTTGACCGGCAGTCTGTATTTGTCCCAAGCCCTATTCCTGTGAGAGGTGGTGAGAATTTTTTTTCCTGCAGGAAGGCCTTATGAATAAAATAAGGTTGTCATTTGAATTCCTTGATTCAGCATCTTATGTGGCCATTGATCAATCATTTGAAAACATAATGGTGATCACACTGCCATTTTCACATGTATAAAATCCTTCTGTTCTAGGAGCAGGGTTTATGTTTTGAAAATTATTTTAAATTGCCAGAAATCTTTTGGTTAATATCACAAGACCCTAGTTACATTTTTTCCCTTACTTGCAAGCTTTAGAAACCTCAGTTTGCTACTAAATGCATGTATATTTATGTGAAAAAGTCCATGGAAGGAAGTTTAAAAACAGTAAGTGCTACGGAGTATATTTTAAAACATTTTTTTGACTCATAGGAATAAAAAGGAGGTTTTTAGAGTTGAAGTATAATTGACATAAAGTATTATATTAGTTTCAGGTGCACAACCTATTGTGATTCAACATTTGTATATACTGGGAAATGGTCACCACAACCAGTCTGCTTCACATCTGTTAGCTTACAAAATTAACGCGGTATTAGCTACTGTTACTTTCCATGCTGTACATTAGCCCCCATAATATATTTATTTTATAACTGGAGGTTTGTACTTCCTGATCTCCTCACTAATTTTGTACCCCCGCAACACCCCTCCCATCTGGCAACCACCAACCTATTCTTGTAACTGAGTCTGGGTTTTGTTTTCTTCTGTTCGTTTTGTTTTTGTTAGATTCCACATATAAGTGAAATCATGTGGTATTTGTCTTTCTCTGACTGACTTATTTATCATAATACTCTCATCCGTGTTGCTGCAAATGGCACGATTTCATTCTTTTTGTGGCTGAGAAGTTGTGTGTGTGTGTGTGTGTGTCTGTGTGCGCACGTGCATTCACACCACATCTTTATCCATTCATCCATCGATGGACACTTAGGTTGTTTCCATATCTCGGCTGTCATAAAGCGGCAATGAACATAGGGGTGCATATATCTCTTCGAATTAGTATTTTCATATTTTCTTCAGAAAGATACCCAGAAGTGGAATTGCTGGATCATAGGGTAGTTATATTTTTAATTTTTCGAGGAAACGTCATACTGTTTTCCAGAGTGACTGCACCAGTTTGCATTCCTATGAATAGTGCATGAGGGTTGCCTTTCCTCCACATCCTCGCCAACACTTGTTATTTCTTATCTTTTCACTAATAGCCACTCTTACAGGTGTCAGGTAATATCTCAGTGTCGTTTTGATTTCCATTTCCCTGATGATTAGTGATATCAAGCATATTTTCCTGTGCCTGTTGACCTTCTGTATGTCTCCTTTGAAAAAATGTCAATTCAGATCCTCTTCCATTTTTTAATCAGGTTGGGGTTTTTTTTGTTGTTATATGAATTTATATATTTTGGCTATTAACCCCTTGTGAATATTTTCTCCAATTCAGTGGGTTGTTTTTGCATTTTGTTGAAGGTTTCCTTTGCTGTGCAGAAGCTTTTTAGTTTGATGTAGTCCTGCTTATTTATTTTTGCTTTTGTTTCCCTTGCCTTTGGAGTCAGATCCAAAAAACGTCTCTAAGACCCAGTTCAAGGAGCTTACAGCCTGTGTTTTCTTCTAGGAGTTTGATGGCTTCGGGTCTTCCATGCAAGTCTTTAGTCCGTTTTGAGTTCACACTTGTATCTGGGACTCAGATGGTAGTCCAGTTTCATCCTTTTGCCTGCAGCTGCGTTTTGAGCTTTTAAGATGCCGCCCACTCGCTCTCCAGGTGCTGTTTGTCACCACTAATGCTGTAGTTCTGGGTGCCAGACCCCGGTTCTGGGCGCACTGCTGCTCTTGTGCAAATGTCTAGCACAGCACTTTCGCCCCCCCCAGGTTGGAGGGCTGAGAAACAGAAGCAGCTCCCTCACCGGTTAAAAGTTGACCATAGTCTCCAATCCCTGTGTCCCAGGGAAGAACAAATGTTTGGGTAGAAAAAAAAAAAACAATTCCAGGGAAAATCAGGTGACGTCCTCTTTTTTTCTTTTTAGGCTAGTGAAACAAGAGCCTTGGCCATCCAGGCTTGCCCCAGGAAACTGCTTAGATTCGTCTATGCTTCCCTGCGAAGAACAAATCTCACCTTTTCAAATATTTGTTTTAAATGAGGAAGCTGGGCTAATTTTGAGGTCCACTTCGGACTATTTTAAGGTCCACGTCAGCTCTGACATCCCACTTTCCCAGGGTGGAAGTGCTCAAGGTCAGACTGCTTATTCTAAGCATGCCCCCAGTAAGGTTTTGCTCATCACTTAGGCATTGAGGGCAGAGCAGGAGAGAGCGGGATGGGGATCCCAGCTGCTGGACAAAATGGACTCCTTTGCTTTCATCCTAAAGCCAAGAAACCTGGCTTTACACTCTGTCTTTATCTATTGGTTGAAAGTGAAAAAAATAAAAAAACAAGGTTTTTTTTTTTTTTTTTAGCCCATATTGTTCCAGATGAGTGTTAAGCTTTTGTTTTGTTGGTTGGTTGTGAGACTAACTTTGTAGATCATGGTATCAAGCAGAGTTCTCAACCCTGAACTAAAAAAAGAAAAAGAAAGAGAGAGGAAGAGAAGGTGGGGGGGGTGGGAAAGAAAAGAAAAGAAAAGAAAAGAAAAGAAAAAAGAAAAAAAAAAGAAAGAAAGAAAAAGAAAGAAGAAGAAAGAGAGAGAGAGGGAGGGAGGAAGGAAGAAAGAAAGAGAAAAAGAGAGAAAGAAAGAAAAAGAAAGAAAGAAAGAAAGAAAGAAAGAAAGAAAGAAAGAAAGAAAGAAAAAGGAAAGAGAAAGAAAGAAATGGGAGGAAAGAAGGAAAGAAAGAGTCTTAGTGTACATCTGGGGATGAGAGCTACTGGTGTAAAGTATATTGGATGTTTTCATGGAAAGTGATAAAAGGATGCACCCATTAAATTGTACCTACTAATGACTGTGCTTACTATGGTAGCGTATTCATTTTTTAAGCAAAAAAAAAAAAAAAAAGGAAATAGAAAATTTACCTCTTGGTAAAGTACGTCTCAAACAACCAGAAGACCCCTAATCATGTTGGGAGTAGGGCCAGGATGAATATTCTTAAGCATTCCATTTTTCCTATTTCTGCCCAGTTGGGAACGCATAGTTGCGGGTAGGTTTGACATTTCTTTTGATGAGTTTCAGATCTCTTACCCATTTCACAGCTGCGGTTGTCTCTGCCCTTTTCTCATTTAAGGTACCTGCCCACCTGACGACTGTTTAGATAGTTCTCAAATATCGCAATACCTGAGGACGGTTGTCTGTCTGTCCTCTACGAGACTGGGAGGAAAGGGAATGTCTGTCTTCGGCAGATCTGGGTCTGGAGTACAGTACCTCTTGTCATTCCCATGCTGTCATTATCTTCCACAGATCCCTAGCAATTGGAACCAAAGCCGGTTATAAGCTGTTTTCTTTGAGTTCTGTGGAGCAACTGGACCAAGTCCATGGAAGCAGTAAGTGTGTGTGTGCGATCTCAGGGACACCAAATCCTCCCTCTAGACTTTAATCTGTGGTGCTTCTCAGCCGTCTGCATTTTTCTCCCTTAACTGTCAAACTGAAGGAGTCAGTATTTTTCAGGTTTAAATATAAATCATTGCCTCCACTTGGTTTAAAAAAAAAAAAAACCACAAGTAAGCCCTGAGATTTGGCAATATCTTAGGTAACATTTTCTTTTTATATTAAGAAATCCTTTGTTTGAAACCATATTGTTGACCCTTCTTCATATACTTTCATGCCCAGCTGTCAGTTTTTATAGTTGTCAAACCAGAAGTTTGTTTTTGCCATTATATTGGCCCTGTGGAAGATCACGAACGTTCGTTCAGTCATGGAAGTATTTTCTTTGTTTTAATAAAGCAATATGATCCCATTTGCATAGTTCATATTGAAGATGTTGAAATACTTTAGTGAATACCACAAAAAAATGCAGCTTAGAAACGTGTCTCTTATTTTCTCAGGGTAAGTAATAATTTATGCCATCCTAATCGTGAAGAATACACAATCTTTGGATTTCCTGGAAAGAAAGTGGTTTGCTAAACAAATACCTTGGGTCCCTAATACATTTGTAAGATATTATTTTTATTGTACCATTTTCGGGAATACTTCGCTCTGTATCTGTCTTCTGTCATTCTCTATGGGACCTGCCCACACACAAGGAAGGCACGCATACAAGATGTTCTCAGAAAAACACTGAGATGTCTACCAATGGGCACTCAGGAGGCTTACTTATCTACCTTCTTCCTGAGTACGGAAGTCCTTCCCTGGTCATGACACACATGTTCAGACTGTCTTCAACAAGAAAGGGATTGCAGAGAGGGCCAGAAAGCACAAAATGAGGAGGGGTTACAGACTTAACTAGGTTACTGCCCCCCCACTCATGGCCATACCCATAGTACCTCTCGGCAACTGGGACCAGAATTCTGAAAGCAGAGGTTCCCCAGAGTAGACACTCCTTCGAAACCTCTCACGGAGAAAGGGTAGATGGAGATTGTCCAGACCTCCCAAATACGTTTCACAGAGTGAGCAGCGGTGCCCGAGGGCTGGTTCTACCTCATAGAGGGCATCGGGGAAGCTCTGGAAGACCTGACTGTGGGTTCTGGTCACTAATGTTTTCTTTAGGTGTTGGAAAGGGCTCTGGAACTGCGACCTTGGGAAGCAGATAAAGCTTCACGGTGAGGGGAAGAAAATCATTGTAAATGGTGCCAAGGGAGGGCGTCCAGGCAGCAAGACCTAGAGGCCATTGGCTAACTGCAGGGGAGGCTGAAATTGGTGTTACCTCGGCTGCTTTCCCTCCCAGACGAGATCCCAGATGTCTACATCGTGGAGCGCCTTTTCTCCAGCAGCCTGGTGGTGGTGGTCAGTCACACGAAGCCGCGACAGATGAATGTCTATCACTTCAAGAAAGGCACGGAGATCTGCAATTACAGCTATTCCAGCAACATCTTGTCCATAAGGCTGAACCGGCAGGTACGTGGGGGAGATCTCTTGGGTCGCAAGGCTTCTGCTCTATGGGCACCCAAGAAAAAGATGACTATCTTTAGACATGAATGTTTCTAAACCACGCATCCGATTCTAAAAGGGATTTGAAGACTCAGGCCTAGTATCATGGGGACATGGTGAGCCTACTCCGGGCACCAGTTTCGGCGATGTGTCCTCCCTGGTCCTTCTGCCTCGTGTCCCTTCTCGAACACGGGCCCCTGGTGGAGTGAACCCTCTTCTGCTGGATGCAGGCTGGGTGGAAATCTGGCTCGGACACTGTCCCATGAGCTACGTCGTGGGCACTGCACGCAGAGGAACATCTCTCTCTGGTGTGGGCCCTGGACGGTGGCCTTCAGTAATGCCTCTCAGAATGGAGCCCAAGGATGAGTGTGCCCCCCGCCCCGGGCTAGCTCTGAAGGCAGTTGTAAAACTGCCCCTTCTCTTGCGCTGTCCTTGGGCTTTCCCAGCAATCCAGGTGCCCAGGCTCGTGCTCCCACTTTCTTTCTCCCCGCTCACCCTTACAGATCTTACTTGTAGTGGTTTGTTTGGTTGGCTGGTTTTTAGATTTTTTTTTTTTTTTTTTTTTTTTGCCAGAGAGAGAGAGAGAGAGCACAAGCAGGGGGAGAGGGAGAGGAAGAAGCAGACTGCCTGTGGGGCAGGGAGCCTGATGTGGGGCTCAATCCCAGGGTCCTGAGATCATGACCTGAGCCAAAGGCAGACGCTTAACCAACCAAGCCACCCAGGTGCCCCAGGAAGGATTATTCTCATCTCAAACATATATTACATTCTTTTTCAAAATAGAAATTCTCCTTAAATAAATATTTGGGGGTATTAGCAGAGTTTCCATTAAATCATTAGATTTGAAATCCTATAAGGGTAGGCACTCTATCTGTTGCGTTCACTGCTATAGGCCTGATAGAATAGACAGTGCCTGGGGGACAGAAGTGCTCAACGCATATCTGTTTCCCAACTGCCTAAGCAAACAGATAGATTCTGTCTATGACCGTGCAGATCTTTCTATTCAATTAAATATTCCCTGGACGGTGGAGGTCATTGCATTCATCCAGGACAACGTTTTTTTCTGTCTTCTTACGTAAACTATTAAATGCTAATCTTTTTTTTTTTTTTTTAACAAATGAGACAAAGTGCTCCTTCAGTTTATGAGAAGGAAGAGATTGTTTCTTTGAGTTGGTCGACTACTTTGATTGGATACCCACTCATGTCTATATAAAGCAGCGTGGTAGAAAAGAGCCCGAGAAGTAGGATGTGGGGATATTTAAGTAAGGAGCGGGAGTAAAGAAGGAAATAAGCTCAGGCTCTTGGCCAGGGAGGGAAAGGCATTTGAGAGTTTTTGACTTGGAAGTTTTTAAGCCCAATTCTTGGCTCAAGGGCTCTCTCTGAAATCTGTTGGTAGCACATTAAATTTCATTTCAAAACCTTTTGTCTTTGTGTACAGTGATAGCCAGTATATGAAAATTAAATCCTGCTTTTGGTACCTGGTTGTCTTTTTAAGATTGTTTTAGCCAGGGGCGCCCGGATGGCTCAGTTGGTTAAGTGTCTGACTTTGCCACTCAAGTCATGATCTCTGCGTCCTGGGATCCAGCCCCTTGTCAGACTCCCAGCTCAGTGGGGAGTCTGCTTCTCCCTCTTCCTCTCCCTCTGCCCCTCCCCCGCTCCAGTGTGCGCTCTCTCTCGCTCTCAAATAAATAAATCTTAAAAAATCTTTTGAAGAAAAACGTTGTTTAGGCCAAAGTTCTATAAAGATCAGAACCCTCAGATAGTATCTATAGAGTTTATTTCTCTCATTTCTCTCTTACTTGCTGACATTTTCATTACCTAGTAGGACAAAGATTACTCAAGGGTCTGAGTCGGCTAGCCTTTTGACGCCACCCTGTCTTCAATATAACATCCAGGACTTTTGAGGTTCTCCTCCCCCAGCTTCTTGAGAACCTTAGTGCACCTAGTGCTACTCACCTGTCAACGGCCAAGTTCATTGGAACCCGCTCAGACACCTCTCTCCTCCTTAGCATTTCCTCTCCTAAGAGGATGATTTAAAACAGGTCTGGAACGTGTTTGGGGTTTGCTTTTCTTAGAACGGCCAGGCTCAGCCTTGGCAGCTTTGGGGCTGGGCACCTGCCGCAGCCCTCCCCCCAGGCCGTGGTCCCGTGATGCCTGGGCTCTGCCGCCCCCTGCAGGAAATGAACGGGAGTGAGAACCGCACGCCCTGCCTGCTGTGGGGTTCATGGGGTCTTGGGGTAGTGCGGTTCCTTTTTTAAAAACAACAGGAAACCATCAAAGATTTGTGTAGGGAGTTATGAGAAGAGAACATCCCTGTTTTCTTCTAAATACATAGAAAGGAAGCATAGTTAGTAATTATGGTATTTTTCACTCTCAGTTAATGTTTTGCCCCTTATCCTTAATTGAGGAAATGCATCTTGCGGAATAAAGACGACACAGCTGATGTATTTCCATATGTAAACTTTGCCAGTGCTCCAACCACCTGCTCTGAGGGTCCCTGGTTATTCAGGTGGGTGTTCACTGGATCGAAGCCTCTGGAGCTACATCTTAGTCTGGTGCTTGAGGGCAGGTGCTATCAATATTTTTTTAATCATTAATAGGAGTTATTACTTCTAAATCCTAAAACAGTTGATGATAGCCAAGGTGACCGGGACCGAGCGGAGTTGGAGGCCCACCCAGGGTTCTGCTAGGATGGAAAACTGGTCACTAACGAGCAGTTTCCAGGGTCACGCTGGTCCTGGAGGCCTGCTTACATGTGAACTTGAGACATGGTGCCTCCTGTCTCCCCCTCGCTGTTATCTCTCTGTTTCCCTCCCATTTAATTCTTGTCTGTGGCCAGCAGGGGTGACCTGAAATTCACCGACTGGGCCACATAACAGCTGGTGCTGTGACAGCTAGTGGGACAGAGGCAGACAGGTGGGACGAGCTGGGCGTAGAGGCTGTTCCTACAAGAGGCATATGCTGAGGACCCAGTGTCCTGGGGATTGGGTGTGGGGACACAGGAGGCTATCAGAAACCTAAGAACGTAAGCATAGAGTACTGTAGTTCAAACCACAGAAAGTGCTGGCAAAAGGCAAAGCGATCAGATAAATCAGGGAACATGTTTCACGGAGAAATGCTAACGTGCACCATCAATTCTGAAACCCTATTAGAATTTTTTTTTTACCCCTCGGCCCCCAGACCTGAGACCACAGAGCCTTAATTAAAATTGAGGAAGGCGTCTGCATTTTCTTTTTCTGCTTGATAAAAGTGATGGTCTCCATTTTTCGGAGCTGAGAGAAATCATACTGGGAAAAGAGCAGGGCAGGCTGTTCCCTGGAGGAGAGCCTACCAGGTTTTTTGGTAGTATTTTTAGGTGCCTTCCTTTCCAAGTGTTGTCTTTTGGGATAAAAGGATCTGGCCTGAAAACAGAGGCTCTCAAACTCAGGCGTGCATCAGAATGACCGGGATACTTGTTTCAAACCTCCCAAACCAGAATTTCCAGGGAGAGGCCAGGCCTTGCCCCTTAGGTGTTCGGCTGGCTCATCAAAGCCTGAGAACCACTAGCTTAGAGGAAGCCAAGTCAGGCTTGTGCAGGGGGTGAGGGCAGCTGCTCGGACTGAGGAAAGTGCCACCCGACCAGCCCCTCACCGGCACCCAACATCCGCACTAGTACTGAGCTATGCATTCCGTTCCTTTACACGCCCAACGTCAACCCCGTGGGCTGCTTCCACTGGGTAGAGAGCATGGCCACTGGGAGGAAGCTCTGCACCTGGCAAGCCTCGTTTGAAAAGAAAGAGAAGGGCCTCCCTGCACTGCAGAGGGAAAGGAGCTGAGCCTGAGGTGGGGCGGGGGGGTCACTAGGAAGATCATAGGGGGGCGCCCTGGGACCGGGTGTGCACATGAAGCCGGAAGGGCTTCCCCGTTCCCTTTACCGGGGCTGGAGAGAGACACAGAAGTGGGTCTGGAGGAGAGTGGAGTGGAACGAAAGGAAAGCTGGCAATTCTTCGGAGGGAGTAGAACCAAAGATTGGTGATACAGAGGGAGCAAAGAAGCCCGTGTCTGTGCAGGAGGGAGACTTCCTTATGAACACTGAAAGGGAAGCTGTCTGATGGAATAGGAACCAAAAAGGTTACCCAAAAATGTCCTAAATGGTAAAGGGAGCCTGATCAGGAAGTGTTCAGGAATCCCTGTTCTAAAGAGGAGAAAGTACCACACACACACACAAAATCTCAATGTCCTTTCTTTTTTTTTAAAGATTTGATTTAGCCCTTTGGGAGAGCGAGCACACGAGGGGGGGAGGGGCAGAGGAAGAGGGAGAAGCAGACTCCCCACTGAGCAGGGAGCCTAACGAGGGGCTCGATCCCAGGCCCCAGGATCGTGACCTGAGCTGAAGGCAGACGCTTAACCCAACTGAGCCACCCCAAAAAAGGTCAATTTCTAAATGAAAATTTTTAAGATCTCATATTTTCTGCTTCTGTTCAGGTGGATAACGTGTGTGTGCGTGCACACATGTGCATACCTAAACATAATCTTCAACTCGATCGTCAAAATCCTTCCTCCTTTAGGCTTAGAAGCAAGTCAGGGCTCACATGAAAGATGAGTGGTTCGGTCGGTCCCTTTCGGAGGAGCTGGCCCCGTGGACTGATGAGTCTGTGTGATTGCAGAGGCTGCTGGTGTGCCTGGAGGAGGCCATTTACATTCACAACATCAAAGACATGAAGCTGTTGAAGACCATCCTGGATGTCCCTGCAAACCCAACAGGTGAGCTCCAAAATCGGGGGAGAGGCCCCCGCACCCCAAAATCTCCTACCCAGCTGCTTCCACTGGCTGGCTTCCCTCCTCAGTCAAAAACCTGAAGCAGCGTTCTTATGGGTTCAAGTCTCAGTGATGTGTACCTTGCAGGTTTGTCTTCATGGTGGCGGAGCCCAATTATGTTGGGCTGTCACCTTTCAGGACTGTGGCCTGCGAGAATCCCCTTTCTTCCAGGACCCATTCCCAGCAAATGTGTCAAGGCGCTTAAGGTAGACGCATAGGAGATTTCGTGCATCTGATATTAAAAGGTGTTTACCCCTAATTATTTTCTGTGGTTGTTCCCTACAGAGTAGGTGTAATAATTTGAAGCAGGTTTTGACTTGGTGTGTCTGCGCGAGTTGGAGAAAGGCTCTGAGGAATGTGTTTTATGATGTTACAATGAAATGTCTACTTCGGGGATGTGCTGGGATACTTGGTCTTCACTAAATCCCTCGGATACGACACTGTTGAACCAGTCCCCCACGTAAGAATGGGAGTAGACTGGATTTGGTAGATTGAAAGAGCAGATGACGAGTATGAGCTCACTAAGCAAGGAGGAAACGAGAAAGAAGCCATTGGTTGTGTGGGACGGTGAGGGGTCATCACATAGAGCAGTTGGCGTATCCAGGGATTCAGGTTAATATCTGTGAACTGAATTCCAGGTTACTATCAGTAAGTGACAGCTTCTGTTTACGGCAGTTTCCTCATTCTTTGACTTTCACTAAATTTCAAGGTCTGTATGGCCCAACCCAAGTTACCGGGGTTCTTTGGGCCTCAGATTTTTTATCTGTAAAATGGGGTGGGAGTACCCATCTCGCAGGATCAGCTGAGAATTACAAGAGCTCTTGTTCATGAAAGTGACCAGCTCCCAGCCCGCCACGCAGTAAAATCTCCTATGCCTGCTTTCCTCCTCTCATCTCTATTATATACGTATAATAAATTTCAATTACATAGATCCCCTCTTTGCTAACCTCAGTGCTTTAAAATTTCAGCCATGAAAAAATATATTTTCAAAAATCAAAGCCATTGAGGCCATTCGAAAATTCTGTGAGAGGATGACTTTAAAGCGTATTTCATAAAACGGAGGATGGCAAGTGAAGGAGCTGCGGATGTCAGTTTTTTGGTCTAGGAACGTGAGGTTGAACTGGACCTACTGAAGATGCACTACGTGCCCCCGCCGACAGCGGGCGCTGTCGGATACAAATGTGGCGCGCAGCCCTCGGGACCCAGAATGTGGCCACGCCAGTCCCTGGAGACAGGCACTTTGCGGGGCCAGGCCCCAGGGTGGGACTGTGGGGTGCAGACCGCTGAAAGCAAGATGTGCTCTTCTGCGAGGGCAGGCAGGAGAGGTGCTGCCGAATCCCAGCAGAACTCCCAGCAGGAGTGGACCTGAGTGGGACCTTGATGGATTTGGGCAAGGGACCATCCAGGTGGCCAGAAAGCTAGAAGCTGCCTTGCTTCTCCATTTCTCTTGGAAGATAGGAGTTGGCACAGTCAGGCCGCTGTCCAGTGGAGGGGGCTGTGTGTTAGCGCTGTGGTCGCCTTCCCTTGCCACTCCCGCCGCATGCTCAACCCACCAGACAGCCCCGCCTGCCTGCAGGACTGGGCCCCTTCCTCCCGTGAAAAGCAGTTTCTCCCCAACTACTCTTAATTTCTAGCAAATGGAGCTGTTTCCTTAGCTCAGAAAAGTCACTGGTTGCCTCTCTTTTTGCAGTTTAAACAGGGAGAAAAGAAGGCTTGAATGGGTGGGCCTTTTGTATTTTATGTTAGAATGGGTATTATTTATAAAGGAATAATTTTATCTCGAGAAAAAGTAGAAACAGTGGGAGATGTTTTCCCCTCTCAGATAAACGTTATGAATGGATTCAAGGACAGAGTTAGCATTTCCTTCTGAAAGACCCTGGGAGGGTTGAAAGACCAAAATATGTCTTCTGACACCTTTGATGTTCTTTGGAGAGATAGCCCAAGACTTTTTTTCAAATCTTGAAATTTATAATTATCATCTCAACTTCCACTGAGCTCCCTTTTTTCTCCAGTAAAAGAGATGTGATAATGGTTATCCCACAGAGTTATCTTGGGGAGGATTAACTGAGGGCAGGCAGCAAGAGCAACGGCTAGGCTCATTCCCTGGCCCAGCCCCTGCCTGGAGGGCAGCCTGACCGTGGTCAAAGTTACACTTGCCCAGACATGACCAATTCCTCACCCAGCAGACTCAGAGCTGTCAAGCCCAGGAATGTAAAATTTTCAGAGACTGGGAGTCTCCTTTATTTGTTCTCATTCTCTCATTTATTTTCTACACGAGAACATAAGATGGAATCTCGGGCTCTTGATTTGATCGGTGCTTCATGTGTACACGAGGGAAACAGAGTCCCTTGTCCAACTGGCTGGAGGACACTGATGCTGAGCGGCTTGTAACCTAGTGAATTACAGATAAATGACACACACAGAGCTCTATCTTGGCTCCTCACCCTGCATCTCATGCGGCTGTAAATTTCCTTCCTTTTGTCTGTTTGTGTCTCGGCCATTCCTGTTGTGTCGAAGATTGCAGGCTGTTTCCTTTAAAGGGTTTGGCCAGACGGGGCTCGAAGTTAATTTCCGGCCAGCACAGCAGTGTGTGTGCTGAGCAGTGAGGGTGGAGATGTCCACACAAGTTCAGCCAAGTGCAGAACTCGGCTGTGCCATCATCTTACAACCGTGTACCGCACACCGAGGGAGCCGTCTATACCACCCAGCAGTGTGTGCAGTCGAACAAGGTAGCGGTTCATTCCCCAGCCGGTGCTCTTTCTGAAAAGGGTAATACAGGCGGGGTAAATGACTCTCATTTGCAGTCGCCTGCAACACTTGCAAATACAGAGATTTCTTTCTATTTTTGAAAATTGGAAAGCATCTTCTGAGACATTAATCAACCCAGGGGGAACTGCAACGTATAAATCACTGTTAACTTGTTTTAAGTTTGTCAAATCATACTATAAATACCAAGGTGAGGGTGATTTAGAATCACAGGACTTCCTTCTGATTCCAGCCGATGATCCGATTGGTTCTTGCACGGCAGAAGAATTACAGCCCAACAATTTCAGGAAAGTTCCAGCTGACAGTGATTTATGAGAATGAGTGTTGATTCTAAAACAAATCCAAAAGTCACATCAAAACCTGATTCCTACATAGAAAAAAGACTGGAAGAAAATATGCTCAAATATTGAGAATAGCGAAGAGCCTGTAGATTTTAGAATAACAAGTGATTTTTTTTCTCTTACTTCATACTTTTTCGGACTCTGCAAATCTTTTACACTATGACTTTTCTGTTGTAAAATGATATCAGAGACAAAGCTTATTTCCTTCCCGAAGAAGGCTTTGTGTGACACCTGTCATGGAAACAGAAGACGGGTAGAATGGTAATCTCTAAGCCTGAAGCAAGCTCTTGATGCTTTCCTCGGGGGCTTCCAGAAGGAATAAAAATGCATTCTTGTAGCTGTTTGGATTTGTCTGAGAATTGGGCCATAGGAAATCGAAGGAACTCCTGTTGAGCATTTCTGGGGACCTTCATTAAGTCCACAAAGCTTGGTGTGCAGGATCTGCTGGCTAAATTCAGGTGGATTGGCGGAAGTGCAAGCCCAGAGGCGAAGCTCTCAGATAAGTGGTACCTGTCAGAACACGCGTGCACTGGCCATCATCCTCTCCCTGTTAGAATCGAGTGTCAGCCCGCTCTCTATTAGATATTACAGAAGGTTCGATGTCAGCTGAAGGAGCTTGAAGCTTGTCTTCCCTTCTGGAATATTTACACTCGTTAACAAAAAAACTAAGAAGATCATCTCACACCTGTCAGAATGGCTCTTATCAAAAAGACAGAGATGCAAAGTGCTGGCGAGGATGTGGAGGAAAGAGAACCCTCGTGCACTGTGGGTGGGAATGCAAACTGGCACAGCCGCTGCGGAGGACAGGGTGCAGGTCCTCAAAAAATTAAAAGCAGAACTACCACATGACCCAGCGATCCCACTTCTGGGTGTTTATCCAAAGAAAATGAAGACAGTAACCCAGACAGATAATCTGCACCCCCATGTTCATCGCAGCATTGCTTAGAAGAGCCAAGACATGGAAACACGTCTAGTGGATGAATGGATAAAGAAAACGTGGTACATACATATGTACAGTGGAATGTTCCTCAGGCATTAAAAAAAGGAAATCTTGCCATTTGGGACCTTGAGGGCATTATGCTAAGTGGGTTGAAACAGACAAAGAAAGGCAAACACCGCAAATACTGTATCATCTCACTTCTATGTGGAATCTTTAAAAAAAATAAAGATACAAAGAACAGACTAGTGTTTGCCAGGGATGGGGAGTTGGGGGAGGGTCTGAAATGAAGGAAGAGGGTCAAAAGTTACAAACTGCAGTCATAAATAAGTGACGTGGATGTAATGTACAGCATGGTGGCTATAGTGAATAATGCTGTGTTGCATATCTGAAAGTTGGTAAGAGAATAAGTCTTGAAGAGCTGTCATCACAAGAAAAAAAATTTCATCAACTGTGTATGGTGACGGATATGAATTAGACTCACTAAACTGTCACTCCCTCGAGATATAGTATAGCCAAATATCCGATTGTTATGTTGTCTATGTCAATTACACCTCGATTAAATTTTTTAAAAACCCAAACTCTAAGGGCAACTGGAAGTTATCTGTCCAAGCTTTCTGCTCAAAGACCTCCTAGTTCCCCCTGCCACAAAGATAGGCCTTGGTATTTTCAGATGGAGGATGTAAGTAAATGAAGATTTGGCATCGTAGAATGTTAAAGCTGGAAAGATCACTGTAGGTAGCCCCCTGAGGCCACAAATAACCCAGCCAGAGTCATACAGTGGATGGCAGACCGGGATCTTGACTCCGTGTCCTCAGCCCATCTCTGCCAAGGAGATGTTCTTAAAACCCTGCCTTTTTTTCCCTGACAGCTTTGTCGAGCTATAATTCACATGCCATATGATCTGCCCCTTTAAAGTGCACCTTTCAATAGCTTTTAGTATATTCATAAAGTTGTGTAACCATAACCACAATCAATTTTAGAACCTTTTCATCACCCCAAAAAGAAACCCCATAGCTCTTAGCCACCACCCTCCCATGCCCCTAGCCCCAGGTAACTAATCTACTTCATGTCTCTCTAGATTGACCTATTCCGGATATGACATATAAGGGATCATTTAATATGTGGACTTTTGTATCGGGCTTCTTTCACTCACAGGTTAGAGCATGTATTCGTCCTACATCTAATGATCTTCCATCACAAGGATATTATTTACCCATATTCATTAGTTGAGAGACGTTTACATTGTTTCTACTTTTTGACTCTTATGAATGATACTGCTTTTTATGTGGCTGTGTGTTTTAATTTCTCCTGGGTATATACCTAGGAGTAGAATTCGGGGCTTCTAGGATAACTCTGTGTTTAACCTTTTCAGGAGCTGCCGGACTGTTTTCCAAAGCACTGCCCATGTTACATTCCCGGCAGCAGCACAGGAGGGTTCCAATTATCTGTCTTTTTGATTATCGCCATCCGTGTGGGTGTGAAGTGGTGTCTCATTGTGGTTTTGATTAACACTGCTTTTTTTAAACCTTCATGCTCAGAAACCTCCGGCGAGTACCCACTGCATTTGTAAGGCCTTAACTCTTTGGTGTGGTCCTCAAGTCCTTCCCCAGTTGCTACGTCCAGTCTTACCATCTCTTCTGCTAATAGCCCTATGGGAACCCACCATGCAAGCCAACCCGACCTCCCCTGCTCTTCCCTTCTGTTTCACAAGACCAGAATGTCTTCCACCTGCTAGCTGCTCTTGAAATTGCACTTGGACTGCAAGGAGCCCAGATGAGATGGGGGAACTGAGGCTCCCAGAGCAAAACTGGGAAGATAGGAGACTCTGGACTCTCTCCCTAAGGCTGGGGCTGGGAGGGGTCCTGTGCAGGCAGGGGTCACAGGATGCCAGAGCATGCAGGAGAGGGGTCTGCCCTTAGTCACTTTCCGCCCATAGTTCTGTGTGGCAAGTGATAAGAGCACAGCCCTGGCTTTGTCCTCATCAAAGCCAGAGAGTGGGCAGGAGGACCTTGGTTTCAGTTCTCAATGTTGAATTGTTTTTCTCTGCTTCTCCCCCTGGCAGATTAGGTTGGGTGCGTTTTAGTCTGATGTCAAGTTTTTCTTATACTTGTATAAAAAACCCATTTAATATACTGACTTGTGGGGCGCCTGGGTGGCTCTGTCGGTTAAGTGTCCGACTCTTGGTTTCAGCTCAGATTTTAATCTCAGGGTCGTGAGTTCAAGCCCTGCACTGGGCTCTACACTGGGCATGGAGCCTACTTTAAAAATGTGTGTGTGTGTGTGTGTGTGTATACACACGTATACACTAATTTGTAACAAAGATGTCAATTGCGTTTTCATTTAAAAAGATGTCTCTCTTGCCTAATCTCAAAGTTCTTAATCTGATCATGCTTTTGGTTCTAATAATTCCTTGAATTCACTTCTGTCACATGCACACAGCTCTACTATTAATCCAGACCATTGCTGTAAAAATCCTATCAAGACAGACATTTGGCTTAGAAATGGACAGCTTCTAAATAGGTCCTTCCCCCCACCCTCTGCCTCCTGGGTTCTCCAACTTGATAGGACTGGCTAGCTGCAGGGAGTCACCTGTAGGAAGGCTAAATTCACAGCAGGAAGATTTATTTCCATGAAGAGTAAATCCTCTCATAGCCTTAGAGACTAATGAAAGAGAAATAGGTGTTGTTTCAGAGCCCTGTAGTAAAATGTGAAGAAGAGCTTTTTCAGTATTCTGAGTTCTGACTGCTTCGCTGCAGTGAAGACCCGGCCAGTGTCAAGCGTGAATTTACTTTATGGGATTCCCTTGATTACAAGAATAAGCCACTGAAAGATCTGCTGAGCCGTTCCTCCCCTCGCCAGTAGGTGGCGCTGTAGCCGCGCTGTTTTCAGATGCCCTTTCCAGGGGACACTGCTTTTCATCTGCAGTCCATTCTTTGCCAGGTCTGTGTGCCCTCTCTATCAACCATTCCAATTCGTATGTGGCCTATCCCGGAAGCCTGACTACGGGCGAGATTGTGCTTTACGATGGACACTCCCTGGTGAGTTGGCAGCGACCCGGCTGACCCAGCCCACCTGCTTGGCTGTGTGGTCAATGGCAGGTGGTGCACAGGCTCTGTTGTGGTGGGGCGAGGTGTGGAGGGAGAAGCAGCACGGGGGGAGCTGGTTCCAGCCACAGTGGTTGGGTGTGGAGGAGAAGGTAACAACACCTGCCCTCACTGCCATCAGTCAACTGGGAGGCAGCACGCCAGCCTGGGTCAGACATAGACAGTGTTGTGGAAATGACCTGCTAGCTGGTGGCCTATTGTCAGATTGAAGGTGTCATGCTGTGCCATGTCACAGTGACCGGGCACGGATGTTTCACATTTTCTGTCCTCTGCGCTGAGGCTTCACAGAACAGGGCGGGATTGCTGCAGGAAGTCCCCGAAAGCCATGTGCAAGGGGAGCCGTGGCAGCATCACTCCGCATTGGGCATACAGCTGGCTGTCCATCTTCCCGGGGGCAGGAAGAGGGATAGAAACGGAGGCAGAATCTAGATAGACCAGAAAAGGATGTACAGCTTATGTGGCCTGGAGAGTGAGAGATAGGGGGCCCAACAGATGAGGGAGGGCATTGCGGAAGAGAGGAGGAAGGGGAGGGAGAGGAAATGCATCTTCCCGCTTCCCCAGCATCAGTATCCATTTTCCCTTGTCACCAACAGAAAACAGTCTGCACTATTGCTGCCCACGAGGGGACGCTGGCTGCCATCACCTTCAATGCCTCGGGCTCCAAACTAGCGAGTGCCTCTGAAAAAGTGAGTGCACTGGCCGTGACTTCAACTGGGCTCCCTTGGGGCCAAAGATCTGATGAGCTGGGCTGGGGGATAAGGACTGGCTGGTCCCTGGGCCTACTTGGAATCCATTTCCCAGGGGAACCTCTAACCCGTGATGCTGTGTATATGGATACATATTAAAGACACTTGACACGGAAACTTGTGGTATTATTGACAAATGTACATGCACATCCTCCCTAGATACAGACTGAGGCTGCATTTCATAAACGGTGTAAACAACGTGTTGTGTGCTATTTGGCAGGAGAGAGCGATCTCTTCCTACTGGAAAGCCCAGGGAAGGTGATCAAGTTGAATTTCAAATGCAGTGAAAAGCATGTGTATTTTGACAGACCGAGACTGAATATTCTGGGAAGCCCCAGCATTTCGAGCATCCACTCACACAGAGCCTTGGGCTAGGCAGGGAGGGAAAAGGGAAACAGTGTTTCACACACGGTCCAACTGCTCTCTTTCAGGGCACTGTCATCCGGGTGTTCTCCGTACCTGACGGCCAAAAGCTCTACGAGTTTCGGAGAGGCATGAAAAGGTCTGTGCTCACCGTGGAACCCGTTTTACGGGAGCCACCCAAGTCCCGCAGTGGACGGCTGGCAGCTGTCTAGGGGGAGCAGGGAGGGCGGCTGTGTGCCCTCCTCTCCCCCGGAGGAGGTTAACTGCCTGCGACACCGCGCTGGGTGCTTAGTAGACCTGAGAACACGGCCACTCTTCTAGCACAGGACCTCAGCCACGGGAGCCCTTTTCTGATGTGTGCAAGGGCAGCTAGCAAAGGAGGAGTGAGAGAGAGCAAGCAAGTCACCATCCAAAAGCAATTCGTCAAGTGTGATGGGCCGGGATCCTAGCGGCTGTAGCATTTGCAGCTGGATCTGTGCACAGAGCAGCTGGAGAACGTCCAAGATGACAGGAAGGGGGCGGTGCCTTGTTACTTCCCGCCAGAGACTGTGCCCCTTTACGAAGCTTCCCATCGTGAATTTCTAAATGCGAATGACACAATGTCAGGGGACTTTGAGAATACCTAGACTCTCCGGGACACATTGAGTTTTCTTACAAAGCTGGTTTTTGAACTAGAAAGCAGCTACCCTCACCTTTCTGGCTCACTAGTCTGTCTCTGCGTCGCTGTGTTCCTAGGTACGTGACAATCAGCTCGCTGGTGTTCAGTATGGACTCACAGTTCCTCTGTGCCTCGAGCAACACCGAGACCGTGCACATCTTCAAGCTGGAGCACATCACTAACAGGTGGGTAAGCACCAGACATCAAATATGCATGCACCGGAGGAGTCAGCATAAGTGATCTCTGCTCTTTCTGAATGCCATGCACTCGGCCTTCCTGGCTAGGTCTTCCCCGAAGGGGTGGTGTCATGCCCGGAAGCACAAAATCCAGGGCCACCCCTCTGACTTCACACCCTGGCTCTGCCCCTGGCTGCCGCGCGCTAGGAGAGCCAGGCAGGTAATTTCATCTTTCTGTACCTGAGTACAAAATGATCATCGATGCATCTTGGGCCGGTCATGAGGATTAAGTGAGCTCCTTGAGCTGAAGTGTTTAGCGTGGTGCCTGGCACCCAGTAGACAATAAGTACTGGGCAGCGAAGCTACGGGGACAGGAATCTGCGAATCCCACCGTCGCGCCCACAGCTGAGCATGTGGCCGACACTTTCAAAGCCTGTGGCGGCACAAGGGCCCGGAGCGTAGTAGGCCTTAACCTGCAGCCAGGGGTATAGGTATTAGTTTCCTTTCGCTGCTGTAACGAGTGACCACAGGCTTAATGGCTTAAAACAGCACAGGTTCGGTATGTCACAGTTCGCTGGTCCAGGACGGCATGGCGAGTTCTGTGCCCAGGGTCTCACAAGGCCGGAATCCGGGTGGCAGGCAGCCCTTCTCTTATCTGGAGCTCGGAGCCCTCTTCCAAACTCAGTCCTGTTCCTAGTGAGAACTCCGGTCCTTGCAGTGGTAGCAGTGAAGTCCTTGCATCCTTGGTGGCCCTCAGCTCAAGAGGCCACCTGCCTCCCTCCTCGCGTAGCCTTCAATCCAGCAATGCTGCACTGATTCCTTCCTGTGCTTTGGACTGCTCCGACTTTTCCTTCTGCCCTCCCTGTCTGCCACCAGCTGGAGAGATCTCTCTGCTTTTAAGAGCTCTTGTGATTAGATCAAGCCCAGCTGGATAATCTCGCTACGTCTGGGGATCTGGGCCATGTAACATAATACGGTCACCGGACGGCTCATTCGTCACCATCACATGTTCTAGGAACCAGGGCGTGGAATCTTAGGGCCATTCCTAGAAATTCCGCGGTGGTGTGTGAGCAATCGAATATATGTTAACTACCCGCGGTGCGCAGGCCCACACCTACCCTTGAAGATATCCCACACTGGAAAGGATTCTCCCACCCAACCATTGTCCGCGGCAGTGTCACCTCGGCCAGCCCTCTTCCCAAGATCAAGATCCTGCTTCTGGTAGCATAGTAAATGGTCCACACCTTCCTCAGCCAACCTCAGATGCCTCATGTCTGCTGACTCGTTGGTGCCAGGACAGGAAATTGAGACATGAGGTGTTAGCGAGGGCAGTGAGTCTCGTACATGGATAGAGCACTGTGCAGTCCATGGGGTCTTCTCACACACGTCCTCCCTCGGTTCCCCACGAGAGTCCTGGAAGGCAGGAGTAGACGTTCCGTCGCTGAGGCCACGGGGGTTCAGAGCGTTTCCGCGTGTTGCTCAAAACCGGCCCCTGTCTACAGGTCCCAGGGTCCACACGGAAGTGCCATGTTTTACCCCCTGCCAGGCTTCTAGAGCTGCTCCAGAGCGGAAACCCCAGAGGTGTCTAAGAAATGTCCCAAGGACTTACTTCCATGCCAGGTTTCACAGTTGTGCCAAGAGCGGCCCCTCTTCTGTAACTGAAAGAATTCTCCTGATGTGGTGGAACGTCTATGAGAAGAATACTTTCTCCATCTAATTAGCAAGATACAGTACTTGGCCTCTGTTCTGTGTGTCCGGTAGAGTGCATGTCTGTCCGGCACTGTACCAACCACTGTTAGGTACGTGTCGGTGTGTGTCTGTCTGACACCCATACCCGGCTTCTGTCCGCCTTCCTCTGAAACTCCATCCAAGGGCACCAGCAACCGAGTCAGTAAGTGCCAAAGGTTTTTCAGGCCTGGTTCTGTCTTCCCTCCACAGGCCAGTGCCATGCTTTTTGCCGGGAAACCTTGTCCCCCCACCTGGTGCCCGAAACCCCAGGGACTGCTCTCTCCCAGCTCCTCGGTGTTCTTGGAACCCCGCAAGTGTCCACACCTGTTCATGGCCATCCTAGAGCTCAGTGTTTGTCCTGTGGTTCTTCTTTTTTTTTTTTTTTTAAAGATTTTTTTTTTATTTATTTATTTGACAGAGATAGAGACAGCCAGCGAGAGAGGGAACACAAGCAGGGGGAGTGGGAGAGGAAGAAGCAGGCCCATAGCAGAGGAGCCTGATGTGGGGCTCGATCCCGTAACGCCGGGATCACGCCCTGAGCCGAAGGCAGACGCTCAACCGCTGTGCCACCCAGGCGCCCCTGTCCTGTGGTTCTTCTGACCCTGCGTGGTTTCCCTAGAGCTTTTATCTGTTTTCTGGACTTTTCTATCACTTCTCAGACAGCTTGTAGAATGTAAGCCCAGATCTCGTCAGGAGCTGTTGTGATAGTTCAGAGCACAGGAGGGTGGCTGGGCTGCTAGGATGACCTTCAATTCCGAGGGGCCATGACAGAGTGACCCCAAGCCACTGCTCTAGCCCTGTCTTCATCTGACTTCATTATTGATGCTTAAGACAGGAAGTTGCCATTTGAACTCATTTCCCTGTCCAGGCTCTCCGGTTTCCGTCAGTGATCTCAGGGAGCTGGGAACAACCCCTTCCTCCCGAGTGGCTCTTGACCTTCCCCTCAGCCGTCCATGAAGTATTAGCCCCGTGATGGCTCACACTGGCCTCTGCAGCCCTGTTCCTCTGGCCGCCACAGCCCTGTTCCTCTGGCCACTGCCCCAAGCTAAGTCTTGACCATCTCCGGTCTGCTGGTTAAGTCTCACTCCTCCTGGGCTCTTCTTACCAGTCCATCCTGTATCTTCTCAGTGTGCTGGTTTTCTGGAAGTGTTCCTTTAAACCTGACCCTTCCTCCTCAGAAACCGTTACCCCCCGCTTCAGCTCTGGGAAAGAAGTCCCAGCTCCACCAGCCTGGCCTTCTAGGCCCTTCCTGGTGCACCCTACCTGCCATGCGGCCTTCCAGCCTCGGGCACCTCAGCCAGACCAGCTTGGCTGTGCCTCCCAGAGGCCTTGTTCACCTGCTTCTTCATCTGCGGGGCCCTCCTCCTGCCTTTCTGTCCCACCGCACCCCACAGCTGAGTCGGACCTGCCTGCAGAGCCCAGCCCCGCGGCCGCCACCCCCAGGACACCCCAGTCAGTGCAGACACCGTCTTATCGAATAGCGTCTGCCGTGTGCCACGCACAATGTGAGCCCTTCGGTGGGGGTCACCTGTTCGGTGCTCATGGCAGCCTGCCAGGTGGCATGTTAGCTGACAGGTTATCCCCGTTTCCCAGAGGGGAATATGGGAACTGCGAGGTAAAGGAACTCCATCCACTTCTCCCTCCTCCGTGGTCCTGGAGTAGCTACTACCTGCCCCGTGCACGTGGCACCTGCCATTTTACGTCTCTGTGCCGTGTCTCCACTGGAAACGCAGAGCCCGGACAGTATGCCTCTTCGTAAATCCCACCCAGTGGCACAGAGCTCCAGGGCAAGCAGGACAGGTGTGTTTCATGATGCTCGGGATCACAGAATACCGGCAGAACCCCTAAAAGGGGCCCTCGGTTTCAGATGGGAACATCAAGGCCCAGGGGGGTTTGTCCAAAGACCACCGAGCCGGTTGGTAAACAGAGTGAGAAATAAACCCCCATTCTTCTGAGCTGTGGCGTGTGTTCCCCACCAGCCTCAGGCCCTGTAGACAAGTGGCCTCTCAGCAGGTGCTCCCGGGAGTGCGTGTGGCCACCCTGGTCTTTGATGCGCCCCCAGCATGCACTGCACAAAGGCAGGGGTGTGCCCCTACCCATTCCCACCTCTCACCGACAGAGCAGCCACCCCGAGTCCAGCAGATGCCCTGCGATGGAGTCTGATGACTGCAGGGGATGCACCAGGTCCCTCTGAATTATCTCCACCATTGGGAATCACCGGGGACCAGGGTGGCTTCAGGGCTGTAATCAAAGACCGCCCAAAGCACCTTGCCCGGAGGTTTGCTTCCCACTCAGTCTGGCTAGGGAGGCCTTGACCCTGAGATCGTTCTGTTCTTCCACGGCCCGGGACAGGCTTGAGCTTCGTTTTCAGAGTCTAGATAGCGATCCCATCTCGTGCCCGACCCTGGCCCCCTTCTTAGAAATCTGGAAATCAGACTAATCATCGCATGTAACTTCTTTAATGTAGGCAGGCGGTAGCACCGGGAACCTCTTAACAGCTTTGCAATGGCCCTTCCGAAGGACAAACAAGCCCTTGATGCCCTTGTGGTATTGCCAGGATAGTACGTCCCGAGCCGCTGCGGGTGGGCAGAACATGACGCTAAGGCACAGTTCCTTCCTGGTGCAGCGAGCACAGCTCCTAGCGCTTGGGCGTGCGGAGAGCTGGCCCGATGCCCAGGCCCGCGGGGCCGTCTCACCTCCACTGTGCCTTGCTCCCCCAGCCGACCAGAAGAGCCTTCAACCTGGACTGGCTACATGGGAAAAATGTTCATGGCTGCTTCCAACTACCTCCCCACCCAGGTGTCAGACATGATGAACCAGGACAGGGCCTTCGCCACCGGACGTTTGAATTTCTCTGGCCAGAGGAATATCTGCACCCTCTCAACGTACGTATGGCCCCGCCCACCCACCACCAGGCAAAATCTTGTACGGGTATGTTTGCTCAGAGCGCAAAATCCCCAAACACGTGCAGAGAGCCAAACAAGGACAGAAGATGGCCAAGAGGAAGGGTGAGCAGCCTCGAAGCCTGCCGTGTCCGTCAGCTGCTTTTCTTCCCCGGTCGTTGGGCATATTCTGGGGTTGGGGGGCAGCTGGAAGCTGGCACGGGAGCCCCAACTTTCTGGTGATAATGACACGGTCTTGAAAGCAGTTCCCGTTCTTGGTAACACTGTGACAAGGCCCTAGTTCCACGGTCCGGGTTCAGACACCTCTGGGCTTGACAGATACTTTATCTAAGTGGTTTAAAGGAGTTTGTTAAAGAGGCTAAACATTTATTTTTTTTTAATTTGATAAAACTAGCCAGCAACACGGTGAGCTGTTTTTGTCCTTTGTCCTTTCTGTCACTGTGAAAGGCAGAGTCCCACGTGCACCAGAGGCCGTGTCCCACTCAGGTCAGCAGATGCTTTAGCTGGGCAGTGGCTTTTCACAGAGTAATAGCGTGCACACACCTCCTTTTGTCTCATCCCCACAATTATTTTCAAAGACAAGAAAAAATCCTCGAGGTAGATCACTAAGGCCAGAATGCCAAGAGAGAGCCAGAAACCCAGAATGGGGGGGGGGGGCCCGCGGGCCGGGCACAGGTTTCTCGATGGCAGGAGAAGCAGCTAGTGTGACAGCTGAGGCGGGGAGGGTTCACGCTTGAAGCTGGCCCAGTACCCGTCTCTGCGGTGATCACAGCACGTGTTTTCTTTGGCTCTTAGGATCCAGAAACTGCCGAGGCTTCTGGTTGCATCATCTGATGGCCACCTTTACATCTACAATTTGGACCCTCAGGACGGAGGAGAATGTGTCTTAATCAAGACCCACAGGTGAAGAGACTAGTTTCGCAAAAGCCTTTTAAGAGCTGGTTGTCACTGGGCCAAGAATGACAAGCGTCAGTGCCCTTGCTTGTCTTCTCCGGCTTTCCCAGTGGCAGACCTCAGGCAGGCACCCATTTTGTGCCAGGCTCCATGTCAGGCGCCCTCACCACACAGGACACTTCCAGAAAAGTGCTGGGATGAGTAACACACACTTGAAGAAAGGGAATGTCTTCCTGTGGCCTTTCCTCCTCGTACATAATGGGTGCTCAAAAATGATGCCCAAATGGAATCAAGAAGTTCTCTTGACGTCTGTGACCGAGAACAAGGCGACCCCTTCCTGCTGTGACAGGACAGCGCCAACTGCCCCTGCTGCCTTGCCCTCAGAAACCCCCCTTGCGAGCGTGGGTTAGCGTCCTTGCCAGGGTGTATCAGGAAGAGCCAAGGGCCGATCTTCGCTCAGTAAATGTAACAGAAAGGGGTCACTGTGAAGTTGCGTGACTGACCCCGGCCGCTCAAGGTCGCTGGGAGGTCACGTACCCAGCGGTGTCCGGCTCGGTCTATACTTTAAGCTCAAGTGAGCTTCCTAGTGCTTTTGGCGGTACCGGGATATGTGATGATCTCTTTTTTTCTCCTCCCTTCCCCCCCCCCCCAATTGCTGCAATTAGCTTGCTTAGCTCAGGAACAACAGAAGAAAATAAAGAAAATGACCTCAGACCTTCATTACCTCAGTCTTACGCAGCAACTGTAGCCAGACCAAGCACCTCGTCCGCCTCCACGGTGCCAGGTGAGTGTGGTTGTGGGGGCCTGGCCGGGGGCGCCGTGGGGGCGCACTTCTGACCGCGCTTTCTGTCTTCACCGGCACGTGTGGATGGAACGCTCTCCCCGAACCACTTACCTCCTCCTGGGTGCGGCCACGAGAACAGCCTTTAAAGTCAGGTCCCGAAACCTGGCAGGCACAGCCCAAAATTGTTGCCTCCCCACCAAGTCGTGTCCACCCTTGGCCTCTCTGAGAATCGGCAACAGGTGGAGGGCTGGAGGTGCCTGGGGTAGAGGGTGGGGGAGGTCAGCCTGAGGCTTGGAGACCACAGCCGGTGGGGATTTTGTCGCCTCTGAAGCAGGGTCTCTCCATTCAAAAGGCGAAGGCAGCTTCCCGTGGTTTCCCTGGAGGTCCTGCCCCGGGGGTCATGGCATAAGAAGAGCAGACCGTGGGGGCTTCTCTCATGTCTCGTTCTTGGTTTCCAGGTTATTCTGAGGACGGCGGAGCCCTCCGAGGAGAGGTTATTCCTGAACATGAGTTTGCAACGGGACCAGTGTGTCTTGATGATGAGAATGAATTCCCCCCTGTGAGCATTAGGAATCCCTAAAAGAGTGGCTCAGTCTGTGTGCTTAGAAGGAAACCTTCAGCTCGGGCAGGACGCGAAGTCACTGTCCCTGTTCTCTCGTCCTATAACAGCTAACCTCCTCTCTAATAGTCAGAAAGCCATAGCTGGCGCCGTGGGTTTCCGGCCCTACAGACTAGCCATCAGGTGTCGGGCTAAAGCCGGCAGCATTCGAATAACCGAATACTAATCCAGGGAGTCTCAGCGGCCTCACTACATTCGGAGGCCTGGAATCCTTAACTTGGCTTCCTTAGCACTCTCTGTGCTGTTCACAAGGTAGGAATTCATGCCTGCGGAAACTCCTGTTTGCCTGAGGCTCCGTTAAGGATGTCCCTGCTGAATACTGCCACCTTTTTGCTAAAGACCATGATCTAACCGGGCTGGGCCGCTGTGCTCTGCAAGCAAGCTAGACCCTCACCCCCCTCCGGCTCTCAGGGGCTGACCCCAGGCTCCCGGCGGCCATGTGGAGGGTGGGGGGCTCGGTGGAGGGCTCCCCTGCATTTCCCTGCATCCTGCTTCAGCCCTTCCGGCAGCAAGCACCCCCCCGGGTTGGCCGGGTGCAAGGCTTGGCTTCTTCCAGCACCCCCGACTGAAGCGAGGATTCTCGCCCTGGGCGGCTGCCAGGGCCTCAGCTTCTCATTCTTCAAACTTCCATTTCGAGCAACACCAGGCGACTCTCGTGAGCTGCGGTTAGAGTGGTATGGATAAGCCGAAAACCATTTAGGCTTGGAAGCCGTGTTTGGGCCCAGACTTAAGGGAGTTCAGAGCCCATTAGGTCTTGGTCTATAAGGTTTTCTCCTGAGCATTATTTTACATCAGTTGAAAATCCATTTGCAAAAGGATGGGGTGCAGGTCTAGTTTCTTTCTTGTATAAATCCTGGCATAATCTGGTCAGCCCAGTCAGGTTTAAGAAAAAAACAGAAAGGCTGTTTTGGGGCCCTCCGTGCATGACGAGAGGGCTGGGTGTGCAATTGCCCATAAAGGCTCTGCGGATTGTAGCTTGAGATCTACATTCCTGGCTTTGAACAGGCGGATTGCCAAATCCCGTGCCAACAAGCCCAGTTGACATTTTCGGGGTGGAGCGCAGTGGTTCTTAAAAATACTCATTATAAATATAAAAACGGCTGTTGGCTTGCTGCCTCCTGATAAACCAGTTTTGTCTTTGGGTTCTCACGCCCCGACTAGCCATAAAGGGAGTTCTTCCGTCCCCCTCAGAAGCTGGCGGTCATTCACCTGAGGTTGTATCTTCCAGGAGCCAGAGCAGGGCAGATGCAGTGGGGATAAATGTGTCCCACTCTGTCCGGGTTTAGCGCCCTCACTCACTAGGTTCCATTTCAGTAATTTTGGTGAAAGTCTGTGACTGCTACCGAACACTACTGGATTATTCATTAGATCCTTAAATGTCATCGAAGTAAACCCTGCAACATCTTGTACTTACACAACTGGGGTACTTCAGATACTGGCTTTCAGAAGGTGGTCCCCTGCCAGAGAAAACCTGTATAAAATAGTAGGTACACTGTACAGATCATCTGTTTGGAGTTTAAAAAGAAAAACAGAGATGCTTAAAATCTAGGGGTAGAACTTGTCGAGAGGCCTGTTCACCTAAACACTGCCAGGAAGCTGGGTATGAGCTGCTTGTCCTGTCTCCCTCTTAAGGACCAAACGCATGGAAGTTGATGTAATTTGCATCCAGGATGTTTACTTAGACACAAAGAAGGCTTCCTGCCAGTGAGAGTGTTGATCACTGAATGAGATCCTTAGAGCTGGTGGTTGGGGTCATGGAGGCCATCAGACCCCAGCCCTGCCCTCCAGCCTCGAGGCAGATGGGGAGGACAGGGCTGAGCTTCTACAAGTTCCCGATGTCGTAGCAGACGGCCTTCTCCATCCCATCACACAGGGACCAGAGGTGTGAGGGCCACGGGGATGTCCTCTCGACACGGACCATCTCATGCCCTTATTGGCAATGATGTCCAACGGGAGAGGAGATGCTGGACAACTCCTTTCCCCACCTTCAGTCCGCATCAGTATGCCCATCACAGACACTTGGCCAGAATTCACACCTTTACCCACATCCCTTAAAAACTTCCAGAATTGTGAAAGGATCTTGAAGTCTCAGCGTGGTTAAAATCACTTCTCTTTTGGTTCAGATCATGGGCTTGCCTGGCTAATCTCATAAGGGGCTCCCTGGGCCTTTGCCTTCAGAACACAGGTCAGTGTGAGTGGGTCTTTTTTTTTTTTTTTTAATACACTCACACTTCCCTGGATATGATCGCTCTCATCTCCTTGGGATTTACTTTGCTCCCTAAACAGTGAGAGAAGAGAATTGATCGTTGCTAGTATCTTAGAAAGGTGCCATATTCGGGAAGCAGTTTTTATGGCAAGAACTTACCAACCCCTTACAAGTCTGCGTATTCACCAACACTAGTCTTACTCTCTGTGAGCAAGAGTAAGGGAATTGGGACCAAGGGTATTTACTGACTTTTTAATAGAGATTTGGCAGTCTGTGTTTACAAGTAAGGTGAACCTTTTTTTAAAAAACATGCAAAATACATATAAATGCACACACATAAGCACATATTTCTTTTTTTTTTTTTAAAGATTTTATTTATTTATTTGACAGAGACAGCCAGCGAGAGAGGGAACACAAGCAGGGGGAGTGGGAGAGGAAGAAGCAGGCTCCCAGCAGAGGAGCCTGATGTGGGGCTCGATCCCAGAACGCCGGGATCACGCCCTGAGCCGAAGGCAGACGCTTAACAACTGTGCCACCCAGGCTCCCCTAAGCACATATTTCATACGCAGTCAGTATTTTTTGAAACCGTGCCATATCGTCTACACCTAAGTAGGATGGGTGGATTTCCTGTGGCCATGAGTGAGGGTCAGTATGTGGATACACGGAAAAACTCTGCAGTGCCCAGCCTCCCCCTGCTGACCCCGCATAGGCACAGATCTGTTGATAATGCAGCCTGCCTAACCGCCTCTTCCTGGGAAGAGTAAGGCCATTCTGTTTTGATTTTGGTAGATAATCTTGTGCCGTGGAAGTCAGAAGGGCAAAACGAAGCAGTCATGATGAGAAGCGCACCTCAGAAATCAGGACACCCCCTATCAGGTGGTTTTGGAGAAAACAAGGAAGGTGGAAGAATGGAGTACAATTGTGTGTGCAGAAAGGGGGGCACGGCTCTCCAGGCTCTCCTCTGCCCCGGTTGCCAGTGGGTACAGGAGACACTGTATACACATCCTGCTATTCAAATTACGTTACAGCCATAGTGTCAATGCTAACTAACCATATTGGTCTATAACCGGAACTTTATATGATAAAGGGCATCCTTTTTAAATGTATGCCGTGTAAAAATGTACTTATAGGAAAATCTCTTTGAATTGTATTTCTTGTGTATTACATACATATAGAGAGGCTGTTTTCAGCCAGGCAAAGTATTTTTGCAGTGATTGCAATAAATCATTTATTACCTTTGAGTCCCATTTAGGACACTAATAATAAAATCATGGCAATGCATTTTTGAGGTTTTAAATTTTTATTTCTTCCTGGTTTTACGAAGGATGCCTAAAATCTTTAGAATGCAGTCGTTTGATCTTTAAGAGGGGGAGGAGGAGGGAGGCGGATAAGTCCAATCTGTGGGCTCTCCGGCGCTGAGATCCGGAAACATCTAACTTCGTACTAGTCTGCATCCGCGCTACTCGGGGTACCCACCACCCCCCGCCGGCAGCCACCCAGAAATGGAGCATCTCGGGCCCCACCCCAGACCTACTGAGTCAGAGTACGCAATTCCACGAGCTCCCAGGTGACAGGTATGCATATTAAAGATGGAGAGGCACTGCCCTAGATCCCAGTTGGGATGAATCTATGCTAAAGGGACCAGCCAAACTGGGTACAGAAAAAAGAAACTAAAATCTATGAAGTGCCGGTGCTGTGGCAGGTCCTATGGGAGGCATTTTCGCAAATCGCCTTCCTTCGTTCTCAAAGTCAGCTGGCAAGCTAGGTTTAATAATCGCCCGCGTTCAAAAGCAGAGCTTGAACCGGGTCTAACTCCAAAGCCCGGGTGCTCTCCGCTCAGCTCCGCACAGCTGTTCTCTCAAGCCCGCACGCAGGAAGGACCGCAGGGGGGGCAAAGCGGGGGCTTCGGAACAGAATTCTGAGACTTAGTTTTAGGGCATCTGGAGCCGGAGTGTGAACTTGCCCTCACTTCCTCACATCTGCCTGGGGGAAAATCGGTCCGTCAGGGGGTCTGGCAACGGCAGGCAACGTGGTGGGGATTGCAGCAGGGGGTCACGGAAGGATGGCGAGTGTAATCCGCTCTGGAGGTGTTGTCGCCAGCAATGTCTAGAATAACGTCGGCAAGAAGCTCTCTGACCCTGGGCAGGACGCCCTGGTATTCGGCACTACCTCTGTCGAGAGGCACGGCTTCTGAAACATCGTCTTCTAGATTAAAAATCAGGGGGGGCTCATGCTGCTGCTCAGGCCCCATGGCCCCATCGCAGGCTTTGGCTCCGCCTGGAGACAGGGGGACAACAGATACCCCATCAGACCCAGCTTCGGCCCTATGTTGGAAAGACGGGAACTGTGATTGATTATACACTGATCCAGACATCCCAGGACTTGAATATTCAAATGATTATTCTGCCTGTCAACGAAACCACCTTGAGATTTTAGGTGCTCATTCCAGTGATGTTCCTACTGTCCAGAATGACTTGGAACTTCTGGGAGCCGTGACAAAAGCCAATCAGGGATCTCTCGTCTCTACCCTTTGCAAGGAAATTTGATTTTTTTTTTGTCCCCGAACATTGATTTCTTGAACACCAAAATCCTTAATTTGGTGGACTGGGCAGGAAGGCAAGGTGAGCAATTTCACTCTGGGTTGCAGTGGAGTGTCGTGTATGAAGTCGAATCTGGCTATGAAGGCAGCCTCACAAGAGGGGTAACAAGAAAGGGAGTCATGGCCACATCCTGAGCTGTTAATGATCCAGGTGACCTTTTAAAAGGATTTTTTTGCCTTTTCCATACAATAAGTAGTTACGGTATGGGTAGAAGTTAATACAACTGAATAAACAAAAGGAATCCAGGCAAAGGACAGCCATCAGAAAGACAGCAATTCCTGAATGCCTACTTTGCCTCTGAGCTTCCTAGCAGCCAAAGAATAGGGTAGAAACTTAGCAGTCGCTCAGGGGAAGCCGAGCTCTTTCTGGCCCTGAGGTGTAAGAGAAACTTTTCCAGGGGCTCCTCCTCCAGGGAGAGAAGAATGGGCACATCACACAGCCTTTAGGCAGCCCTCCTTAATGGTTTTCCTCCTATGGTTGACATTCAGGTCATTCAGCGGAAGAGAAGAGTCCCTGCCTTTGCCTAGAATTTGGAGTCTAATTTGACTCTTGTTCATGGCCAGTAACAGGCAGCGAATGAGGTTTCCAATCAGTCAAGCGAGGGCTGAGAGAGACTCCTCTTATAAAAATGTAAGACTTCCACTTCGGAGAATCATGGAATAGCTTGCGTAGAACCAGCCTTCCTATGGACAGCACTTCTAAATTCTAGGCAACATAGTCAGAAAAGAAAGAAAAAAACTGAAGGCACCAGCAAATTAGCAAGGCAGGCAGGAACTGAAAAGATGCTGATCATTGAAAGACAAAGGTCACAGGGGGTTGGGTCGGCATTTAAGAGTGTTTTCCCCCTGGAGACACCCCTCGGCCTGTGCAGCAGGGACCAGCTCAGAGAGAAACCTGTCATGTCTTTGGCTTGCGGTGTCAGGGGACAGAGCTCAGGGCTGCCACAATGGAGGAAAACTGATGAGTAGAAATCCCAGGAAGGAGGAGGGAGCCAGAGAGAAGTCTCCAAATCTGTGGATGAACTCCCTCCACCACATTCTAACGCAGCAGGTGTCAAGGCACCTCGTTTATCCGAAATAGTTTTAAGTAATAAGGACGCAGATTTTCAAAGAGAAGGGGAAGGGAGGGATCAGGACATGTCGCACTCTTCCTTCCCAACACACACCCAGCTGTTGAGAGGTTCGTCCTCCCCATCCTTGTGCTAACGCTCCTGGGACTTTGGTGACTCCTCAGAAAAAGAGACCTCCCCTCCCCTGGGTATCATAATTCCTGTCCGATTGCGGTTGTTTTAAACGGTCCGATTACTTCATAGTAACATTCAGGATTCCAACCCCATGGTGCCAAGGGCTTTCTGGCAGGGCCGTGACTTCTGAAATTAAGTCAGCCTGGAGAAGCCATACCTCTGAGATAATGTAATGTAAGGACTGCGATCTAGAAACTTTCCATCTGCGAGCATAACAAATATCTGACTGGTTTGTATTTCAGGTTTTGGAGAATCAACGACTCTTGTGGCATTTTTAATATCCCTCAAGTTATGAACTCAAAGGACTTGTTTTGTTTTTATGCCACGTTTTCTTCGGGATCAAGTATTTACACTCGGGGAAAATCATTTCTGTTCTTTATTATATAATTCTTTGGAACGCTCTAACACGAAACAACTGAATGAAATTGGAATCTGTACCAGGTCCCGGATTTTGTTTTGTTTATTTTTTGTGTGTGTTTTTCATTCACTAAAAGAAAAATGTTAGGGGCCCTATGAGGTACGAGAAGCTGTGCTCAGCACTTAGAGACAACAAAAACGAGTATCTTACAAAGCTCAAAACGAGTAGGGGAACTAAAACAGGGAACCCCCCAAGCCCCCTCCCAAAGAAACCAAGCAAACATGTACCCAAGTGACTGGCATATACAGCAGCACATGACCATTATCAGAGGGTCTTCAAATCGGACCCAGCCGGGAAGACGAGAGGGAGTTTCATGACCAGGGTACTGGAACATGATACGAGACCCTAGCAGCCGAGAGAGGTTTTGATTCGAGGCCAAGGAAGAAGGCTGTTGCTTTTGGAGAACTGACCCTGGAAAAGTGTGGGGACCCAGGCTGGAAGAAGCCTGAATTCAGTGGGCAGCAGGGAGCCACTGGAAGATTCTGAGAACCATCCTGACCCAGTTACCACATTTCTACAGTACACATTTAAGACGGTCAGCGAGTGAACTGAGATGCAGCGAGACTTCTGTCGGCTTGCTAACTCGACCTCGTCTCGAGTCTATTTTCTGAAACAGTCCGTTGTCCAGTAAATTACACTTTAAAATATCTCTAAGCTCCCATTTCATGTTCAGCCAAACTGGCATTTAAAGCATAACAATGAAATGAAACGTTCTTCGGGTGGAAAGGAACTGTGTTAAGTGTGCTGACTAGCTCTGAGCTTGCTGGCAATGTCGGCCAATGGCAGAAAGACCTTGTTTTCCTATTTGTGGGGGCAGAGGGCCTGTGCAGGGGGGAGCCTTGGGGGCCGAGAGCTCCCTGAAGGAGGGCGGCCCACACTCACCCCTGGAGGCCTCAGGGAGGGTCGGGGCGGGGGACGCCTGACTCACCGCTGATGAAGAAGGCCTTGTAACGGCCCAGGCGGACCGTCTGAAGGGCTCCGTACTCTCCAGCCGCCCCACTGTTGGGGTGAAACAGCACCTGAGAAAGAGGAGCAGGACTTCCTGACCAGACAGCCATGCTGGATACTCCCTGGAAAGCATTCCTTTGTCTGTCATGGAGCCCGCCCCAGCACCCCCACACCACCCTGGCCCCAAACGCTGATGCACGTGGGCCCGTGAGTCCCCCCGCCCCCAGCCTCCATGAAAGAGCTATCTGGCCAGTTAATTAATCGGGAGTGGGCTGCAGCTCTGATAGATCCCTAGGCCCGGTACCAGCTACAGAAGGTACAGAGTCCAGTGCAAAATCTAAGTGAGAGAAAGCTTGTTCAACACTGAAGAATTTCAAGACAGCACAACACCTGCTTTTGAAACCAACAGTAGGGCTCTCCTAAGTGTGGGAGGACCCACACTGGGCACACACCTGCCTGGGGCCCCAGCCCTCGTGTTCAAGATAGGGCCTGGGGACCTTCCTGTCTCACAGATCTTCTCAGGGACTCTGACACAGGTGTTCCTCAGATGTCTTTGGGAAAACGGCTCCTTCAGCGTCCGGTTGATTTTCTCGCTCTCCCTTGAGCAAGGGTGGCATTAGAAGGCATCCTTCCGAGGAGAGCTCGGCATGATTACTCCAGAACCAGGCACAGCTTAACATGGATGTCCTCACCTCTGACTCAATCCTACCCCACTCGGACTGAGGAAATCTTCCCTCATCAGGCCATCAATGAAAGAATCACCCTACAGACCGGAATCACCTAATTCGGGCTTTGCCAAGGCCAGGATTTGGTAGAAAATAAATGACCAGCGTCCTTGGTCAGTTGGTGGGTTTGGGCTGCAAGCGTGAGACCGCCCTGGTATGAATCATGACCGATATATATCACTGGAAAGGCGCTTACGTGATTCAGAGTTTCCATGGGGCTAAAAAAAAAAATGAGAAACATCTGTTGGAGCAGTAAACAGCTGTCCCCCCAAGTTTCCCGGCTCCGAGAGGATGCCGGCGAGGGCGGGGCTCCTCCCACACCTGCAGCTTCCGTGCTGCACTCTCGTGACAGTCCCCGCGAGGTCCCCAGCCAGCGTGATGACAGCAGGCTCCTTCCAAACAGGAAAAGAAGTTGTAACTCAAAACCCACTCTTGGGCCAGGCCTGCAGGAAGCCAAGCCAGTCACCGCAGGAGGCCGTTTGGTTTCCTTGTGGAGAAGACAGGAAGTGGGGGACTGGGAAAAACGTCTTGCCCACCGACCGAAGACGTACTCAGACATCCAGGAGATGGGAGTCATGCTCCGCTGGTTCAAATCATGGACATTTGGGTCTCAGTCACAGAAATTCCCTGAGGGTGGGCTGCCACGTCCAGGATATTTATGCAGCGTTACCAGAGACAGCTTCCAAAATCCAAGAGGAAGAGGAAGCAAAACTTCAGGTTGGCTCCCGCTCCGAGACAGGGATGGGTTTTGTTTTCCTCTGTGCAGACTGGCCAGGGTGTTCTTTTTTCTATCAACAGAGGAAGCAGGTTGGCAAATTGACACGTGAATCGCCCCTGAAGACAGGTCCTCTCCCCGGCGGGACATCCTGTCCGAATTTCAAAGATAACTTTATCTTCTGCCACCATGGTGCACCTTCTTCGTTGCCTTTCTTACCTGTTTGTTTCATTTTGTTTTGTTGTTTTAAGCCCACGAGCACCTCCTCGGGCCCTGGCGGGTGGTACATATGTGATACACACACACACACACACACACGCACGCACACGCAGGTGGGGCTGCAAAGTTCTGTCTTCAGAAGTGGCCAGCCACACCGCATGGCGGCTTTCACCACTAGGGGCCTCCCTAAGAGAAGTGATGGGAGTTGCAGGGCCTGCAACCAGCTCCGGGCTCCTCAATGTATGGCCTTGAGGGAGGTGCCACGTCTTTCAGAACCCACTGCAGCCCCAGACGGACCGGACTGGCAGATGCCGAGCCATCAAAAAACCCTTCCCTTTGGTGACCATCTTGGGACTTGGTGGAGACGCGAAGCTGCGGTAGGGCTGGATCCGTGGTGCCGTGATAAGCTCCAGCTTCCATCTGGGAGTCTGGCAAACACAAAGTGGGACACCTGAGGCAGCCTCCCCTGCCCAGCTCCCCTCCCCCCACCTTGTGGTTGCCCTCAGTGCCCAGACGCAGGCCCAGGTGCAAGACCGCACAGGCTGGTGGCAGCTGCTATGGGTTTAAAACACCTTCCGACGTCCCTAGTGACCTCAAAGGAGACAAAGAGAAGACGGTTCTGTAGGAAAAACTGGCAGCCCACGATTTGCCTTTAAATCTGTCCGCATCAGGCCTGGGGAGGTTGCCAGAAGGCCTGTGGCTCTAGGTGGCTTGAGCTCTTCAACTTGTGGTGACTTCACTTGCAAAATAGGGAAGAACCCCACTGCTGAGCCGTATTTGCATACTGTGTTTGAGATGATCACCTAGGAGTTACTCTGAGCTTCTTGAAACTGGACTGGTTTTCTAGACCAAGCCATGTTAGAATCCTTGTAAGCCCACAGGACCCATCTACGTGTGAACACAAATCGTGTTTCTTAACAACTCCGTGGGGAGACACGTCGGTGTGTTTACACATATGCATAGGGTCTTATAGCTATACGATCACTCGCTTTACCTCCCGGCCTCTCTTCAGCAATTCAAGGCGATTTACTCTAGTCTTTTCAGAAGGTGACCGGAAAAGACTGGACTCAGGGCCAACAGCTACCTGTATTGCCCTCAAACTCCAAATAATCTTATCTCAAGCGTCTTCACAAGCACGGCGGGAACCCAGTGCTCTGGGAGGCTGGGTGTGGCCCGAAGGTGCCAGCACCGAGCGCTTTTGCTCTTGAAGATACCATCAGCGGCTTCCGTTAGGCGGTGAGCGGTGGCTGTTTCCTCCTGGGCCCCGGGGTGTGGTCAGGAGCCGACCAGCCCACCTCTAGCTGCGTCCCCACACGTCGTATGTCCCCACGGAAACCCCCAACAGTGCTGTGGCTGTGTCTCGTCTTCCTGCCTGGTTCCCGGGCCCACCCCCGTCAGGCACCAGACCAGTAACTGGGAGGCCCCGAGCCTGGGCCCCGGTGACTCTGCACAAAGCCACGACTCGAGAGCGAGTGAGCACTCTCCGTCTGAGAACGGAAGTGAGCGCGAAGGAGCTGGCTTCCAGAGGCAGACTGCCCACGTCAAGGAGCCCAGAGTCCTTGAAGCACTTCCTGGTGACCCCAATTATTCTATTAGTAGCTGTGGTAATAAACACTCGGGAGCACCTCTCCACTGACGTCGTCTATAACCCCCCAGGGTCACATACTGCAAACCTCCAGCCCAAAGGCGGAAACCATCTTCCTGCTGCTTCGCCCCCGCTCAGCAGTAGAGCTCAGCCTGGAAGGGTCTGCAGTTCGAGGAGGTTCCGTGTTGCAGGAGAAGCCGAGCTTCTTCAGAGGGCATCTCAGGCATGTCTGACAAGCCCCAGAAACTGCATGAACGCTCTCAGAAGCACAGGGGGCCCTCTCGGGGCCAGAGTGCTGGGCTGCCCAGGCCGGCTGAGGGGCGGGGGCAGCTTCGGTGACCGCCACCTTACATCTGAGCGGCATTTGAGTCACTTCCATGTGACCCTCAGTAAAGACACAAATAGACCCTTTGATGTGTGGGTCCCGAACTGAGAAGCCATGTGCTCGCTGGGCCCTACAAAGGGGCTTGGGGTTCCCTCCGCCCACTTCCTCTTCCTTTCGGTGAAAGGAAAACACACGGAAATGACATGGAAAGGCCATCGGGCCTGACACTTCCTGGCTGTCACTGCCCCCGAGCGCCTCAGCGCACATGAGGAGGGGACCCTGGGGTGCGGGGGCTGCAGAGTCACAGGCCAGACCCTCCGGGAGCCAGGGGGAAGGTCAGGGGCATAAAGCCCTCATTGGCCCTGCCGTCCAAGAGCTGTTTCATGCCTGTGTCTGTTCATTCATTTATTCAACAGATCCACATTGACTGCATGCTGCCTGGGAGCCAGGCACTGTGAGGGGCACTGAGAATTCTTGGTGAGATCCTTGCCTTCTGGAAAGTTCCATTCTAGTCACGGAGCCCCACGATACCCAAGTCACTCGCACTACTCAGCCATCTCATCCAACAAAAACATGCCAGGTGCCCACGATGTGTCAGAAAATTCAGTAATTGTGGGGGGGGAAAATCCTATATTATGGGGAAACAGCTCTAAGTCAAATAGTTAAATATGGATTGGCAAACTGGATTGATCATAGGGGAAGAGGGGGAGTGGAGTGGAAAGAGAGGTTCATCTCAAAGGGGTCACCCATGAGGCTTTCTTAAACTAGGTCTGAAGCAGCCACTTCCACGCGTTGTCCAAGGATGGTTGTCTTTGCACAAACGTGGCCCTGGATGAGAGGCAGCAGGCCGATCTCCTGAAGAGCCTGAGCAGGCCACACACCTCCTCCACTTACCCCGCGTCCCGTCTGCGACCTGCCAAAGAGCACCTCGGAGGCATCCAAACCGTCAAAGTGCCGGTCCTGGGGCAGGCTGGCCCCGGCCAGAGCCACCACAGTGGGGAAGATGTCTAGCACACTGCAGGAAGAACAAGAGAGCGTTGGCCCCAGCTACTCACAGACTCGCTCCCTGGACACGATGTGGTCAAGGCCCACCCAAACCAGCCCAGACTGAGCACCGACATCCTCCCTCATGCCCCCCCTCCCGCCTCTCCTTTCTTCGGGTCCCAGCTGGATCTCTGCTCCCTGAAGAGGCTGAATGGCACAGTGGTTTCGCACCGAGGCCCTGCAGCTGAGAGTTACCTGGCCTCAAATCCTAGGGTTGCATCTATCTGGCTTCTCGAGATGCCTCAATTTTCTATTCTCTAAAATGGGCATGATGATAATAGTGCCCACTTCACGGGGTATTCCGTGGATGAGACACACAGAGACGGCGTGTAGAAGACAACGTAGGGCTCAGCGGGCGTTCGTGTTATGATTATTCACAAGAGGGGCGCCTGGGTGGTTCGGTCAGTTACGCATCTGCCTTCGGCTCAGGTCATGATCTCAGGGTCCTGGGATGGAGGCTGGTATCGAGCCCTGCGTCAGGCTCCCTGCTCAGTGGGAAGTCTGCTTCTCCCTCTCCCTCTGCCCTTCCTCCCACTTGAGCTCGCTTTCTCTCTTCCTCAAATAAATAAATAAAATATTTTTTAAAATAAAAAAAAAATAATTATTCACAAGAGCATCCTTGTGGACCTAAGAACAAAGGGGTTCTACTTGTCACCAGCTAAGCCACAGCCACTCACTGAAAGGGGACAGTGTGTGACAGGTACCTGCTAGAGAATGTACACTTCATTATTCCTTCCCTGGGTCTCTGTGTCACAAATATTTAGGTCTTTGTTTAAAATGCCATGGTACGTGAAACGTTCCACCCCTTTATTTCAGTTACTTTTTCCCCATTACAAAATAGTAAATGTTTATGGTGGGGGAAAAAAAAAAGAACATTCAGAAATATAAAAGAGAGGGGCGCCTGGGTGGCACAGCGGTTAAGCGTCTGCCTTCGGCTCAGGGCGTGATCCCGGCGTTGTGGGATCGAGCCCCACATCAGGCTCTTCCGCTATGAGCCTGCTTCTTCCTCTCCCACTCCCTCTGCTTGTGTTCTCTCCCTTGCTGGCTGTCTCTATCTCTGTCAAATAAATAAATAAAATCTTTAAAAAAAAAAAAAAAGAAATATAAAAGAGAGAACAATACATGGATAGTGCATTACCCAAAGCTAGCCACTGTTAGTTACCATTTTGGTGGATTTTGTTAATGTGATTTTTTTTTTAAGTCATGCGGTACAATTTTACTCTATTCTAGGGCACATCTCCTGCCAGCCTGCTGTGCTTTGTCAAAAAAAAAACCTCTCCAGCATAAACAAATGGACTGTCCTTTCAACAAAGCTGTTTATATCCACGGGCCAGGCCAACTGAGTCAGTGGGCTGTGATGCAGTCAGGAAGGCAGGGCCAGGGCGAGGGGTACTCCCCCGGAGAGAGGCCCTGGCTCCCCTGAGGCTGGGCACAACACCGAGCCTCAGGCACACCTTCAGGGAGGCCTCTGAGGCCACACCTCCCACTGTCAGCACCCTGAGGTTCGGGGGAGGGGTTCTCTGCCCAGCGAGAGGGGCTGTGGAAGGGACAGAGCTTCTGCCCACCGTGTGGCTCTGCCTACAAGCCCGGGGCAGAATCTCTCCCTGGACGATGGCACACAGTGTTTCTGGTTTGCCATGAGCTTTCACGGTCCACACAGCTGGTGGCTTATCTCTAAAGATCTGTGTTCCAGGAGCTGGCATCCCACATGGGCCAAGCCAAGGAGTGCTGAGTAAGCACGAGCGGAGTCCAGCACAGTCCCGAAACCTGCCCAGGGTCCAAGGATCCTGGGACAAACTGGGCAGCTCAGAGCACTGCAGTGCAGTCCGAGAAGGCCCTGGTGGCCGGGGCTGTTGGTTCGAGCTTTCTCTAAGTTGCACCCCTAAGAGATACTGGCCCCACAAAGGGTCACATCACCAAGCAAGAGAAACAGGATCTGTGTTCGATTGGCATACTTTCTCTTTCCATCTTATGTTTTCTCCCCGCTATCAGGAGGCTTCCCATCTTCTAAAGGAACAAAGCATGAAGTCTAATGTTCTTGGGACCCAAGCATCTCAGAACTGGTCAGGATCCTCAGAGGTAACTTGTCCACCCAGAGCACAAAGAAAACCTTGGCTCCGGAGAAAATCCTCAACATCTCCGATGACTTGCCAATCCAGCACTGATTGCCAAGCCCGGGCTGTCACCCAGTCTTTCCTTCTGTCCTGGAGGAAGCCAAGCCCCCGAGGTTAGCCCTGGAAGAGGGAGGGGCTCCTGGGCACAGCCGGTCCCAGTGCCATCCCAGGGCCGGGTCCCCAGCCTAGGCGTGAGCTTAGAGAAAATGTTGGTCCTACGGAGCCCACCGAAGGAAGCCCAGCTGCTCCCAACCTCAAAACCCAACCAAGAAACTGGTCATGAGAGTCTCTGAAACCTTCGAGAAAGAGACCAAAAAAAAACACAAAAAACAAAAAACCCCAGAACCTACATTTTCAAGTTTCTGTGGCAGATGATACTCAGGATGGAGGCTTTGGGCAGGGCCACATTCTGACTTTCGTGGGCTATTTGTGGGCCCCGTCTTCCATACAAAATATTAAAAATTCAATTCCACAACTGTGTTGACAGAAAGATGCATAGAGGGGCGCCTGGGTGGCACAGCGGTTAAGCGTCTGCCTTCGGCTCAGGGCGTGATCCCGGCGTTATGGGATCGAGCCCCACATCAGGCTCCTCTGCTATGAGCCTGCTTCTTCCTCTCCCACTCCCCCTGCTTGTGTTCCCTCTCTCGCTGGCTGTGTCTATCTCTGTCGAATAAATAAAATCTTTAAAAAAAAAAAAAAAAGAAAGAAAGATGCATAGAGAAATAGTATATATTAAACCATTTTCTTCAACCTGAAAATTCTTTTTTCTCCTTCTGATTTTAAAAATCTCTTGCATCCCTCAAAATCTCGTGGGCCTGGCCCTGGGCGCAGCCCCACCCCCCACCCCTGGCCCAAGGGACAAGTCGGTCCTGGTTTCTGGAGGGAGGAAACCCCACTTCCCTGGGCCTGCGGTTTCTCTGCACAGGGACACTAAACGCTGCCATCAGAGTGGGCAGGGGGCCACATTTAGCAGGTTCTGCTGCCCAGATGAAAATAGTTTCTTTCTTTCTTAATGTGGCTTCAGCCTGCCCGCACACTGAAAGTTGTTCAGAGGGAGTGCGCATGCTTGTGTTCTTCTCCAAGGTGTTGCCACAGGAACCTGGGCCCGGAGAGCCGGCGATGGGGAGGATGCCATGGGGTCCGGCCGGCCAGCCAGCCGAGCGCAAGGGCTGCCAGGAGCTCGCTTGGGCAGCCCAGCAGCCCAGCAAAGGACATGTGTAGATGGGAACTGGGGATGGGCCGTGCTGGTCTGTTCTTGGGGGAGAATATCCCAGGGCAGAGGGAAGGGCTGGGAAGGGAAGTGTTTCCTAGAAGCTGGAGATATTTTATCTGGGGAAAGGCGGTGTGATCTGAAGATGCGAAGTGGGAAGGGGGTTGCCAAGGGAAAGACTGGGGGTGCATGGGCCTGAACACAGAGGGAGGGGACAGCAGAACTTCCTCCAGGTCACAGGAGAGTGGGAACTGTCCCTGGGATGTGGGAGCAACTCCTTTTTAGCATTTAATTGTAGGTTTCTTCCTGTTGTAATTCCCTCTCGTGAGCCCTAGGAAAAGTAGGAACGCACCCCTTCCTGGCCTGAGCCCCTCTGCGAGCAGTGGAGAGCCTGCAGCTTCCCCCAGGCCCCCTCCTCAGGTCCCTCTTAGAGGCCAGCAGAACCCCAGGGCACTGTTTCCAGGGAATAAGGGCGTCCCAGAGTGTCAGGAGTCCCCACCACAAAGCACACACATGCAATACCTAGCAGAGCACAGCTAGGAGCAGGGGTGGGGGTGAGACCCCTCCCCATATCCCGCTCTACCGTCCCCTGCCTACAGGAAAGAGTGGGGGGCTTTGAAAGGAGGTGTGTGGCTAGACCTTGCCCTCATGATGACACCTAAACCACAGGGACGCTAATGTGAGCGTGGTCTTGTAGCTCTGACTTCCGGGACCTGGGCCTCAGAACGATACAGAAGCAGGCGAATCACCCTTCCACACAACTGACAGCATTTCAGGTGTCCCCAGAGAGCCACCAGGCAGCCCAGAGGACTATCTGCTCTCCCAGCTAAACGGAACCTTTAGCTATTTTTCCAAAGGAGATCTCAGCGCACAGGACGGTCCCCCATGCAGAGAACGATCCTGCTCAAAGTGTCAACAGTGCCAGGGCTGAGCTGTCCCGCATTAGAGTCTGAGGTTCAAACCACCAGGCCCTTTTGACGGACACCCCCAAAGCCCTGCCCTCCTGAGGGTAGGTTAGCTCCTAACCGTCAGGAACTTTCTGTCTGATTTGCTCACTACTCCATCCCCGGTCCCTAGAGCACTGCTTGACCCACAGCTGGACAGAACAATAAATATTTGTTGAATAAAGGGATTCCCCTCACTCTGTAATTGTGTCACTGGGCTTTAGGGTTCAGGACACGTGTGAGACCTGTCTTCGACCGCGTTACGTTACGTGGGTGCGCAATGGAACGTTCACAGTGAGTATCTCCAAAAGGGAACCAACGGAATTAGTGTAGACCCCTCTTTCCTCGGCCCCCACCCCCAACACACTTTTTATTTTTCTGTATTCATGTGAGTATTTAGATCAACCTGTCTACTCTCTTCCCATCATGGCTCAGGGCCACTGGAATTGAGGTGTAAGGAACTCTGGCCTTAGCTCTGAATAGCTCAGGGGAGTTATCTCTGTTCTGGAAGATGGATATCCCCCCCCCGCCAAGGGATCAAGTACTAGAAGAGGTGCTCAACACTGTGGGTGGGGGTGCCAGGCTGGGCTCCCAGGGACATGAAGTATTCTCATCAGTTTCCTGAAAACAGATCATGAGATTCTTCTCCTTAGAGCTGACCCTGAAGGTGTCGTGGAAGAGACACAGTGGCCTGTCCTGGCAGGAAGGACACTCTGCCCAAGTTTGCTCTACATGGACAGACTCATGTGGGCAAACAGCAAGGGGGTGAATTCTATGGAGACAGACTTTCCTGCTAGGATTGAGTCGACTTCAACACCGAAAGAATATCCGACAGGGAGCTGATGGGGTCTTATCAGTCTTGTCCTGGTAAAACTCCAGGGGCCCTCGAGCAAACGTTGTCTTGTGCCAAGACTTGCTTTTTTCAGTCATCAAACTATTCCTGAAGTCAGCTGTCCCTTCTGAGCCCCTGAATCATTAACGCGACAGTGCAATGTTTTCACGGCGCTGTGGTTGACTGTAGGTGCAAACACCCTTCTCAGATGAGAAGCACGTGCTTGGTTTTCGGTGATGGAACTTGAGAGATTGCCCAGCTATTCGTGCATGTGCGGCCCAGCCTGTGAACACTTGGCCCGACTGCACCAAGTCAGCCCCATAAAAAGCAGCCTGTCTGGCCCTCTTCCCGGCCAGCCTGACATCACAGACTCCAGCCCTCGCTGTTGTTGTCACACCTGCTGGCACCCCCTGTCAGCACGCTGACCCCTCCTGATTGTATTGTACAGGGCTGACGTGGGGTCCTGGGGGCTGCCAGGGACAGCGCCTACACTCCTCACCCCCTCCACCCCCCTCCCNCCCACACCCTTACACCGGGTCATCAGAACTGTTTACCCTTGCTTTCCCCTGGGCTTCAGTCTTTCTCCCCACTCCCCACCAGGTCCGGGGATGCTGGAAGGAGCCCAGGAAGCTTGCTTTCCTCTGTGAGGCTGTGTTCTTTAGGCCACAACCCATTCGGCTAATGGAAGAGCCTTGTAAATCCGTCTCTGACCAGGACAAAAGCTCTGAGCACATGAGCAGCACCCAGGCCCCCTTGTCAGTGAGTAAGAGCAGAACCACAGAGAGGAAGTCCCCATCCCAAAGAGTGACAAGTTCCTATTGTAAGTCTCGGTTACAGAGAGCTGCATGCCACTGCTCTCTGAATGGCACACCACAGCCAGGCCGTGCCAAGACTTGGCCTCGGGGATCTGCCTTCATAAGGAGATAAGAGCGAGGGTGGGAGATGATCCCATTTAGTCATCCTTCTACTAAACGGAGCAGCCAGCGAACTCACCTCACTGGAGAAGCTTCACAGCCAGACGTAGGAACGGCCTCACCTAAGGTTCATTCTGTCCTTGACAGCCTGATGGGGCCACCTCCTTCTCCCTCCCCTCCAGGGCCAAGTGGACATTCCTAGATTCCTTTATTGGGCCCACATGATGGCTGGTGATATGCTGGCTTCACATGGGCACCTGGAGGCCACCTGCCCTGTCCCTGAGGATGGAATCACTATGGCTTCAAAGGTCTATTCCCCCCCTTCAGCTGAGCCCAGACACAAGGCGGGGGGATGCTGCTGCAAACCTCTCTGCCCCCGCAGCACCAGCAGACGCCGCCCGGGCTCCACAACAAGGTCACAAAGCCCACCCAGTCCCCTCTTCACTCCATGATTTTCCTGCTCTGATTCTTGACATTTCAGGAGTTCGGGTCTCATACCTTAGCAAGGCGGTGCTGGTCACATTGACAGGAACTCTGCCGGGCCAGTAAGCCAGAGCCGGGACCCGGTGCCCTCCTTCCCAGGTGGTCTGCTTGGCCGGACTTCCGCCTGTGCCAGGACACATACAGTCAGTTCTCCAGAACCGTAGTCCTGTCCCAAAGGCACCTGGAGAGTTTCAGATCACTCCCCCAAAGGAAGGACTTCTTTTATAACCAGCTCTTTTGACTCCTCTAGCTAACATCTCACATTCCGTGCTTTTATTTTCCCGGATTCAACATACGGAAACAGCTGCCTCTGTCACTCTCTACCGAACCACGCCACTTTATTTTCTTCGTGACAATTCTAATACTTCAGATTGTCTGGTTTGTTCATTGACTTGCTGACAGCATATCTCCACACCCTGAGGCTCCATCAGTCTCATAACCCCAGGACATAGTCAGTATTTAACAAACAGGTTGAATAAAAATGACTTTTCTTCCTACTGATCATAATGTGACTGTTTAGGATAAACAACAACAACAATTATTTGAAAGGAGAGAAAGGTAGAAACTCCCCCACCTATTTGATCTGCTCAACGCCCAACAACTGATTTGGCACGGATTTTATTGTTGTATTTTGGTTTGCTTGCTTTGCTTTGTTTTTCTTTGAGTTAATGAGTCGTTCTCATGTTGTGGAGACAGAGTTAGTAATAGCTCCGACCTCTTGCCTCTTGGGGGGGGTGGTTGGGGGAGTAAGAACAATCTATGTGCAATCTATGAATTTCCACTTTGGTAATTAAAGGAATTATTTTCGTAACCACGAAGTCAAAAGTGACCACCGGTATAATGATGACCAGCAGTCTGGAAGAGATGAGCTCATGTTTTATGGAAACATCCTGAATTCATGTAGCATTGAATTAACCATGACCATCCCCACCACTCCCACACACACCCCACCCTCCTCGTCGTTGAGCCAAGGATTCCACAAAGTTAGCGTGTAGAAAGCCCTTCCAAGGCAAACGCCGTATGTGGCTCAGACATATTGCGGTCATGTAAGCTCCCCATGTTCGGCTGGCGCGAGTATGAAAGCAGCAATGACGGGCGGGAGGGGGCCACAAGACCGAGGCTCTGCACTCCCTCTGCCACAAACAGAACCTTTGATGTCCCTGGCGCAGCACACCACACCGGAAATGCTCGGCATTCTTGGGATTTTCTCATAACTAGCTTTGGAGTCCCCCAAGTGTTGAAGTAAGAAACAAAACATAAAACAACTCACGTCCATGGACTGTTTATGCTCAGGGGTGTGGGACTCTCGAAACCAAGTGGCGTTCGGCAGGCTGAATGGGAAGCGCTTTGCTCTGCGTCGCGAGCCACCCCTCCCATACGGACGTACAGAGCCCACTCTCAATTTTTCATGCACATGGAACAGGGAGTCCAGGGCTGCAGCAAGCCTGAGCCGCACTCCCACGTGGCTTTGGAATGCATAACTCATGCTGCAGCTCAAGGCCACAGAGCAGAGAGGAAGCACCCCGACTGCATGAGCTCGAGCCCTGCAGATAATTCTACCCCCTCCCCGGGAGGGGCATCTGTATGGAAGCTTGGGGGGATAGGTGGGTGAAAATAGGCAGCCTGTTTATTTGCATATCCTCGTTGCACAAAATTCAAACAGACTCGCAGCATCTCTGAGGACAGATGCTAAGGACAAGCGAAGCCTCCAGCTGGAAGAAGCAAGCCCAGAGTTCCGAGGACAGTCATCGGAAGGCAGGGGCTGAGTGCGTGCACAGCCGTGGGCTCGGGCAGCAGGGCTGGGTCTCCGCCTCCAGCATGTTCGCAGAAGAACACCCGAGCGCCTCCTTGATAGTTTTGCTAATTGATCTTCACCACTAGGGGTTCTGCTCTGCGCCATGACCTTTTGTGTTGCTCTTTTTTCAAACAACTGATTTTCCTCATTCAGGTTTCAGAGGAAAAAAATAGTTCAATACGTATGCCTTATTTCAGCAGCAGGCTGAAAGCTGGAGGGATTAGGAGGAATCCAGCCAGCTATAAGAAGTGTGTACGTCAATAGAGCGGACAGTCCACATGGAAAGATTCTGGAGTTAAGAGAAAGAGGACGGCTATGTATGTCCACTTGAGGAGTGAGCCCCTCTCTGGGTCGTTAGGACTGACCAGCCAGTGACATCTACACCGTGGCTTCTGGCTTTCACAGAAAGACACGATTTTATATTCCAGCCAGGCCCACAGACGTCCTCCTATAGCGGAATTTTATCTTAAAGGAGTCCAGAGAGTGAGTAAGCAATTATAAAAAATTAATCCCTCCTGTTGAATCATTACATTGTGCACCTAAGACTAATATAACACAGTATGTGAATTACACTTCAATTAAAACAATTTTTTTCTTAAGTCCCCCTCAGCATGGAACTGTCTTGCTCTAAATCCCATTATCTCATTGGCACTGCTAGGTGGACAAACTTAAAAAAGATCCCACCAGCGTCCTCTGAGGGTCCCCAGAGCTGTGGAGTCTCATTATCAGAAACAACTAACAGTGCGTGTTTCAGTTTATCTGCACCAGCTAAGGCTGAGTCCCAGGATAGCAGCCCCTGGTTCCCCTAGTACACTGCAGCCATACCTGCTCCCACTAATGGTAACTCATTCTGAGTTAAATGTAATAATTACAGTAACAATAATATCTCCTATTCATTGAGCCCTTCCTAAACACCAAGTTAAAGTACCTCAAAGCATAAGGCTAAGTGCTTCCCTGCTTTATCTCATTTAATCCTAATGACAACCTTGCAAGCTAGGCACTATTATCCCCATTTTTCAGATGAAGAAACTGAAGCTCAGAAAGGTTAAGTCATTTGCCAAAGGTCACCCAGCTCGCAAATGCCAGAGCCAGGATTTGAATCCAGGTCTAACAACATAGCCAGCCCCTGGCCCATTATTCTAGGACAGTGGCTCCCACCCACCCTTGAATGCATATTAGGAACACTAGGGGAGCTTCTAAAAAATACCCAGGCCTAGTTTCCTTTCCCAGAAATTATGACTTAATTTGCCTGGGATGGTACCTGGACATTAATATCTTCTAAAGCTCTCCTGGTGATTTAATGTGGAGACTGCCCATCTAGGACAAGGGCAAGGAGGGTAAGGGGCAAAATCAGGAACTGGACACAATCCGTTTCAAAATTAGATGTGGCTTATATCCTTTTAAGCATAAGTTTCTGGGTTTTTTAAAAGATTTTATTTATGTATTTGAGATAGAGTGAGAGAGAGCACAAGCCGGGGGAGGGGCAGAGGGTGAGGGAGAAGCAGGCTCCCCACTGAGCAGGGATCCCGATGTGGGATGTGAAGCTAGATCCCAGGACACTGGGATCATGACCCGAGCTGAATGCAGACGCTTAACCGACTGAGCCACCCAGGCACCCCGAAGCACAGGTTTTCTATTGCCCACAGCTTTATACCTTTATGCCTGCCGTAGGATCGTGAAAGTAAGCCTATTAGTTACAGGAAGTGAGAATAATAGCGAAGCCCATAAATTGAACTTCTATGCACTTTTTGATTTCAAATTAAACTTCTGCACACTTTCTGATTTCAAACGCTATTCCTCAGTTCAGATAAACCTTAATACTTCGACCAGCGGCACCGGCACGTTACAAGTGTTCGTGACATTTGGCTTTCGATGGAGAAATGCATGTCCTATGGTCGTGAGAACACATTTCAGTGCACTTGTGGTTAGTTATGACTCTAATTAAGGCAGAACCTCTTACTTAAAGCAATAAATATTTAGCCTCAGCAACCAAAACGTAAACAGAACCATGATTCATGAATTTGCTTTCTTGCTCTTCCCTGGCTGAGGAAGTAAAGTGGCATTCCATGATGCTCGGAGGACGGGAAGGCCAAGGAAGACTCACCGCGGGGGAGCAGAGGTCTGTCCCAGGAAGGACTCCCTGCCGTGCTTCACTGAGTCACACAGGCAGCCTGGCAAAAAGGAGGTTCGCAGACTTCTCAGTGCGAGAGAAGCACGGGAAGAGCCCCCAGAGGTTCTGACTTCACAGGTCTAGGGTGGGGCTCTGATTCTAGGTGATTGCGATGCCAGCAGTCTGAGGACCAGAGTCTGAGAAATATTAGCGAGCGAAGTAGGAAGATGCCTTTGGAGTCAGGCAGGTCTGGGTGCCCTTCCCTTCTCAACGTGTGGCCTTGGGCAGAATTCTTAACCTCCTTCAGACTCTTCAGCTGTGAAGCGGAAAAAGGACTGCACTTATCTCATGGGGTCGTGGGTTATATAAGATAACCCATATAGGGATCCTGGGGGAGCTTGATCCGTCCAGTGCCTGCCTTCAACTCAGGTCATGATCCCAGGGGCCTGGGATCGAGTCCCGCATCCGGCTCCCTGCTCAGCGGGGAGCCTACTCCTCCCCCTCTCCCTCTGCCCCTTACCCCTGCTCGTGTGCACGCGTGATCTCTCTCTCTCTCAAATAAATAAATAAAATCTGAAAAAAAATGTATATAAAATTCTGAGCGAGGTCCTTTGGCATAGCACCTGCCAGAAGTGCCCAACAAATGTCATCCGAAAAAGCTCAAAAAAAAACAAAAACAAACAAAACTACCTACAGAGAGAAAAACAGCAGAAGTTGCAAGCTGGCAGCTGACAGGCTGAATTCAGCCCTCTGACAGTTGGGTTTGGCACGAACAGTATTTTCTGAGCTAATTTTGAATGTCATTAGACAGGGCCCTCTCTCCAGTTTACTGAATCCCTAACACTGCCCACAACTTAGGAAAACAAACGTGTGTTCGTTTATATTACCTGCCTGGCATTTGTATTTGTGACTCGGGTAGAAGGACACGCCTGTCCTGAGGAGTGTGCATTCTATAGCCTTCTAAAGAAGCAGCCTTTGTTTCTAAGTATAAATACGCGTCCTTGCCAAGGATATCTGCAGCATACTAGTTTTCTAGAAACACAGGGCAGACTGGCCTCTGTGTGGACTGAAGACTCTGGCTGGCCTGGGGTGGCCTTGAGCGTGGTGATGGGGACATTCCAAGCCGGGTGGCCAATGTCCCAGAAGGAGACACAATTTGACTTCCACTGGGTCCCCACCAGCTGGCCCTGCCCCCTCACCAGGGCCAACAGCCAACATCCCGTGTCCCTCTCTCCCTCACCCAGCCCCACCTCTGACCTTTCTCCACCCCACCCCCCTGCCCCAAGCGGAACAGAAGGCCCAGGATGCGGAGCCGCTTCCCAGTGGGAAAGCTTACGCAACAACCTGATAGCATCAAATTACAAACAACCAAGGTCTCCTAGAAGCTCAGAATGCCAAATTCAACAGAATGTTTCCTCATCACCAAGGGGGAGGAAGGAACAGTTCTGCTCTTCAAATAAAACAAGAAAAGATTTTCCAGACAGAGGAGCAGTCAGTTAGGGGACAAACAAGGTGCTGGTTCTGTCCCGGGTAGGAAACAGGGCTGGAGTGGGGAAGGGAGGGACGGCTGCTGTGAGCCAGGGCTGCGCTGGGGCCGGGGGCCTCCGTGTCAGCCGTGTCAGCCATGCGCATGCACCTCAGGCCCTCTTGGTTTGGGAGAAAGTAGGGGTGCTCTGCTCTGTCCCCAGCCCCCTGGTTCAGTTTCTTCTCGCCCCTGCAGGGTGCAGGCCAAGCCCAGAGAAGCATCCTCACTCCTGCACAGGGTCAAGAGATGGCTCCAGGAGACACTGCCTCATCCCATCAGCTGAGCAAGGCGGCTTGGCCAGGAAAGGAAAGGGAAGACAAGGAGGGGGGCCTGGGGCCCCAGGAACAGGGGAAGGCAGCGCGTGGCCTGACGTAGCAGGCTGGCTGCGGGGAGAAAGAAGCAGGGCTCTGGGTACTGTTTGTCCTGCTCCGTTGCGAAAACATTGACTGCCTTCTCCCTTTCATCTGCTCTCAAGACCGGCCCCCTTACAGCAGGATGTGCAGGCATCCCACTGAAGAGGAACCTGGATGAGGAGGAGCAGGGGGGTCCAGAGGGACCCCCAGCCTCCCTCCCGTGACCTGAGGCCCCTTGCCGTGTCCCCTTACACCCAGGGCTCTGCCTGACTTCCCAAAGCCCCCCAAGCATCATGCTGAGCAGGGAGGAGGAGGAGGGCTGTGGAGGAGCCGGAGGGGAAGCTGGTTTGGAGACTGAGGGAGGGGAAGTGTTTACCCCTAGGCAAAGTTCACCTTCGGGCTTTCCTGAGAAAAGAAGAGAATGGCATCCGGCCCCTTCCCCATCGAGAATTCGGTGCTGTGCCCCCCACCCCACCCCCAGTGTTTATGACCTACCCCCCCAGAAAAGAGCATTCTTTTTTAAAATTGATTAACATTATAATTTTATTTGATATGAATAGTTAAGCTTTGCTTGATCAGATGAAACATACACATGCGCTTTCGCTGTGAAAAATTCCGTTTTCTGGTCCTATGTAAAGGGAACATCTAGAGCAGCAGAGAGGGAAAAAGTTGTATTTTCAAAAATAGTTAAGCCAGACTGTTTCCTGGAGGTACTTCATTCATTTTTCATCCTCAGATGCTACTGGCTATTTCTGGTAGGACCAGACATTAATACTGACCAGTTTAGCTTTCCTGACTGTGAACAAACTATCCCACAAGGAACTGGACTTGGGCTGAAGACGCTGTGGTGACCCTTGGGGTGCACATATTCTAAAATATATGCTCCAAGTAAAAAGATCCACATTCACCAGAGTACGAAATGAGAAGACTACAATCCAGCTTCAGAGCAAAGCTTCCCAAGACTCAGAACACTTGGAAAGTCATCCATATGTTATTTAAGTTGCCCACGAGCTTCAGTGGGGCTAGACATTAACACTGACCGGTTTGGCTTAATGAACACGGACTGGCCTGTTTCAGCTGAGAATGAAGACATGGGGAATCATGGGGGTTAGGAGAGGACACTCACAAGGCTGGGTGCCTTGTGGGCAGTACCCCAGTTGATTCTCCCAGCTGTCCTTCGAACGGGGTCTGCAGCCCCACCTTACAGGGGAGGAAACTGGACTGTCCAGGGGGCACGGATTCATAAGCTGAGTCAAGAGTCGAGCCCCACTGGGGCTTCCAAAGCCCTTAGCTCCCTCCACTTCTCCATTCTGCCTCCTGCAGATTCAGAAAGATTCATACTGTTCCAGAGGCCAAAGACGTTTTACTCGATGACCATGGGTCCAAAGAAGCAACACAGGATTTTCCAGACGGCTGAGCAGTTAGCCGGGTATAACTCGGGATGAGTAACGACCATCATGCAGGCTGAGTAACAGGCTGGTGGAGGTCAAATAACACAACCCCCTTGACCAATGGCTGGCCTCGGAAAGCACTCCGCCCTGCTCCACCTCGCTGCCTCGTGTGGCCAGCCAACAGGGTGGCTGGAATAAAGACTGCGAGGGGTCCTCCGACCCCGGCATTCTCTGAATGCAGGGATACTGCTGGGGAGTCCATCACGTGCTGCTCTCATTTATCATCCAGGGCTTGGTGGAAATGAGTCTAGTCTTGCCCCGCCCCCTGCCCTCAGCCCCGCTGATGTAAGAGTGGTCTTTTTAACTTGAACAACAGGAGGGGAAGAGTGGGAGATGGGGGAGGGGTGAGTGCTGAAGCTGCATGCGGTTTTCACTGGGAAGAGGAAAACATCCGGGGGCTCGGCAGGGGTGACGCCCGCACGGCGCAGAGAATGTGCTCAACGCCACTGAATCGTACACATCAACACGGTTACTCTCACTTCAAACAAAATTGAATCACGTCGCCTTTACTCATAAAACCTTTCCACGATTCCACATTTCTTTAGAATTAAGGCCAAAATGGTCCACCTGAAACAAAGACCCTTGACCACTGTCCCCGGCTCTCCCTTTGGCCTTGCCTCCCCCCTACTTTATCCACTTCCACGAGCTCCAGACACACACACAGTGGCTGGGCAGCTCCTACGCTGTGGTCTTCCCACCCCCGCCCAGGCTGCTCATGGCCCCCTCCCCTGCAAATCCCTAGCTGTGGCCTACTCATTCTTCGAAACTCAAACCACTCGGGAAAGCCTTCTGTCTCCCTCCCATGTGGGTGAGATGCCCTTTTGCTCCCCTTTATCTTGCAGTCCTCATCCAGGATTATAATCTCCTGCCTCTGTGGAGGCTTCCAGCACTGTCCAATCAAACTGCCTGCGGTGACGGAAACATCCTCCATTCGCACTGTTCAATATGGTAGCCACCGGCCACACGTGGCTTCTGAGCCCTTGAAGTGTGGCCAGCATGCCTGGCGAATGAGACAGGGTAGCTCTCAACAGGTGGGGCTCAGATTTTAACCTGTATCAAAAATGACCTGAAGGACACGGTAAAACACAGATTGCCAGGATCCCTCCCCAGAGTTTCTGACTCAATAGGTCTGGGGTGAGGTCGCAGAATTCCTGCTTCTAACAAGTTCTCAGGTAGCGCTACCACTGTGGGTCTGGGACCATAGCCCGATAACTACTGGTCTCGATCTGAGAGTTCTAGATTCATACGGTTTCCACGTGGATATTCTAGCTTGGTGGTTCCAGGAGCTCATCTCTGGACCAGCCACCTCAGTGTCGCCTAGCAGCCTGTTAGAAATGCAACGTGTCCCTGGCCATCCCAGATTTACCGAGTCCGAACTGCAGGGTCCCCAGGAGATTGTCTGCACATTAAAATCTGGGAAACACCGCTCTAGACCATCAACCCTTAAAGCCAGGGTCATTGTTCATCTTTGCATCTTCAGCACAGGGCCCGGCATGGGGCTCGATCCCCCCACCCTGAGATCACAACCTGAGCCGAAACCAAGAGTCGGACGCTTAACCAACTGTGCCACCCAGGCGCCCCTCATAATCGTGTTTCTCACGGGACAAAGTACTTCCCTCAAAGAACAGCGCCCCACTCCCCATCGCTACACCTAATTCACTATTTCAAAACTGTCTCCTAAAGGGAAGAGAGACAAGATAAGGCTGGTCTAGATAGGAGTTCAGAGGTCATCTTCTTAGGGAACAGAGAGCTAAGTACAGAGGAACCACTTACTGACGCAGGCTTACCCGCCCCATCCAAGGTCTCCATAGCCTTCTGGAATCTTACCCTGGAGAGTCCTGATTCCAGGCTCTTTCAGGCTTTCTAACTGAGCACTGAAGCCCATAGCCTGAGCCTGAGGGTATCCCAAGTACGGAGAGGAGCAATTATAATCAGCTAATGCAAAAACCCACTCCCAGCTCCCACCCTATCTCTCTAGCCTATGGTTACAAGGATCAGGCATATTTAACCCTCCTCTAGTCCTGGCACCTTTTTCTGCCCATTTCTCCAGAAAGTGTTCCTGAACAGAACCAGTCAAAGAGGTCAATATGTGTGGAGAGAAACAACACATGAAATGAAGCCCCCTGGTCACCAAGCAGGTTAGGGGGAAGAGGCACCCAGTTCTCCTGACCCCCAACTCGAATCTCCAGGCACAAGACCGGGCCACAGACACAATCACCTGTGAAGTTCTCGAAGGATCTGACTGGACAGACACCAGGTTAAAGGTGATAAATAAAAATGAATGATCAGCACTTCCTTCTTGCCAACAGCCATGAGATGCCCGAATGTTCTAGTGTCTAGTTAACTACAAATATTCTGCCAGACTAATAGGAAAAGCAGTTTGCATCCTCCAACCTGGAGAGACTGGAAGCCATAGGTCAGGAGCTGGACAGAAGGGAAAGCCCGGCCCGGGGAGGGGGTAATCCCCCCCAGCCTACCTCTGAACCCCTTGGACACAGCACTTTCCAAAAAGTTTATTTTAATCTTTTAGGACACAAACAAGACCAGTTTGTTGTGAAAATAAATCACACGTAAACCCACCTTCCCCTACCCATAGGTAATCACTCCTAATCCTTTGTTAACTTTTGGTACCTCTCTCAAGATTTTTTATGAGAATTGGTATGCTTTTTTTTTTTTAAGATTTTATTTATTTATTTGAGAGAGAGAGAAAAAGAGCACAGAGGGCGAGGGAGAAGCAGACTCCCTGCTGAGCAGAGAACCCAAAGCAGGGTTCGATCCCAGGACCCTGAGATCACGACCTGAGCTGAAGGCAGACGCTTAACCAACTGAGCCACCCTGTCGCCCCGGTATGCTTATTTTCATATAAGAAAATCATACTTTATATATTGCTTTATAACCTGCTTTACTCACTGAAAAGTATTTAAGGTAAATGCTTCCAGGTCAAAATATGCATCACTTCAGCAGTTCCTTAGAATTTCCTTAAATGTTATCACCATTTCCGTAAGCACTCCTCTCTTGCTGGACACTTGGGTAAGGCCCAACTATTTTTTTAGAAACCTATGCAGTGAGCATCCTTTCACATACATCACCGTGCGCTCGACTGATCAGGAAGAACCGATGCCTGGGGATGTACTGTATGGTGATTAACACAATATAATAAAATAAAATTTAAAAAAAAAAAAAAAAAAAAAAAAAAAAAAAGGAAGAACCGATGCGCCTACAGGCATATGTTCCAAGCCTTTGGTCCTTACTGTTAAATTGTCCCCAGACCGGCCACTGTCTTAGAAAGCGAGGTCCTTGGCGGGGGGCAGCTTTCCCAGAGCACATGGGCACTGAGCTGGGGGCTGAGGGAGGTTTAAGTAGAAACAGGCAGTGTCGTGCGGTGGGGAGATCACTGACTTTAACTTGGGGAACCATCCTGGCTCCTTCCTCACAAGCTGTGTGACCTTGGGCAAGTTATTAGCCTCTCTGAGGCTCTCCTTCTTCACCTGTAAATAGAGATGTTACTACCTACCTTCCCACATTGTAAGGTTTAGGGATAATGTGTATAAAAACCTTGCATTTTATGCCCTGAATGTTTCCTGAATGAATGAAATGAATTCATGGTTGGATGGGCGGAGGGATGACTGAAAAAAAAAAAAAAAAGAAAAGAAAAGAAAGAAAAGACAAGAAAAGACAAGAAAAGACAAGAAAGAAAAGAAAAGAAAAGAAAGAAAAGAAAAGAAAAGAAAAGAAAAGAAAAGAAAAGAAAAGAAAAGAAAGGAAAGCAAGGAGGACGAGCAAGGGCAGTGGGATGAAAGTCAAGGTGAAGTGTATTTGTTGGAAGGTCTGTGGACTGAGGGCCCGGCCCCCGAGGGAGTCCAGGGGCGGTAGGAGGAGAGAAAGGGGTGGTCGAGGCTCAATAGAAACTCTCGTCTCTTAGTTTATTTCTTCCCCAGGAGCTGGTGGCTGGTGAGCAACTTGTCTGTGTTGCGTAATGATGGCCAGAAGGCCTGCAGAGGAGTTGGTCCTCCCAGAGACAGACCCCACAGCCTGGCCTGGGCTCTACCCCCAGCGGGATGCGCCAACCCCAGCTGAGTCCCTACCTTGATGAGTTTGCCACGATCCAGTGAAGGGACCCACGCTACCTGCCAGCTCACACTTCTGGGCCCACGGGCCATTGTCTCCTGCAAACCAAAATAAGCAACATGTAGCGATCGATAGGCTCATGGACGCTTTTGCCCATTCTCCCTCCCTGGTCCCATATCCCTGTCTCAGCAGGAGAAGAACCTGTAAAAACAAATATGATCTCTGCCCCTGAAGAATGACCTATTGCATGAGGGCCGCCTCTGCTGGGCTCTTAGAGAGGTGGGCTTTCCCTGCCCCAAGCTAGCCACACAGTGAGGTTCTTGTCTTAGATGCTATTACCTTCTCATACAGTTTTACAACCGTCCTTAGCCCCGCAGCTCTTTCCTGAGCGCCTAGGATGCACCCAACACCTCCCTGACATTATCTTGTGATCGTCCAACAGGCTATTCAGTAGATGCTATTGCGAGCTCAGTTCTGCATAAGAGGAAACAGGCTTAGAGAAGGTAAAGAGCCTTTTCCAATAGTAATGGACAGATTCAACCCGGGGTCTCTGCCTGCCCTGAGAGCAGTGCTTTCAACCACTGCCCCTGTTCCAGAAGGGCACCTGGGACCCACAATGCCTGGGTAGGCCCTTTAAATGGCTCACTAGTTCGGCCCACTCAGCCAAAAGATGTGACCTGGTGAGCGGTGGCGACTGGAGTCTTTGGGACTGGGAAGATGGTGAGGAGGGAAACTGAGAACCACCCGAGGAATGTCAAAGTCACTGCCCAGATGGCCCTAAATCAATACAGAAGAGGCCAGCAGGGTACCTGCTCTCTGAGCAAAGTTTTCCAGCGGCTCAGCCTTGGAGGCCCCAATAGGCAGGTGCTCAGCACTCAGGCCAAAAAACACTAGCAGGACGCCAAGTTCAAAGCAAGCCCCCTGCCCCGTAAAAGAGGATCACTTAGCTGGATTCTGCTCTTCAGAGGGGGTGTGGGCAGGGTTAGCCATTAGATCTCAGTGAGCAGGCTGGGTTTGACTACTTCCCTGTAAACCAGAGGAATGTGTTTTCTTTTGCCGTGCGGTCAACTTTGTCCTTGATCTGGCCCACCAGGCTGTCCATCTCCCGGAGACCAGCGCCATATGGCCTTCGGCCCCGTGGGTCTGCTGAGAGCTGCGTTCTGGATAAGGGCACGTGCATGTGGGCCAGGCCCACGTACAGTAGGAAGGGCCTTCCGCTGGCGCTGAAACAGGAGAACCAAGAGGTAACTCTCCAGAAGGCTCTGCTGGCTTGTCCAGGGTCTCCGTGGCTCTCCTCTGCCTCAGAGCGAAGCCCCAGAACACCTTCTGCCCCGTGTGCTTAGGAAGTACACACCGGTCTACAACCTTGCCAGGGAATGTGGAGGTCATCTGGTTAGCCAGTTAGAAACTGGGAGTCCTCGTAATCATCCTGACTGTCCTTTGTCATTGACTCAGAGCTTATTAAAGGCGATTCATGCTGTCTAAATTCACCCTCATGACAACGCTCAAGTTCCCTTTCCCAGATGAAGCATCAGAGGCCCAAGGAGACCTAATTAGTAAGTGATTAGAATCTGGATTCAAACTCGCATCTGGCTTGCTCTTAACTGCTGCACTTCAGAATCCAGCGCAGACCTAGTTTAAAACAGCCTCTGCTCCTTCGCAGCATCCAGGCCATCACGTCCTTTCCCAGCCCCGGCCCTTTCCAGAAGATGACTGATGACTTGCGTTGACCACAGAAAATTCCAAGGACGCACGGGACCACCGGGAACGTCTAGATCAAGGCCCCGTTAGAGGCCCAGGCGCTGGCTGCCCCTATTCTAGCCCTGCCGATTCCCCTCTGGGGCCGGGAGAGAGCCTGGGTGGCCTGGGCTTCCTGTCTGTCCCCCACCCCCACCCCCAGGCAAGGAACAGGATCCAGCCAGCTGCAGAACTCCAGCCTTGCGCTGCCTGAAGCAGCAGGGACCTTCACGGAGCCCCTTCCCACAGACCACACCTATGGGGGAGGGTGTCTTTCGGCGGATCTATTAAGTTGGTACAGAGAGGTGATAGAAGCCTGGGTCTTTTTAACACAGCTCCCCCAGAGATAAGATTGTCAAGGTGGCTCTCAATTATTTAGCGTACCCCAATTTACACCACCCCGCATCAAGTCCTCTGAGTGCTCCCCAGCTCTGCCTCAAGCCGCGCCCTGCGGAGTCCCCTGCGTCCTCATTCCCTGGGCCCCCTGATTGGGGCTGTGCCTGTACTCAGCTCTCGTCATCAGTAGGCATAAAACTCAGGACACAAGTCCCACGACAGGGGTCTCCCCTCCATCTTAACCAGGAGTTTCTGTGCAACATTTCTAGGGTTCCATTTTCCAATGTGGCAGCCATGACTCACATGTGGCTGTTTAGGTTTCAATGAATGAAAATTAAATAAAATTAAGAATTCAGTGTCTCACCTGCTACAACACAGAGGAGCCTGGAAGACACTATGCTAAGTGAAATAAGCCAGGTGCCAAAGGACAAACACTGTAAGATTCCACCTAGAGAAGGTCCCAAGCGTGGTCAACTTCATAGAGATAGAAAGTAGAACGCTGGGCACCAGAGACTTGGGGGAAGGGGAAATTGGTGTCTAATGAGTACAGCGTTTCAGTTTGGGATGATGAAAACCAGTTCTGTGGACGGATGGATGGTGGTGATGGTTGTATAATGATGTGAATGTACTTCAGGCTGAAATGTACACTTAAGAAGGTAAATGTTATGGTATGTATATTTACCACTATATATACACATATAAAAATCCTATATATGATATATATTATCTATTTAATTCAGTGTTTCAGTTGCCTGAGCCGACGATTTCAAATGCTCAGAAGCCACAGGTGGCTAGTGGCTCCCATCTTGGACAGCACAGACAGAGAACATTCTCATCCTTGGGGAGAGTTCCATTAGCTAGTGCTGATTTAGCGTCTGTTGCCTGCTCTCCCAGGGACGATAATGTCCGGTTGTGTAAGTTGTGTCCTGCACCAGGACGTCCTGCTGAGAGAATGACTAGATGCCTAATTCCCCCTAGAGTCCACCGGCCAACTGAGGCGCCCCAGCAGAGATCAGCAGCCACCCAGAGGGGGCGCCTTTTTTTTTTTTTTAAAGATTTTATTTATTTATTTGACAGAGATAGAGACAGCCAGCGAGAGAGGGAACACAAGCAGGGGGAGTGGGAGAGGAAGAAGCAGGCTCATAGCGGAGGAGCCTGATGTGGGGCTCGATCCCATAACGCCGGGATCACGCCCTGAGCCGAAGGCAGACGCTTAACCGCTGTGCCACCCAGGCGCCTGTTTCTAACAGGTAGATACCCTACCACAGCGGCCTGCCGGCGGGAGCGGCTCCAACTCCGGGAATTTTGCAAGCTAGCTGTTAAACATGGCCATCATTAAAAATTAAACGATACCAACTTACACTGAAATAAATCATGTGAAAAGCAAAAGTCATAAATTCTTACGATTTATCTCATCCAGATTATCCCACGACATTTTACTATTATGCATCCTCTTGAGCTTATCTGTTGTATCTGTGTGGTGCAAATGCCATCTGACCACGTACTCTAGCGCCTCTCTTACCAACTCCATGGTCAGTGACACCTGGTCGGTGGCCTGAAACTAGCCAACATGAGAGTATTCACACCACAGAAATGGCAAATGTTCCAAATCAGGGCTTTTTTGTTGTTGTTGTTACTCATTTACCAGGTTGGGGTCGGGGGTAGGTCCCACTGCCCACACTTTGTCCTATCTCTGTCATTACGGTCTCAACTTCCACCCATTATCAAAGTCCCGTCAGCACCCTGGGCCAGAGGCTGAGAGATATGTGCAAGGCTGAGCGAGAGCAGCACAGACAGAAAACACAGTCTCTGGACACCTGCACCCAAATCCCTGGGGTTTTTACTTTACGGCTGTGCAACCCAGGGCAATTAACCTCTGTCGTCTCCACAGTGGGGACGACTATAGCTCCCCGATAAAGTTGTGATTATTAACTGCCTCTAGGAAGCATTTAATAAACGGAAGCCTTTTTATTGACAATTCTGAATAATACATGATGCGTGGTGCTCGGAGATGTACCTCTTTATCTGCGTCCTGATGCCATCCAGCATTCAGAGACACAGCATCGTGCGGAAACCACACACACTAGCTCCCTGGGCTCATCTAGTCCCCAAACCGCCCCTTCAGTACGCTCCTATACGGAACATGAAAATAAGAATAATAAAGAGTGGAGGAGGTCTGTTGCTTTCTAGAAAAGAAAATGCTGAGTATAAGACAGTAGGATTCCATTTTTCTTAAAAAATATATATGTGTGTGTTAATGCGCCAGCACAGAATGAGGCTAGAAGAACTTGCTCAAATCTATCAAAAGAGGTTATGTCTGGGGTGTGGCATTCAGGGTGATTTTTTTTTTCTATGTGTTTGTCTCTGTTTTCAGAGATTTCTAAAGGGGATACATATAATTTGTGTGGCAAAATGAGTGGAGTAGTGAGCAGAGAAGGAAAAAAAAGGCAGATGTCAGAGAGGACATTCCAGGAGAGAGAGCATGGGGCAGGGCATGGAGGGTGGGCTAAAGATTAAAACCCAGGACGGCCAAATCTGGACAAAATCATCTGATCTGAAATAGAAAGCCCTCTCGTGAAAGGTCCCCAGTGGGCGCCTGGCCAGAGAGCCTGACCTGCAGGTGGAACCAGGAGGGGTAGGGATCTACGTGGTTGGTTTCTGGCTCCAGACAAGGGGTCTCTCTGGAATAGACTTGCCTCCACATTTCTACATCTTTCTCTCCGCTTCAGTGTTACAGACAGCATCCCAAACCCACATGGGAACCCAGGTCCCTGTTTAGAAGCACACAGGGGCTCCACTGCAGGGGAACCCAGCACCCCAGCATTCGAGGTCCTTCCCAACCTGGGTCCCTTCCAGCCTTACCCTCCTTCCTGCTCAGAGACTCTATATGACAGCTTCCCAAACACCTGACCTTCTGCCTTCCTATGCCTTGGTCATGCTACTCCTCTCCTGGAAGTAACCTCCCTGGTACCTTGCCTAAAAACACTTACTTAATTCTTAAGATCCAGCTCAAATGCCACCAACATGCCTCCTTCGCTCCCAGGTCATGGGCGGCTTCCTGCTGCCTGCCCCTGTCTTCTCCCCTCCCTCACCATCCTCATCAGCATTGACCATACGAACTGCGTGAAAGTAGCTTTCCACAAATCTGTTTCCCTACTAGCCTAGGAGCCACTCAAAAGCAAGGACAGACCTAATTCACGTCTGTATCCCTAGCGCAAAACCGGCACACCTTTAGGGCAAGATAAAGTCACCCACTCGTTATTCACTCACTCAGGGAATATTTATTAAGCTCTAACTAGGCCGCAGGCCCTGGGGACAGAGCCATGAACATGACAGATAGGATTTCCACCTTCCTGGAACTTCACATTGAATTGGAAACAGGAGAGGAAAATGCAACTAAAAAATGAATCAGATAATTATTTACAAATTAATAGGAGTGATGAAGAACTACATACAGGGTTACTGTGGGACGGTGTAACGGGGGAGCCAAGCCGGGTTTGGGGTGAGGCCTGCATGATGGGGGTACAAGTGGGCTGTGCTGGTGGCAGCTGGGGCAGGCAAACAGCACTGGGAAGACTCCAGGTCCCACTGCCCAGCTGTTCCTTAGCTCCTTCTTTGCCTCACTCTGCATTCATTGGGGCACTGGCACAGGAGAGAGGGGAAAGAACGGGGTGGGGGGAGTGGGCACCAGGTTATAGCTGAACCCGGAGCCCTGATGCAAGCGGTAGGTTGGGGTACAGGTGGGCGCTGGGTGAATGGAAGGCGAGGGGCAGACCAGGAGGGGGAGTGCAATGCAGGGGCGGGGTCAAGGAGTCGAGTCCAGGAGGGAATCAAGACCTTGACATGGGTCCTTGGCTCCAGCCCAGATAGGCGGGGGGGGGGGGGGGGGGGGGGAGGCTTGTGTGTCACCTGTGTGTCTCAGGGACCTAGTTCTGAATGAGGGGTGCTCCACCACGTTGACCATGCACTCTGATTTCAGATATCCTAAGCTATTGCTCATGCCTGGGCCAGCACACTCATACTTATCAGGACCTGTATTCCCTATTTAGGCTCAGTGTGCCATCCCAGACCCTGGGGCACAGAGAGGACTGGCAACTCCATGACCCAGGAGCTCATGATATCTGCTCTCTCCTTTTTTGTCGGTTAAGAACTTTGCCTGCTGTTTAAAACACCCAGATCAAAGGTTAGCTTTGGGCATGCTGCCAAGTCAAGGGTCTAAATACAACTAAATATCTAAGTAGAAATTTCGAAGAAGTCTAGGGAGGGCTTCTTGCCAAGGAGAAGCAGGAAGGCCCACTCTTGGGACTCCTGATAGTTTTGACACACAGGCCCAAGTAGGGGATGGCCTGGCCCTGGGGGAAGGGTCACAGAGGGGAAGTGCAGACCTGGGGCCCTTTCTTGCTGATGCTCGAAAAATCATGGATGAATTGGCAATTCAAATCCTAAAGAAATCAGCATGCCTAAGGATTCTTTTCTGTAAGGTTAAAAGGCAAAGGGATTCATGTGACTTTTCACTGAATAATGAATTAATAAATTGGCAAACTCTTCACCTTTTTCATACAATAAGGAGGTTGTTTGTGGATTTGTCTGTCTTGTAAGTGATTAGTTAACTGATCGATGAACAGCCCCATGCCCACTTGAGAGCATGAAGCAGTCCCTTGTCCCCAGCAGGCTGCCACTTCTCCTCAAGGGCACTGTGCTGTCCCAAGCACTGAGGACTGAACTGTCCCCACCAGCCACGAAGCATTCACCTGTCACAGGGCACAGGGACCTGAACCATCTCGAAGCTCCAGGGAGCAGAGAGACATGTTCAATCCTCCAGGTGGGATAAGGGGCTTGCCTGTTTCATATCAGCCACCCCCCCAAAAAAGCCAGTGTTTCTCAGAAAGCCCCAAAAACTTTTAAGATGTGATCCCTGAAGCCCCAACAGGCTGCTCTCCACATTTAAGCCGTAAGTAGGTTTCATTATCAAGAATAAATTGGTGCCTCTGCTCTGCCTGTTGCCCTGCTCTCTAGAAAAATCTGTGGCTGAGCAAGGGATGGCAGGGATTCTTATACAGTCAAGGACCAATATGCTCCATAGGTGGAGTCCATTTTTAATTCTGCACAAACAGACAGGCATGCGACACATTGTTTCTTGCCCTCTTAGGCTAAGGCTGTGGTGAATACCAAAGAAACTGCTGGAAGATGTTCCACTGCCCCAGAGGAGTTTGCGGTCTTGGGAGAAAGATGAGCCAAGCACCCCCAGGCTTGTTAGAGGCCAGAGCAAAGGCAGCTATGGAGGGTGGGGGCAAGGCCAAGGTGGGAGGGCAGGGTGACCATGGGCACCCAGGGGCGTGGCACGGTTCTGCTTTTCGTGTTTTGTTATTTTTAATGAGTCACTTCTAACATTTAAAGGTCAGAAGATTTCACACATGGGCCAGGTGTGTCTTGTGTGTCTTATGAAAGAGAAGGATCTGAAGTCTCGGCTCCTATTTCCTAAAGAAGCCACAGGCAGCCGGAGCTAGGTAGCAGCTGCTCCCTTACAAGGGGCCTGTGCTTTCAAGTTCACCACAGGCCCCACCACTCCCTAACGCCTTACACTCAGCCTGCTTCCCTCTGGAAGCTACCAGCGCCCTGCAGATGCTGGAATTCGTAACTCCCGTGCATTATATTGACTAATAGCCCCCAAAGCTATCTGGGGTCTCATCCGTGGAATCTGTGAGTGTTACCTTTTACAGTAAGAGAGAAGTTGCCAATGCAGCTGAATTAAGGATCTGGAGATTGGGAGATTCTCTTGCATTCACCTGGAAGACCCTAAACATAACTGCAAGTGTCCTTAAAAGAGGGGGCAGGGGGAGATTTGACTCCAGAAGACAAGAAGGCAAAGGGACAACAGACACCGAGATTAGAATGAGGGGGCCCTAAGCCAAGGGATGCCAGCAGCCACCAGAAGACAGAAGAGACGAGAAACATTCCTCGCCTGGAACCTCTGGAAGAAGATAGCCCTGCTGATACCTTGATTTTAGCCCTACCAGACTCATTTGGGACGTCCAGGCTCCGGAGCCGGAGAATAAACTGCTGTTGTTTTAGCCAGTAAGTTGGTGGTGAGTTTATAACCGCAGCAGTATGAAGTAATCCGCCCCGCCAAGTAACGAAGCCCCGAATGCCTCGAGTGTGCAGAGCACAGCGGCAGGCCCTACCGTCCAGGAGCTCCGAGGAGAGGGGCAGGCGAAAGCTCCTGGGAACTCAGGGAACAGACCTGCAGAGCTTCTAACCCAGGCCTGGAGATCCTAGGGGAGACTGTTCTCTAGTTTCACGTACAGGGAACATGCACGTGTCCATGTTTGTTGGGCAATGGAACTCCAGCGTGGCTTGGAGGGGCACTGAGGCCAGGGGCCACGGGGGGTGGGGGTGGGAGGGCAGCCCCAGGGCGGGGGGTGGGAAGGGGGTTCTGACCTTGCGTGCTGGATGAACTGGGTAGCTTTCTCGGCATATTTCTGCGCCAGGCTGCTCAGGTTCACAGGCTGCTCCACAATGTTGAGGTTTTCGTAGAGAGGAAGGGCCACATCGGTGTAACAGTCCCTCTCAAGGTGCCTGTGTGGAAACCACAGATGGTGTTCCTTTCCATGACCTGCGCAGCCGCTGTGTCGAACAAAATGCTTTTATGCAGCGATGGGCGTGAGTACAAAACACTTAATAACCTGGCCCCAGATGATTTTTCCCATCTGCTGTTTCCTCCAGTGTGAAACCAATAAAATGCCTTCTTCCTTTTCCTTCTAACAGACGTTTATGCTCCTCGGACAAGCCCGGCCACTCTGCAAAGCTCACAAAGACTTCCGTGAGCTACAGACATTACTATTCCCGTTTTGTTGCGAGAGAAACTGAGGTTCAAGCAAATTTAATTATTCGAGCAGAGTCCCATAGCCAACCAATAGCCGCCATCCCTGTCTTTTTCCGCCGACCTCCCTAAATGATGACTTCTGTCTACGGGGCGCAATGCTTGGTGCTTTCCTAGGTCAACCATCAGGATTTCATGTGACCTGACGTCTGACCAAACGCAGGTGGCTAGGGACAGTTTAAACATTTCAAACCACATTTGGAGAATTTGGAGAAGCTTCAGCCACTGGAAAAAGTGGGAGTCAAACCAGTTATATCTCCTGAAAAAAACAAACTCAGTCCATGGTCTTATAGCTGAGATGAGCCTGACCCGTGAATGCCCCCACATGAGTGGCTAAGTAATGACTCTGGCCGTGACCCATGGGAAAGTTACCTAAGCCCTCAGAGCCCAACTCCCCTTTTCTGAAGCATGACCCTGCCCTCTGACAAGATCCCGAAAGGACGAAATACGACAGCCAGTGTTAGTGCTCTGCACACTGCCCAGCATACGGGCAACTCCATCAACGCTCA